>NC_133452.1:163426422-163740672 GCF_048565385.1 Saimiri boliviensis
TCAGGCCTGTAATCCCAGCACTTTGGGAGGCTGAGGTAGGCGGATCACAAGGTCAGGAAATAGAGACCACCCTGGCCAACATAGTGAAACCCCATCTCTACTAAAAACACAAAAATTAGCCAGGCATGGTGGCGAGCGCCTGTAATCCCAGCTACTTGGAAGGCAGAGGCATGAGAATGGCTTGAACATGGAAGGCAGAGGTTGCAGTGAGCTGAGATTGTGTCATTGCGCTCCAGCCTGGCAACGGAGTGAGACTCGGTCTCAAAAAAAATCAAGTGATTGACTATCAATACAGTATTAAGAGATGTTACCAAATTCTCAGCCTTCACGATGATGAAAATCATAGGGATTTTTTTTTACCCAGAAGGAAAAACATTGCTCTATATGTGATCTGCCCAACTTAAAAACAAAACTGAATTACTTAAAAGAGTAAATGGCACAGGATTTTAAAGCAACATATTTATAGATTCAGGAAAATACTCACGTTCTAAGTCCAGCATTTTCCAACACCAGTTCTTCCAGTCGATTGGACCTACTCACCACCCTCAAGATCTGTTCACAGACATCAGTGGACTGTAACAGAAAACATTCTTTGACTATTCCATAACTCTAAAGAAGAAAAACTTTATTGTTATAAATCCATGCAATGCAAAGTTTTAATTAAGTGAAACATTCACTCATTCAATCAACCTTGAAAGAGCATCAACTACTATGCACCACCGTGATGAAGACCCTGGCAATATAATGATATCAAGGAGAAAGTCCTTGCCTTCAGGAGTGTGCCAACCAGCAGTGGAAACAGGCAAGAAGAATGCTATAGTCAGAGTTTGTGCTCCCCATTCTGCCAAAATTCAGAGTTAAAAACCTAATCCCCAGTGTGATCCTATCAGCAATTAGTACCTTTGGGAACTGACTAGGCCATGATGGCAGAGCCCTCATGAAGAAATCAGTGCTTTTGTAAAAGACACCCCAGAGCTATCTTGTCCCTTCCACCAAGTAAAGACACAGCTAAAAGACACCACCTGTGAACAAGAAAGAGTGCCCTCACCAGACACCACATCTGCTGGAGCCTTGATCTTGGACTTCTCTGCCTCCAGGACTATGGGAAATAAACCTGTTGTTTATAAGCTACCCAACTATGGCATTTTGTAATAGTAGCCTGAACGAAATAGGATAAAAATACATAATTATAAAAAAATAATAAAAAGGCCATTTTGGTAGTGCTATACATACACAGACATGCACCTAATCCAGGCTCATGAAACTAAGAGGACTTCCCAAAGAAAGTGACGTTCAAAACACAGAACTGAAGATCAGGTGTTAGTGATGATGCTAATGATGAAAACATCTTTGCTGAGTTCTCACCATGTGCTAGGCACTGAGTTAAGTCCTCTATGTGTACTTCATTGTACAAACCATTAAAGATTATTATTCCACTTTCATAGATAAGAAAATTAAGATTTAAAGAGGTGGCTGGGCGTGGTGGCTCACGCCTGTAATCCAAGCACTTTGGAGGCCAAGGCGGGCGTATCATCTGAGGTCGGGCATTCAAGACCAGCCTGACCAACATGGTGAAACCCCGTCTTTAAAAAAAAAAAAAAAGATTTAAAGATGTCACGAACTTCAACGGGAAGGCTCAATAAGTACTTGATGAACACTAGCTGGTACTGGGATGTTCCTGCTGGAACATAAACAGGATAAAGTAGGAAATGACCTAATGATAGCAAAGAGTTTAATAAATAATTGTCTCATGTTAATAAACATTATGTTTTCAGAAAAACATTAGGTAATTATACAAATATTATGCCTCTATGTTAAACAAGATTGCGATTAAAATGAATGAAACAGAACAGAATTTTGAGGGGATGATGAAAAAAAGTCATTCCCTGGTGGTAGAATTGTGCACATTTTTTTCTTTAAAATATTAATGCTTTTCTATTTATTTGTAACCTGCTTCATTCAAAAACTAATTTAAAGTAGTTCTTAAACTTAGTATTACTTATATATTAAAAACTGATTTTAGGCCAGGTCCAGTGGCTCACATCTATAATCCCAGAACTCTGGGAAACTGAAGGAGGCAGACTGCTTGAGCTTAGGAGTTCAAGCCCAGTCTGGGCAAAATAGTGAAATTCCATCTCTACGAAGTATACAAAATGTAGCAGGGTGGGGTAGTGGCTCATGTCTAGTCCCAGCTACTCAGGAGGCTGAGGTGGGAGGATCACTTGAGCCTAAGAGGTCAAGGCTGCAATGAGTTATCATCACACCACTGCATTCTGCATTCCAGCCTGGGCGACAGAGTGAGACCCTGTTTCACAAGCGCACACACACACAAACACACACACATACAAAGTGATTTAAAAATTCTCCTTGCAACCTAGGGTATACTAAATACTTCAGGATATTTGGGGGGAAAAAAAAAAGTGAGAGAAAGAAGGAATGTTCTGTGTGCCATGGCATGTAATATCAAAGCACTTTCTTTCCTTACATTTCTTTGACTTACTAGATCACAAATACCCAACTGGATTAACCATAATTGGCTCTCTAGCCAAGTATTTTTAAGAAAACCTAACTCGGAAACACCCCAAGTCCCATAGCATGTAAGGTTCTCATAATTTTTGTTTACTGTTTGATTCCATTCAGCCTATAATGCCACTTTCACACTATTCCTGGGTTTCTAATGTGTTGCACTGATTAAGGAGAAAAGAGAAAAATTAATTCCAATTGACCCGATGCCTGCAATTTACATTATGCTGACAGTGATGATATTCAAAATGGTAACCCCCTTATCAGTATAATTCTTTATCTCACAATGTACATACAAGGGAATGCATCTTATTCTGTGTTGTCATGATAAAAAGCAATAACTTAGATAATGTTTTTGCAGAGATTATTCTAATTACCCAAAATAATTCTTGGGTTCATTACCATTTCTGAGCTACCTTGCAGTGCAGACGGAAAAGTAATTTACCGTAATGCTTTGAAGATTTAGAGCCCATTTGGGTAAAAATGCTGTAATATAAATTTATGAACGAAAATGTATGAAAGTGTCTCCAACTTTTCTTTAAAATGCCAGTAGGGAGACGCATAACAAATCTTTCATGATGAAAGTAATTCTACTAATTTTTATGGAGAACCAACTACCCTGAAAGCATCATTTTCTACAGGGATTAATATATGGAAATGAAACTTTTAAAGGGAGACACACTCAAACCTCGCGACCAGGTATGTGATAACTCCAACAACATTTTCCAAACATCTACAGCAGGTGCAGCACTACGTGCACGGATTTAGGAAATTTCTAAACAACTGGATGCAACAGCTCTCCGAGAGCTTGTATTTAGTTGAAAATTGAATGCAAACAACAAAAACTAGAATCACTATAGAGTAATAAACAAACTAGTGCAAACTACAATAAAAAAGTTTTTTAACATGGAACTTTAGAACTGAAAGAAACCATTTACATTATCTGGTACGAACACGTCATTCCCTAAAGACTAAAAAACTATCCGGTGAGGCTTGCCAATTTGCCTGAGTTGCGAAGCAGAAACAGCTGAGCAAGACCCCAGTTCTACTGTTTTTTTAATGAATCAAGAATGTGGGCCAAAAACATGGTCCTAATCGCATATTCAGTACCATCTTTTGTGGTTTTTTTTTTGTTTGTTTGTTTGTTTTTGAGACAGAGTTTCGCTCTTGTTGCCCAGGCTGGAGTGCAATGGCGCGATCTCGGCTCACCGCAACCTCCGCCTCCTGGGTTCAGGCAATTCTCCTGCCTCAGCCTCCTGAGTAGCTCGGATTACAGGCACCCGCCACCATGCCCAGCTACTTTTTTGTATTTTTAGTAGAGACGGGGTTTCACTGTGTTGAGCAGGATGGTCTCGATCTCTTGACCTCATGATCCACCCGCCTCTGTCTCCCAAAGTGCTGGGATTATAGGCTTGAGCCACTGCGCCTGGCCCTTTTGTTTTTGTTTTTGTTTTTTTAAATCTTTTATTCAAATTAGAAATAGTGACTGCTAATTAGGTGCTAATAGTGGTTTCATAAAGATCGACATCAAGTCATATTTTTTTTGTGGCACCTTGGCACAGGAGGCTTTCATTGGGCTAGGAACAATCTTAACCCAAAGAGCTAATATAACTTGAGAAGCAGCCACTTATTTTTTGCCATGCACTTCATGTTTACCAAAATCTGAAGATGTGCTTTTTCACACTGTCCTTTCTTTTGAATAAACCCAGTGTTAGACAGTGCTCTGAGACTGCCCACTTCAGTACCCATCAAAAGGGAAAACATGATTTCTTTTTAACTTTGGGTGAAAAACAAAGAATTTCGTATTCTTTCTAAAGACGTGTAGAGTAATATCCACAATGATCACTTTTCCTTTTAAAATACCAAATATGAAAAATATATGCAAACTGTATTTTTGTGTTGCAATCTTAGTTAACAGAAAAGCAGTATGAGCAGTCCTCAGATCCTGTCATTCCACTTCCTTCCATCCCAGGACAACCAAGAAAGCATACAAGCACTTACATGCTTTGTTTTGCCAGGGCTGAAATGTTTAGGTGCATATTTTAAGTCCTAAACATATAAGGCAGCTGAAAGCAGATGATACCTGGGAGAAATAAAGACAGAACGGCAACAGCAATTGCCTGGACACCTTCCTGTAATTGCAGGTTGGGACAATCTCCAAAAGCGAGATATCCACAATCTTCTTGAAACCCTCTTGAGACCCCATTTTGAAACTCAAAAGCTTGACTGTTTGAATGAGCCAGAAAAACAGACGTAGTAGCAAACCATGGTTCTCTCTGATCCCACAATCCCTGGACTAATCTCCTTCTTGTTCCTCCAATGGCTCCCCTTTCCCACCTGTACTCTTCGCTGACTCAGTCCTGGAAATGGCCTCATTACAGCAAGCAGCAAACAAGGGACTTCTATTCTTAGATAGCTACCTGTCTGCTCCCAGAGGGCTTACCTGGCACCCACTCATGCCAACCGTCACTCCATCATGACTGCTCAGACACAACTCTTGTTTGAATAATATAGTTCACATAATTCATACTCACATATTTGTTCATTTCTCAACCTCTTTGATAACTTATTAGACATCTACTTTTTTTTTTTTGAGACAGAGTTTCGCTCTTGTTACCCAGGCTGGAGTGCAATGGCGCGACCTCGGCTCACTGCAACCTCTGCCTCCTGGGTTCAGGCAATTCTCCTGCCTCAGCCTCCTGAGTAGCTGGAATTACAGGCACACGCCACCATGCCCAGCTAATTTTTCGTATTTTAGTAGAGACAGGGTTTCACCATGTTGAGCAGGATGGTCTCGATCTCTTGACCTCGTGATCCACCCGCCTCAGCCTCCCAAAGTGCTGGGATTACAGGCGTGAGCCACCGCACCCGGCCCCTAGACATCTACTTATTAAACCAATTTTTATTAAGTAGCTACTAGGAGCCACACACTCTGATAAGCACCGGCCAGAGGTGAATAAGAAATGGTTGCAACTAGCTCACAGTAACAGGCATGTAGGAGGCTGAGGCCCTGGAAGGTCAGGTAAGTTATCTAAGGTAACACAGCCTTATAATAAAAATCAGAATCTGAAACCGAGGTTTCTGATTCCAAGTTCATGCATTTTACTCTACCAAACTGGCTCTTAAGGGACCCCAAATGAGTTCAGTCCATTTTCGTGTACATAATGTTTTAAGCCACCCCTACGCCAGGCAAATTCAGAGTACCGAGTCACCTGCCCACTGGCCAGTTTCAACCCTCCATCTCTTACACACCCATGTCTCAATCCAAGTCAGATGTATTCACTAGGAAAATCTTAAACCCCACACTCTATGACTTCTAAAAGTTGGAGGCTTAAACATAAGAGTCTCCAGGAAAACATATGAATTCTTTCTTATCCCATAACAAACACCAGAGAGTAAATTTATGGATAAGGATCTGTCCATACGACTGATATGAACTGGTAAAAACCACAACACAGCATCTTATTTCCACTAATAAAATAGATCAAATAGCTTTCTTCTTCATACCTTATGAAAACTAACAGCTTTCACTTTAATTTCATTTTGCTTTCACATAAATCTACCCAAAAACCCATCTAGAAAATCAACTTAACTATCATTACTCAACCAGAGGAACTCTACCTGTTAATGTTTTCCTAAATTCTTAAGAAGGGAAACTTTGCGGAAACAGAATGTAAGACAGGAATATAAAATCTGCTATGTGCAGCTGCGCAAACATAACTTTAACAGTTTTTCTCAACGGAATGAGTTTGTACTAAAGGCTACACTAAATCTATCTTTTTGCTCATCTTCTTAAATTGCCTGAAGCAGCTGAATACATGAGGACATGCTTGGAAGCATATTACAGGAGTTACTACATGTTATGCAAATCATTTAAAGAAAAATATCTCCTCAAGAAATAAAATATATACAGCTTATCAGTATAGTAAAAAAAAAAATAGTGTTGGGTTTTTTGTTTGTTTGTTTGTTTTTTTGACAATTACTGGGTTTTGAAATTCAGCAAAGCCAAGCAGCGTCAGCTGCACGTTTGGTCACTTACCAGTTTTAGATCCTTGGAGGATAGCTTTGTGAACCACTGGTTGTATTCCAGAGCAGCAATGATGGGTATTAGGTCCCTGAAAGCAGAAAAAAACAGTGCGGGAAAGGGTTCTTACAGGAACCGTGCTGACGCTTCCTTTTTAATCCATGACATCCAAGTTCACTTGTTAATTTCTATTATTCACAAACACAACATCTAGTGCTATTTTGTCCACTAGACAACAACTAAGTTCTCAAACACAGACCTTCAAAGTTCCCCAAAGTTGAAGCAAATTGCCTCTAGGGACTCTATTTCCGAAGGAAAAGAGGCTAGTATCAGAATTTGCTTGAAGAACCCCCTTGCTCTGAGAGAAATCATACCTCTAACTCCATACCAATAACAAGTCCTATTTTTTTACACCTCTCCTTCATAAAATCTTTATTTTATTTTATTTTATTTTATTTTGAGACACGGTCTTATTCTGTTACCCAGGGTGGAGTGCAGTGATGTGATCATGGCTCACTGTAGCCTTGACTTCCCAGGCTTAGGTGATTCTCCCACCTCACCTCCCAAGTAGCTGGGACTACAGGTCTATGCCACTACAGCCGGCTAATTTTTGTATAGATGGGGTTTCACCATGTTGCCCAGGCTGGTCTCAAACTCTCGGGTTCAGAGCATCCATGCACCTCGGCCCCCGCAAAGTGCTGGGATTATAGGTGTAAGCCACAGTGCCTGGCCTCCTTCCTAAATTCTTCAAACATCAATTATCTCATATAGTATTCTCTAGTCAGAGGAGTTCATATTGCAAGCAAGTTAGTGCCCACCATGACAGTAAGTGGCACTGGATGGATTCCCAATGCTTAGCAAGTATTCTGCAACCATTTGGTCATGTTTTTATTAGCTCTAGTAGTGGTTACATCCATAAGACAGCTCAGGTGCATTTTTGTCTTAGGCTTCCTAACAGCTCTCTGACCATGGAGCGAAGCTATTTGCGTGAGAGATCTGCCTCCATTCCAGCTTTGCAGCCTAAGCTCCCACAACGCATCCCATGCTCAAGACAAAAATCCGACAATTCGTTACTCATCTAACACGATTCTAAAATTTCACATTCAGAATAATCTTTTACTGCTCTGTTCAGTTATGAAAATCTATGTGTCCTTAAATGCCACTATCACACATCCTCACCTCCTTCAGTCCTCCCCTGGTCAAACCCCACCTCTCTATTTAGTACTTATTTATTTTATCTTACAGTTTGTGGCTTTAAGCATCAGTCCCCTGCCACCCCCAACTGTTGAGTTCTTTGAAAATCAAGACTTTGTCTACTTCAGTTTTTTAGCTTTAGTGAGGCTGTCTCAGTTTCATCCTCAGTGCAGGACAAGTGGCAGATACTGAGTTTTTTACTGAAGGTGGAAAGAGGTCTGAGACGCAATACTATCTCATAGCTGTGGGTGATGGTCCTACGCTTGGCACTCTGCATAGACCGGCTCATTTAAATCTCAAAACAACCCCAGGAGTTACTGTTGTTTACAACTTACAGATGAAGGAGCAGATGCTCAGAGAGTAAGGTGAAACTAGGCCAACGGGACAGAACGACAGTCAGAACCCCAGCTCTGAGGCACCACGTGTGCAGTTTCAACAGACATGCTTTCAAAAGATGAGTGCCCACAGGTAACAGAAAAAAAAAAAAAAATCCAGAGAAACAGGCAGATTCAGTCACGTGTTTTCACATCCCCGGTTTTCTGACAAGCTTCTTTACTAACTTTCCCTAAGTTTAAATTTTTTTTTTAAGTTTTTGGTTAAAAAAGAGAACAACAACTCTTTCAACAGTTGTTTTATAGTCTTTGCTCTCTTCGTCCCGCCACTGACCACATGCTCTGTGCTCGCGACAGCTCCCTGCATGTCCCCCTACTGCCTAATGGCAGGCTGTAGGTGAATAACTCTCATTACAGAGTGCCCCCAAAGCCCACCCTGAGAGTTCTCTTGCGTATTTCAACTTTCAGAACTATGGCAAAGCAGTCTCATCTCAATTTTTTTGTGGATTTAACGTCAAGGAGTGACCACACTTCAGAACCTCTTTCTTGTGTATTCTGTTGTGTCACATGATCTGATTTGAAGTATAACTGGCTTTTGTCATAGATGAAGTCATTTTCAGGAACTTAAAGGCACATCATTTTATATAAACAGGTTTTACATTAATGAATGGGTAAAACAGCATCATATCTACATATAATACTTAACATCAAAAATGCTTATGGTACAATATTACATTTTTAAGACATACAGCATTCTAAAGTGTACATTTGTGTGATATAATCAATTACTGTAATAAAATCTACATATAAAATAAGATATAAATGCTAGCAAATAAGCACTTTTTTTAAGAAAGAAATAAAGCCAAATGTCGGAAGGATACTGTGCTAGCATTAAAGGTGATATTAATTTCTTCTAACAAAATTCTTAGTCTTTAAATTTTTCTGTGATTCATATTCATGATCCATTTTAGAAAATTAAATCTTCTACAAATGACATAAAAAACATTTTGCTCTAGAAAAAAATTATTCATGAGGACGAGTGGGGCCTAAGCATACGGCATGGTTTGCCTACCCTGTTTCTCTAAATCAGGCGTCCCCAAACTACGGCCTGTGGGCTGCATGCGGCCCCCCGAGGCCATTTATCCGGCCCCCCGCCGCACTTCAGGAAGGGGCACCTCTTTCATTGGTGGTCAGTGAGAGGAGCACAGTATGTGGCGGCCCTCCAACGGTCTGACGGACAGTGAACTGGCCCCCTGTGTAAAAAGTTTGGGGACACCTGCTCTAAATTAGGTTAATGCATAGGCTTTGTAATGTTAAAAACAACTGGAGGGAGACAATCGCATACCACACTCAGTAAATTTTTATTCAGTCCTTAGTACTAGGCAAGGTTATTAGGTTCTGAGAGCTAAGAGATGAAAAAGAAGTGTAGCTCTTGTTCCTCTTCCGCACTCCAGTGGTAAAGAAAAACCCCTACTCAACCATCTGTAGTACAATGGGGGGAATGTTGAAAAAACAAACAAAAAGCCCTAAGAGCACAGTAGGACAGCAAGTAATTCAGCCTGGAGTAAATGGGGAAATGGTTCACCCGCTTAAAAGATCAGAAGGGAACCAACCAGCCAGGAAGACAGCAACAGAGTGTCTCAAGAAATTAGGAATAGCATGTACAACGGCATGGGAACCTGAGCATATCCAGCAATTCCATCCATTCTCATGTTCAACAAATGCCAGCCATCCTGCATCAATCACTGGGCCTGATGCAGAAATAAACACAGAAAATGGTCATGCACCGCCCTGTAAGACTGATGGCCCGGCACAGCCTAGCAGGAGGCTCAGGAAGGAAAAACAGCTACAATACAGTGAAACAAGCCCTAGTGAGGTGGGGGAATACACAATACTGCGTGTGCATACAAAAGGGGTGCCAATCAAGACAAGCAAGCTGTGAAAGAGGATGTTACGGAGCCCTCAGAGATGAGGGAGCGGGAGGAGACACATATTCTAAGCACAAGAAATGGGCAACAGAGTGAGGTGTGGCTTAGTCTAAGAGGTTTTAGGTCTCCAAGAAGCACGACAGGAAAAGAAAAAAATTGATGAACTGGACTTTATTCCAAATTAAAATCTTCTGATCCACAAAAGATGTTAAGAAAAAGACAAGCCACATGCTGACAGAAAATATTTACAAATCCCATTTCTGAAAAAGGAATTATATCCAAAACGCATAAAGAACTTTCAAAAATTAAAAATCACTCCGTTTTTTTTAAATAAGCAAAAGATCTAAACAGACACTTCACTAAATAAAACATATGCATAGCAAATCAGCACAGGAGCGGATGCTCGGAATTATTAGCCATAAGAAAAATACGTTAGGGAAAAACCAAACGGAGCTGCATGGTTTAAAAGAGAGGAAAAAGCTGGCAATACCAAGTGCTGACAAGGACACAGAGCAACCCTCAAACGTGGCCGATGAGAAAGCAAAATGACACACTCCATGTAGAAAACAGGTTAACAGAGTCTTATTAGGTTTAACAGATACCTGACATCTGACCCAGCAATCCCACTTCTAGGAAATCACCCAAGAAAAATCAAAATTTATGTTCACAAAAAAATGTAGATAATTATTTATTTTTAAGAGCTACATTCATGATTACCAGAAACTAAAAACAACACAGATGGCCTTCAAACTACAGGACTGTCAGGGCTAGATTAGAAAAGGTAATACAGCCTCTACCCAGCCCTTTCTCACGGCAAGCTCACCCATGGAACCCAGTGCTGCCTTGCTGGAAGGAAGTCCAGGACACATTCTCAGCACACAGCCAGCATCAGGCACCAGACACATGAATGAGGAAGCCTTCATTGTGTCTCCTGACTGTTCTTGCTACGGCCATTAAGTTTGAGGTACTTTGTTACATAACAGTAGATAACCAGAACGCTTAGCACCTAGAAATAAGACCTGAAAGCTACAATTAGGGGGCATGACAGCATGCATGAAAGGTAGTCATAGAAAGCTTTTAAAGAGAAATGTTTCAGAAAGTTAATTTCTGCATTATCAGTGGGAAGTATTAGAGGCAGGGAAACAGTCTCTGCAATACAGACATGATGTATCAAACACGTGGGAGGAGTTAAGGCAGAAGGTGGGTCCAGAGGCTAGAACGAGGGCCAAGGCAAAAGAATTCTTTCCAAAATGATTTATAGCCGTAACGCAATGCCAATCAAAATAGGCATACTTTTGTGATGAAACTATAAAGAAGCAAAAGAATTACTGGCATCATTATTATAAGTGAGTGGTGAAGGTGGAGAAGGAGGGAACTGTGATTGAAAATTGATATATGTTAAGTCTTTCAAGGTGAGGCAGTAGCCTATCTCTTGTGTTAAATGGTGAACACAGTGGTTAAATTTACAGTGATTTGCATCCTGGTACCTATCTGCACAATTTTCTCTAAGGAGACAGGTACAAGAATGGCCTTAGCAGCATTACAGAAAACAGACAATTCACTAATCAAAATGTCTAACAAACATTCGGTAGAATGGATAAATTACGGAATGTTCATACCTTAGGTATTGAAATAGAAACAAAAGTAATAAATTATAGCTACACATACCAACATGTAAAACCTCAGTTTTTCATATGCTTAATACTTCTCAACCTGGTTGCAATACGCTGAGAACAAGGGGCTTGCACTTTAAGACCAAGTGCCCAGGAAGTACTTCAGCAAATGCTTTATGTAAGAGGCAAGGTCTAGTCTAGAGTGACAATCAGGACCCCTAGAATTCATTACTCTCTGGGCATCAAGCCTCCATGACAGCCAGAACAAACATGAATTCCAAGGATCAAGGAAAATCAGTCCTGCATGGAACAAACAAGTTTGCATAAAATAAACAAATTATGGAGCAAGTAATAATCAAGACTCTGATGAGGTCTCATTTTAACAGAAATTACAAAATACACAAGACACTATGCAACTAATCTCACTTCTGAGAGTTCATTTTCCTGGATGGCTTTCTCAGGACACAGTAGTAAGTGAGCACATTAGCAGATCATGAATAAATATTTAATCTGACATTTGCATGGATGTCCCTACTGCTGATACCAACTCACTGCAAAGGACTACCTGATTTTCCCTGATGGAGTTTACGGCAGGACTGACCCTTCCTCATGTTTTCACTAAGTGCTGATGCAGTTAACTGACATAAGACGAAGGGTTTCCAAACATCAGCCATTGTCATATTAAGTGATTTCTCGTGGCAGGAAGTTGTAACAGCTTTTCACCATCTTCAGTCCACGACATTTATTGTGCATCCCCCACTGTGTTTTGCTTTCACAGCCTAAGAAACTCCTAATTATAATAAAACCTTTGATCTGAAAAGTCAAGTCAGTCTTAAAAGCAGTTCTAACAGTTGAGGGTACCCTCTCCTGAGTCCTGGCAACATGGCAACATAGCATTCT
Source organism: Saimiri boliviensis (assembly GCF_048565385.1). NCBI lineage: Eukaryota > Metazoa > Chordata > Mammalia > Primates > Cebidae > Saimiri > Saimiri boliviensis. The sequence goes on from NC_133452.1 coordinate 163,438,937, forward strand.
CCTGTACATTTCCAAACATTACTTCTACCATTTCCTTAAAATGGTAGCAAAAACATCTTAAGACTACGAACCCCGAGAAGAGAGATCCAGTATTAATACCTTTTAGAGCCACGTGGCACAGTTTCTTACAAGACACTGAAGAGAGATGAGACAATTAATATTCACTAACTTTTTCCTGATGTAAATTTACTAAACATAGAGCTTTTTCGGTTTTGTTGTTAAACTAATTACTGGTTGGGGAGTATAAAGAAATGTTGGGATCCAGGTCAGGTGTGGTGGCTTACACCTGTAACCCCAGAACGTTGGGAAGCGGAGGCAGGTGGATAGCTTTTACACGGGAGTTTTCAAGACCAGCCTGGGCAACATGATGAAATCCCCTCTTTACAAATAAATAATAAATGTTAAAAAAATTTAAAAAATAAAAATTAGCCAGGCACAGTGGTACATGCCTGTAGTCCTAGCTACTGAAGAGGATGAAGCGGGAAGTCAACTGAGCCCAGGAGGTCAAGGCTGCAGTGAGCAGTGATGGAGGCACTGCACTCCAGCTGGGTGATATGGCAAGACCCTGTCTTTAAAAAACAGAAAGAAAAAGTTGAGATCCTTATTTATCATGTCAGTTGACACTTCAGAATAATCGAAACCTTCCTTTAAAACTTTTCTTTTCAAGATTTTCTTCTTATATCTTTCCGGAAGAAAATGTCATCATAAAACTAATAAAGTAAGAGCATCACATAAAAGAACCATGAACTAGTTTTTGGAAAACCAAAATTTTCTGTAATATAGGGATTTTCTAATTTTTTTTCTTTTTTTATTTAATTTAATTAATTAATTTATTTATTTACTGAAAATGGGGTTTCACCATGACAGCCAGGCTGGTCTTGAACTCCTGATCTCAGGTGATCCACCCACCTTGGTCTCCCGAAGTACTAGGATGACAAGTGTGAGCCACCACACCCGGCCAATTTTTTTTTTCAATTAAGAAAATTTGTCGCCGGGCACGGTGGCTCAAGCCTGTAATCCCAGCACTTTGGGAGGCTGAGGTGGGTGGATCACGAGGTCAGGAGATCGAGACCATCCTGGTCAACACGGTGAAACCCCGTCTCTACTAAAAATACAAAAAATTAGCTGGCCATGGTGGCGCGTGCCTGTAATCCCAGCTACTCAGGAGGCTGAGGCAGGAGAATTGCCTGAACCCAGGAGGCAGAGGTTGCGATGAGCCAAGATCATGCCATTGCACTCCAGCCTGGGTAACAAGAGCGAAACTCTGTCTCAAAAAAAAAAAGAAAAAAAAAAAAAAAAGAAAATTTGTCACGTTAGACACTGTTCATTTAAAAAAAAGGGAAAACCTTTTAGGATATGAAAATAACAAGCAATTATTTGAACATTTTTATGTATTAACACAAAGTACTTTAAATATATTTATCCATATAGTCTTCATAATTACCCCAGAAGAGAGGTGTAATTATTATTATTATTACTTTTTTTTTTTGAGACGGAGTTTCGCTCTTGTTAACCCAGGCTGGAGTGCAATGGCGCGATCTCGGCTCACCGCAACCTCCGCCTCCTGGGTTCAAGCAATTCTCCTGTCTCAGCCTCCTGAGTAGCTGGGATTACAGGCATGCGCCACCATGCCCAGCTAATTTTTTGTATTTTTAGTAGAGACGGGGGTTTCACCGTGTTGACCAGGATGGTCTCGATTCCTTGACCTCGTGATCCACCCGCCTGGGCCTCCCAAAGTGCTGGGATTACAGGCTTGAGCCACCGCGCCCAGCTCGAGAGGTGTAATTATTAATCCCATTTTACAGATGAACACTGGGAAGGTACAGGGAAGTTTGATACATGCACAGTTACAGGGCTAGCTGAGGCAGAGCCAGGATTCAATACCAGCCAGTGTGACTCATGATCTCGTGTCTTAATCACTGTGCTATCATCTCACTAGTGACTAATATGCCTCCCTTACCATCAAAAGAGTCTTCATACTCTGCAGAGGAACCCAGGATGTATAGCATAGCCACAGATTTTCAGATCACCATCACAACTAACCAATCATTTGGTTTCTGGTTTTTACATATCTTTTTTTTTTAAGAGACGGGGTCTCGCTATGTTGCCCAGGCTGGAGTGCAGTGGCTATTCACAGGTGTGATCCCACTACTGATCAGCACGGGAATTTTGACCTGCTCCATTTCCAGTCTGGGCCAGTTCACTCCTCCTTAGGCAACCTGGTGGTCCACCGCTCCCAGGAGGTCACCATGTTGATGCCAAACTTCGTGCAGACACCCAATGGCATAGAGCACTACAGCCCAGAACTCCGGGGCTCAAGCGATCCTCCCACCTCTGCCTCCTGAGTAGCTGGGACGATAGGCACGTGCCACTGTGCCCAGCTTTTTTTTGAGACAGTGTCTTGATCTGTCACCCAGCCCGGAGTACAGTGGCACAATCTCGGCTCACTGCAGCCTCCACTAATTTCCATCTGTAGTCCCTTTCTCCACCTTCCGAGTTCAAGCGATTCTCCTATCTCAGCCTTCAGAGTAGCTGGGATGATTACAGGCATGTGCCACCAAGCCCAGCTAATTTTTTGTGTTTCTAGAAGAATATTAAGATGCATTCTGAAGTAACAATTGTACTCCTCTTTTTTTTTGAACATCAAAAATAAAATGCTAATACATGGGGGCTATTTTATAAAAAAAAGTTAAAATGCAAAAACAAAGAAGTTGTCAAGGGATTGAGAGTCTAGATGTCTTGCCAAATTCTTTGCTAGTCTAGGCTCTAAATAACCTATTAAACGTAGATAACCTAGTTCTGATCCCATCTTTCTGAAATGCCTGACTTTATAAGAATTTACTTTTCCTAGTTATTATCAGTCAAAATTTCCATCTGTAGTCCCTTTCTCCTGCCTGCCATCTCCCTGAAATTTTAAAAACACTGTGACTTTTAAATACAGTGTTAAATATACCAGGAAAGTGTTAAAGAACAAAAATACTGATGGAAACCAGCAATTTGAGAAAAGCACACACAGAGAGAGCAGTAATTCAATGAACACCATGATTATTTTTAGCATATCCACATACCACGGAGTGAAGATTTCCCCCTAATAAATCTTACAGACATTTACAGGCTCAAAGGAGGTTTTCACTGCAAGAATGCAGCACTGCCACTCTGCACGCTCCACGCACGCACACAGTGGATTATGCAGGCTTGTGGAAAGGCTGGTGAAACTCAGCGCCCAGCACTACCACTCTAGGACATATTCATTTGATAGCCTTTCTGGGAATAATTTAGAGTTTTCTCCATTCCATCTATTTTGAAAATGGGATTTGGAGAGCTTTAAAAAGTTAAGAATGCCACAAATTAGCTATCCCTTCCTGCCATCCTAATTTACATAGAGACAGGTCTCATATATTATTAAATTATTAGGGCAACCACTCACTGACCCTACGAAGGATGTAAACACCTCAAACAGTTTGCAGACAAAGACATGCCTAGAGGTCTAAATGAGTGGTCTCTACATTTTTTGATCATTCGTTCCCCAAAGCAAAGAATTTTGAGTATTCCCCTCTCTAAAAAATGTGTTCATCTATAGATCACACACATGTACTATGGCACCACGGCTTAATATTAAGCACAGTATAAAACATACACACACTAATAAATAAAAATGAAAAAAAAAAAAAAAAAAAAAAAAACAAGAAAAATGAGAAAAAAAAAAAAAAAAAACAGACAAAAAACAAGTTCTACTACTGGCATCACATCCCTAACATATCATCATCTTATTCATCCCATAGAGTTCATCAGGTTGAGGACCACTGTTCTACAGAACCATTGAGACAAATTCAGGAATGGAAATAGCAGCCAATGCTGTTCACACCTGACTCCATCCTCCAAAGAGCAATGCTTTTTAAGATGAGACAAGGAATAAATAAATGGAGCTCTGATCAGGAAAGAACGACAGCAGTGTCCTTAGGATAACCTTGCCAAACATAATGCACACTCACAACTCTTTCCTGATAGTATCACACTCAAGAATGTCACCTTGATCAGTAAGAAATATGATAACACAAAAGCATGAATCTGCTGCACGGACTCTTATGAGCCAAGTTGAAGCTCAATGATGCATGTCATTGGGTCTACGAAGAATTGATGAGATTAGCTCCTCTTAAAAATCTTGCAGGTACAAGAGAAATCGATGTAGTTAAAGCTATATATTTTCTTTTTCTTGGCACCATTACCTCTACCTTCATAATTCCCTACCACTCCAAATTACAGTGCAGTTAAATTTTTTTAAACATGTCAGCTCATAGACCTTTGAGAAATCCATGAAAAATTTCTAACAAATTTTCAATCTGTGCTTTCTTTTTTTTTTCTTTTCTTTTTTTTTTTTTTTTTTTGGCTCACTGATAACCTAAAACAGAATGGAAAGAATATATTTAAATAAAATGCCAACTGGACACTTTATAAATAACAACTGGAGTGGGCATTTTTCCAAGAACTTCCTAATTATTGTCCTCCAGAGTCTAACTGGCTAGATCTAGCACGATCACTGTCATTCTTACTTCTGAATGCTTATTCAGCAATAACAGTGTGACTGGTCGTAGACTCCATTCTGACAGAACCAGAGTAAATAAGAAAACATCATCACAACCTTCAAATTGCTTATAAATTACCTTCAAGCACCTAGATAGATCTTACAGGTTTTCGTGAGGTAGCAAAATGTACAGAAATAGGAAGCCAAGTTCACAATGAAAAGAGAACAGCATGCCAGGTGTACGATAAAGCAGCCCCAGGACAGGACGATGCACGTGCCTCTCCATCCTTCGGCTCCAGAGGCTACAGGTCACATGATATAAGGACACAGTGTCCTGACACTCGGCCTAAGTCTGAAGAAGAGCAGATCCTAGGCAAATCAGAGGGGTGAGGACAGTAGCAGGGGCTCTTCAAGGCACTGCCCTGTCACCACACCTGCACCTTCTAAAACCATGTCCCATGTGTGGTGATGGGGGTCCCACACAAACAGTTGGTTGCTCCATCTGTGTGCTCTCAGATGAGCAAGCTGCCAAAGCCATGTTTCCTCTTAGACCCGTAACATTAACATCAGTGCCTCTCCCGTGACTCAAATCCCCCACTATAAATCTGAACTGGTCCTGGAAAAATGGTAGTTACAAACCTCTAGGCAGAAGAAAATAATGACCAGGATAAGTAAACTAAAAGAAACAAATGGAACTGTGTAAGAATCCAGACAGAATTTAGCCATGGCTTGAAGCAAAATGGGGTTAAGAATAACATTAAAGCTGTAACTGCCAACCTGAGCATGGTGGTAGAAAATATTTGAGTAATCTGATGGCTTTCTAGAAACAATCCTCTCTCCCTTCCAGGTTTCTGATTTGCTCCACTAGAGCAGATCACTGTCCCTTAGACACCCTTCATTCTTGGACAATGGTTTGACTCTAGAGTATCACATCACGCAGCATGAGCAAGACACACACAGCCTAGCCCTCACTAAACTTCCTTTCCAGAAGCACTAACGCTTTTAAGGACTGTTACAAATGGATGTTTCTAAGTATGAAGACTAAATATAATGGCAAGAAAAAGTGGCATGAAAAGATGAAGTTTTGAATGATGGCCAATGAGGAGAGCTTTCTTACTAACTCTATGAAACAGGTACAGCTTTTTGGAAAGAAGTCTAGCGATAATATGAAGTTCACACACCTCTACATAAAAATGCATGTAGACTCTCATTTTAATAAATAAAAATCACAAAAAAAAAACCCCACAAAACCTCTAATAAAATATAATTGACAAACATCATTGAAATAAAAAGTATAACCATTTGACACTATAAAATAAGTAAATAAATAAATAAACATAAATCACAAACAAGGTTGCTTGCTTGTATCTGAATTATGTTCAAATAGGGAACATATGGTCAAATATGTGCAAACAGGGAACACAGGAACTAACTGTCATCGTGGGAAAATTCAGGTATACATATGACAATGATTGCCCATATTTGCTAACAAACTCCAGCCCAACACGCAGTCCATTTAACGTCTTCTCTGACACTTCCAAATTGTCTAACCCCTCCTCTCCATAACTCACACTCAATGAGAAAAACACCAGCAGAGGTAGAAGAATGACCCACGCCTCACATCAAGTTGCCCCACAATGAACCCTACCAGCTATACTACTTCAGTGCTGACTGATCCCTTCATGCATTAGCATATTCAAGCTTCTACTACACAGAAATATTCAGCCAATAAAGTTTGTTGTAACTCAATTAGCAAAATACTATCAAAAAAACCCATCTAAAAGGACTGAGAACACTCTCTTTACATACAACCTGGCTCTAATTTTAGTAGTAAGACTAGTAAAAAACAGAAAAAATTTTTTGAGTACTATCTATTATTTAATAGTTATTGCACTGTAAAGACTACATAGTAATATTTGCACACATATTATAAAACAAGGAGAAATATTAAAATGAGTCAATAATAAATACAAAGTTCTACTACTTTTTTGTAGCCCATCTAGGATTTTTCTTTAGGTACATACATTCTACATTAGAGGTGGCTGATGTAGAGCAGGTATCAGCAAACTACAGCCCACAACACCTATTTGTGCAAATAAAGTTTTATTGGAACACAGCACTAATCATTGATGTATTGCCTAGGCCTGCTTTCAAGCTACCACAGTGGAACTATATAACTGCAAAAGCAACTGTCTGGCTCATGAAGTCTAAAATATTTACTATCTGGTCCTTGACCCAAGGAAAAAAAAAAAAAAAAAAAAAAAGTTTTCCAAATCTTCATCTAAAGTCTCAATAATGACAAATGTCCTTCTAGTTCCTTAGTTAAGCAAGAAAAGTAGATGATTTGGGTCTACCCCACTAATGCAGTCTTTACTGATGAACTGAAAATTCTCCAACCAAGGAATTAGTAAATCCTTTTAGAAAAATTCTAATAGGTTTGACAAATTTCTCATTTTTAAATACCATGCTACGCACTTCGGGTAACTGTATTTAGTGGCTTATTTAAATACAGTTTCCCTTTGCTGAGAGATTAATTAAATATGGTGGGTCAGCTGGTAGATGAGACCACATTAAACATGGTGGATTTGCTAAAAAGTGTGGCACTGACCCTATACATACCTATCAATGGTATAAAAACCTTTATGGCATAATAAAGTCAATCCAAAACAATGCCTCTAACTGCCCTACAGTCTCTCCACTCCCATAGGTCAGATGTTCTCCAAGGATGATTCTTGGACCCTCAGGAGACCCTGAGATTCATTCAGGAGGTTCACAGGTTCAAATTGTTTTCATGACCACACTGCAACAAACTTATTCTTTCACTGTGTCAGCCTCTGGACGGAAGGTATAAAAGCGATGGTGGGGAAAACTGCTAGCGCCTCAGCACAAGCCAAGGCGGGAATCTTCACTGACGCAAGCTCCTAGTTTTTTAAACAAAGATCAATTTCATTTTAGAATGTTCAGGGTGAAGCAGTAAAAGTTACTCATTTTATTAAATTTTAGCCCTTGAGTACAAACATTTTAGTATCCCGTGTAACAAAATAAGAAGTATCCTCAAAATGAGAAGCATGTTCCTCTGTGTATCAGAGAGATCACTGGCCCAATGTAAAGTGTTTGTGTGATAGTTGCATTTTTTCAGCAGAACCAGCTTCTTTTTTTCAATGGGCTATCATGAAAAACTTACAACGTATAGTTATTCAGATTTGGGATTTGGTGGACATACCCACTAAAATGTAAGAAGCAATCTGATCACTTCAAGATATCACTTCACTTGATAATATGGTTTTTTTTTTTTTCCAAATAGTAAAGTTGTAAAATTATATCCTTCGAGCAAAAATTTGAATTTTGGAAAACTTTGATCTGCTCCTATGAGCTCAACAGCTTTGAAGTACTTAAAAAAAAACTTCTGATAAGATCAGCGGTGACAGGTAACAAATGTCTGTCTTTTTTCTTTTGCTACTGTACAAGAGGAAGATTCAGACGGCTAGAACTCTTCAGGGACCACCCTGCAATTCTGGATTTCCTGCCAGGTGGGTGGAAAAATAATTCAAAACGGTATTTTGGGAAGCAAGATGCTGGTGCTGAGATGACATATAGGCAACATCAACCCTCGGTGACATTCCAGTTGACTAAATGGCACAAAAGATATAGCTGGAATCCCAAATTTCTCTCTCAATTCCAATCAGAGAAAAGATTTATTGAGCTGAAGTTTATTAAGTAAGGATGATCCCTGCCTACCTACAATAAGTAGCAGCACATCCAGGGCTAAGGAGATTGAGATAGGCCAGGATAAATTACCAGACATTCTGGAACAGGGCCAGGCTCGACTTTGTTACGGAGCAAAATAAAGTTGCCAGGTCTGCTCTCGCTAAGAGATATGGGAACCAAACGAAGCTTTTCTCTGAGGCCTGAATCTCACAAGCCATAGCCCTAAAAATATTCAAGTCAAGATCTTAAACCTAAAAGTCTCTCTAATAACTTGTTAACAGGTTTCATGACTTTATTAGCACTATCACAAGGCAGATATTGGCAAACTGATTTTCACCAACATACACATACACACCCTACCAATGCCCAATTCATAAAGAAACTCTGAACGAAAAGTCATATCTTAGAATTTCAGTATAAAAGTTCATCCTTGAAAAAACATTCTAAATGGCAATTACGTAAAATAATACTAAATTTTATTGAGAGGGTAAACAGACTTTTGTAGGCCGATATAAGAACCTAAGAATTATATGGTTTTTGTGGTAAAATTCAGCACATTTCCTAACTATGAACTCTGGAGTTTGGATACACACATGCACCACACATGTCATCCACAGTGATAAACACATTTGAAACTGTAACTTAAAAGGCAAAATCCAGAGATTCTTAAATTCTCCTGATTTCTCTTATAAAATGATTCTTTGGAGATAATGTACAGCCTTCAGTGCCACCAAAGAACTGCAGCTCTGATTTAAAAAAAATAGGAGTAGAAGAAAGGAAAGAAAGAAAGTGGCTTACCTGTGGTCAAGATGACTAAAATCTTGTAAATTCAATTCCCTGGTATCTTGGGTAAGATAAATTGTATCCACATCCTATTTGAAATATAATTCAGTCATGTAATCAGTCCATGCAGATGATCAAGGACGCAAGAGAGACAGTGAGAATTAGACAATGACAATGGCAGGTGTTTATGTAATCTGACAAAGATTTTAAGTGAAAAATAAATGTAGGGGAAGAAAACAAAACTAAGTCAGCCAAATATTAGAATATTCTCCAGGACTGTGTGTGCTCACGCACATGGACACAGATATTCTTACCCATTGTACTTCTTCCCTGTATGAAAATCCAAGCCAGTCACAAACACAGGCATACATCTGAGAAAATCCACCTGAAACATACAACAAAAACACTGACAGGCTTTTGGCAAAATGATTTTTAAATTAAAATTTAAAAGCTTTAAATATGGCTGATGTTTACAATGCTGATTATCCTTTTCTTTTTCGGGGGGGGAAACGCAGCAACGATTCTCCTCCCTGTTCTATAGTAAGTATACAGCAGGATGCAATACAGCTTAAATATAGGGGTTTTGTCCACCAATCTAAAGTCTGTGCACTGCTAATTACACCTTGAAACTAATTGCACCTTTACAGTAGCACACTAGGAATAGACTTAACTTCCTGGCAGGGGAATATCCATCCAGCTATTCACATTTCAGTTTTAAAATGCATGCTCACCACAGGGGCCCTGCTCAGCCACAGTCTGGCTGTCCCACAGAGACTGGAGACTAGCCAGGCGCTCAGATGGCTCCATGGAGACTTTTTTCATGATTCTCCTATAAGATCAACAACAACGCATTTCACAAATCACATTTTTCAACTGCACATATCAATATATTTTGTCACATTCCTTTTTTTAAAACAAAGATGAGTGTCACTTCAATTTCAGTAAATATAATTTTATTGTTTGAGTACTAGAGAGCTGGAAATCTAGAAAACTTAACAATAAATCTCTAACTTTCCTTTGTAGATGAAAGGTATTTGGCAATATAGTATCGATTTATAGTTGTATACTGTTAGATTTTGTTACAGTAGTTTGAAAAGTATATATATATATGTGTGTGTGTGTGTGTATACCAAACATAAATTACTTATACACACAAGCTAATAATGATAATGTACAAAGAATTAAAGTAAAAATCTCTTCTGTCCTTCCACAGTGCCCTGCACAGATGTCCACAAAGAAACTGATCAAGTCATACTGGAATAGTTGTTCCATTTGCTGTCTCTTCCCCTGGGCCATGGTTCTTCTGAGGCAGGAAATGTGCAACACCACTCAGCCCCCACCCTCCCGCTCAGAACCTAATCAAGTTCTTGCCTACACATGCAGAGTAGTGGTTAAAAGTTCAGCCAAGCAGCCGGCCACAGTGGCTCATGCCTGTAATCCCAGCACTTTGGGAAGCTGAGGTGGGTGGATCTCCTGAGGTCAGGAGTTCAAGACCAGCCTGGCTAACATAGTGAAACTCTGTCTCTACTAAAAATAAAAAAAAAGTTGATGGGCGTGGTGGCAGGCGCCTATAATCCCAGCTACTCAGGAGGCTGCAGCAGGAGAATCCATTGAATCCGGGAGGCGGAGGTTGTAGTGAGCCAAGATCATGCCATTGTACTCCAGCCTGGGCAGCAAGAGCAAAACCTCATCTCAAAAAAAGACAAAAAAGTACAGCCAACCATTCCAAGGTTTCCTTATTCAGGAACTGACACATTTCTGATTTTGTCAGTTTCTGACATGCTAACCCATAGGGTTACTGTGAGAAGAAAAAAAAAAAAAGTACTAATAAAGTTATTCGAATAACCCCCAGGACTGAGCCTGTAATCTCAGCACTTTGGGAGGCCAAGGCAGGCAACTATTTGAGCCCAGGAATTTAAGGCCAGCCTGGGCAACATGGCGAAACACCATCTACACAAAAACTACAAAAAGTAGCCAGGTGTGGTGATATGTGCCTGTCATCCCAGCCACTCTCGAGGCTGAGGTGGGAGAAATGCTTGAGCATGGGAGGCAGAGGCTGCAGTGAGATTGTACTACTGCACTCCAGCCTAGGTGATAGAGGGAGACAGTCTCAAAAAAAAAAGAAAAAAAAGAATCCCTCATGTGCGGTAAAGTCAATATATGTTAACTGATACTGTCGTGAAGTAATCATTTAATGAATAGTTTACCAATCCATTAATTCACTCAAAAAATTTTTTATGAAGGATCTACAGAGTGCCAAGACCCAAAACCAGGTGCTAGGCATACAACCGTGATTAAACACAGATGCTGCCCCTGCCCTCACAAAGCTAGCAGTCTGTTGTGAGAAACAGACGAATCACCAGGCGCTAGTGGAAGAGAACCATCACAAGGGAAGTTCAGGGTGGAAGCAAGGGCAAAGAAGTGGCACTTAGCTTATTCCCTGGTGAGGAGACGGGGTGGCACTTAGAGTTTGGAAATGCTCTTTGGTATAAAATACATCTTTGCTAAGACCCACAGGAGGGCAAAAAGCGACAATCAGGTGAAGCACGTCGGGAGGAAGTGTGAGGCAGGGGCCAGCAAAGCGTTTCTGATAATGGAGCAGCACACCCCCCAGAGATGAGAAAGCCCACGCTTACCAGAAACCCAATCTAGTTCAAAACAGCTGGCAAATCATGTGTGATAAGGAGAGGAGTAACAGAAGAATCTGGGGAGCTAAGCAAAATCCCAGGCCATGATGAGTCTTGAAGGTCAAATAAAAGGATTTAGATTTTATACTCGGGGCAATGAGGAGCCATGGCAGACTGTAAAGAGAGGGGACGTGATGATTAGACGGGCACTGTGAACAAATGTCTGCCTGTGTAGGTATTTGTTCTCAATTTTCTGCAAAAGGGAGAAATAGAAAACACAGCTTGAGAAAGAAAAAAGAACTTTCTGAGACTGTTAAGAGTCCAGCTGAGAGCGAAGGTCGTGAATTCTTGGTGTCTCAGGGAGAGAGAGCTGTGGGACTTTCTCCTGCAGCCATGAGCAGCCAAGTGTTTATGCAGAAGTGGGCAGCTGGCCAGCAGCAGGATGCAGGATTTCCAGGAGAGTATATCAGAAAAACAGTGGGTACAGAAGGAGCACAGGACATTGACAAGGCGTAGGTGAAGTCACGGATGCTGCGGGCTGAGCAGTGAAGAATGGAGGGGAAGGCAGGATGGGGATGGCAGAAGAAAAGCCAAGCCATCCCCAGTCTGGAGGCCTTGACAAAGTCCAAATACTGGTCCTTCCACGGGAGAGGACGTGAAAGGCCGTGGTCAGAGGGGGAGGGCTAAACTGTTTTTTCACCACGGAAGAAGCTGTTCCAGGAGATGACAAGGTCGAGGGCATGGCTACAAAAGCAACTGATAAAATGGGGTAGAGGTGGAGAGGCCATGAGCCTTGAGGAATGGTGTCAGGGGATCAGTCACGCAGAACCATGAGAGGACTTGGGTACAAGGTGGCAAAATAAATATATTAACTCATATTGAATATAGTTTCATCTTGAATGATTTCAAGGCACTCTGCTACATACAATACTCTCAGTCATTCTTACGAATTTCAATCACCTTGTAGACAGTGGAAGAAAATGTCCCCCGTTATTTACATTTTCTGATTGAATGGATGGATTCCAGATCAAATATGTGAGGGCCTGAGAGGCTGCCTGGTTGGGTTGTCTACTCCTGAAGAAAAGCTCAAATTCATACCAAATCATTTAAATACAGACATTCTGTTAGCATGGAAAATATTCCTCCTCCATCTTTGTTAAGTTTTATGACCAAGGTATAATCAGGGGCAGACATACCTCATTTTATGATACGACACTCACAGGTATTGTGAGTGCCTCACAGGTACTGCATTTTTTGCCAGTTGAAGCTTTGTGGCAAACTTGCACTGGGCAAGTCTACCAGTGCCATTTTCAAACAGCGTGCGCTCACTTCTTTATCTGTGTCACATTCTGGTAATTCTCACAACATCTCAAACCTTTTCATTATTATTGTATCTGTTTTGGTGAGGTGATCAGTGATCTCTGACATTACTGTTGTAGCTATTTTGGGGTGCCATGAATCACATCCATATAAGATAGCAAATAAGCTAATTAAAAGTGTGTGTGTTAAAAAAAAAAAAAAAAAAAAAAAAAAAAAGGCCGGGTGTGGTGGCTCACGCCTGTAATCTCAGCACTCTCAGAGGCCAAGGTGGGCAGATCACCTGAGATCAGGAGTCAGGAGTTCAAGATCAGCCTGGCCAACATGGTAAAACCCCATCTTTAAAAAAAAAAAAAAAAAAAAAAAAGGCCGGGCACGGTGGCTCACGCCTATAATAACCCCAGCACTTTGGGAAGCCAAGGCAGGTAGATCATGAGGTCAAGAGATAGAGACCATCATGGTCAACATGGTGAAACTCCATCTCTACTAAACATACAAAAAATTAGCTGGGCATGGTGGCGCGCGCCTGTAATCCTAGCTACTCAGGAGGCTGAGGCAGGAGAATTGCTTGAACCCAGGAGGCGGAGGTTGCGGTGAGCTGAGATCACGCCATTGCACTCCAGTCTGGGTAACGAGAGCGAAATTCCGTCTCAAAAAAAAAAAAAGTGTGTGTGATCTCACTGCTCCACTGACAGCCATTCCTGTCTCTCTCTCTCTCTCTCCCTTTCACCAAGGCTCCCTATTACTTGAGATACAACAATATTGAAATTAGGCCAATTAATAACCCCACAAAGGCCTCTAAGTGTTCAAGTGAAAGGAAGAGTCACACATCTCTTACTTTAAATCAAAAGCTAGAAACAATTAACCTTAGTGAGGAAGGCACAGGGAAAGCCGAGAGAGGCTGAAAATTAGGCCTTTTGCGACAAAAAATCAGCAAAATTGCAAATGCAAAGATAAAGTTCTTGAAGGAAGTTAAAAGTGTTACTCCCATGAAGACGTGAATGATGAGAAAGTGAAACAGCTTAATTGCTGAGATGTAGAACGTTTCAGTGGTCTGGATGGAAGATCAAACTAGTCATTACATTCCATATGCCAAAGCCTAATCCAGAACAAGGCCTTAACTCTCTTCAATTCTATGAAGGCTGAGAGAGGGGACGAAGCTGAAGTTGGAAGCTACCAAAGGTTGGCTCATGAGGTTTAAGGAAAGAAGCTGTCTCCATAACATAAAAGTACACTATGAAGCAGACGGAGAAGCTGAAGCAAGTTAGGCAGAAGACAGAGCTAAGATCATTGATGAAGATGGCTACACTAAACAAATGACTTTCAATGTAGATAAACAGCATCATATTGGAAGAAGATGCCATCTAGGACTTTCTTAACTAGGTAGGAGAAGTCAACGTCAGGCTTCAAAGCTTCATGGAACAGGCTACCTCTCTTGTTAGTAGCTAATGCAGCTGGTGACTAAGTTAAGGCCCATCAATGCTCAGGTACCATTCCAAAAGCCCCAGGCTCTTAAGAATGATGCTAAGTCTCCCTGCTTGCACTCCACAATAGAACAAGAAAGCCTGGGTGATAGCAGATCTGTTTACAGCATGGTTTACTGAATATTTTAAGCCCACTGTTGAGATCTACTCCTCAGAAAAACAGATTCCTATTAAAATGTTACTGCTCATTAAGAATGCACCGGGTTATCCAAGAGGTCTGATGAAGAAGTGTAAAAAATCAACGTTGTTTTCATGCTGCTAATATAATATCCATTCTATAGCCCACGGATCCAGGAACAGATTTGACTTTCAAGTCTTATTATTAAGAAATATATTTTGTAAGGCTATATAAGCAGCCATAGATAGTGATTCCTCTATACATCTGGGCAAAGTAAATTGAAAACCTTCAGAAAAAAAATCACCATTATAGATGCCATTGAGAAAATTCATGACTCATGGGAAGAGGTCCAAAGATCGACATCAACAGGAGTTTCAAAAAATACGCAAGGTCATGCCTCACGGATGACCTTGAAGGGTTCAAGACTTTAGTGGAGGAAGTAACTGCAGATGTGGTGAAAATAGTAAGAGAATTTGAATTAAAAGTAGAGCCTGAAGATGTGAATGAACTGCTATAAACTCACACACAAAAAAATTTTAACAAATGAGAAATTGCTTATTAAGGATGAGTAAAGAAAGGTTTCTTGAGATGGAATCTACTTCTGGTAAAGATATTGTGAACATGGTTGAAATGACAACAAAAGATTGTTTTTCCTTTTCTTTTTTTTTTTTTGAGACAGAGTTTTGCTCTTGTTGCCCAGGCTGGAGTGCAGTGGAGTGATAATGGGCTCACTGCAACCTTCACCTCCCGGATTCAAGAGATTCTCCTGCCTCAGCCTCCCAAGCAGCTCGGATTACAAGCATGCACCACTATGCCCAGCTAATTTCGTATTTTTAGTAAAGATGAGGTTTCTCCATGTTAATCAGGCTGGTCTCGAACTCCTGACCTCAGGTGATCTGCTAGGCTCGGCCTCCCAAAGTGCTGGGATTAGAGGCGTTAGCCACCGCACCCAGCCTCCTTTTTTTTTTTTTTTTTTTTAAATGTCCCTTTAGTCATAACAAATGATTTAGAGTATTTCATAAACTTATCTGATAAAGCAGCGGGAGGGTTGAATACAACTGACTCCAATTTCAAAACAAGTTTTACTGTGAGTAAAATGCTATCAAACAGTACTGCCCGTCACCAAGAAATCTCTCATGAAAGAAAGGGTCAACTGATGTGGCAAACCTCACCGTTGTCTTATTTTAAGAAATTGTCACAGCCGCCCCAGCCTTTAGCTACCACCACCCTGACAGTCACAGCAGCCATCAGCATCAATGCAAGCAGAACCTTCTCCAGTAAAAAACATTTCAATTCCCTGAAGGCTCAGATGATTGTTAGCATTTTTAGTAATGAAGTATTTTTCTATTAAGGTATGTACATTCTTCTAGACAGAATGCTATTGCATACTTACTAAACTACAGTATAGTAAACATAACTTTTACACGCACTGAGAAATCAAAAAATTATTGACTCACTTTATTGCAATAGGCTGGAACCAAACCCACAGTATCTCCAAGGTATGCCTGTTTACCTAATTCACGTCAGATGTCATTAACTTCCTCAAAATCTGTGTAAATACACAAGATCTACAAGCGTACCATGACTTTCGTCTATTTTACTCAAAGGAACCTGTGATTAAGTACCATTATTCTAGTAAAAGTCCTTAATTTGGGGGTAACCATGTTTGAGAAGACATTATAATTAAAATGACATTATAGAATCTGGTGATTCGGAATGGTTCATCTTGGTTCGATGCCATCATCTGGCACTTTAATGGCATTAAATTCTGTCTACATCAAGACAACGAAGCAGATATTATGCAAAGAAACAGCAAAGTTGTCAGAAGTAGACTCAGCCATTATTCAACTCAATTAGGTAAACCTTGGACACAGAAAGCTGGACTTTTGTCTAACCTCATCTCAGATCACTTCTTGCTTTGTTTCCACAGGAACTACAGGGCATGCTCTTTTGATGATACATAGGATAGCGTTTAGCTACTCAAACGCAGGACGAAAATACGGCAAAAATCTTGGACCGGAAGCTGGTGGGATTAAAAACAGGAAGCTGATAGTCTACAGCTGCAGAAAAAAATAAATTAATCTTGATGGTAGATTTGGTGGAAACCAGAGCCTCAGTTCCACCTGAAAAACAACAGTGGACATTCACACTCAGGGTTAAGGGGAAATCAATCAGAGCAACGGAGGCAGCAGCTACAGCAGACCTGCACACGTGCCCGGCAAAGCGTTTTCCAGTAGCTCTGCTTCTTTACAGTTCTCATTTTTCCTTTTTTAACTGAGATTTCAGGAGCTAAAGGAGTCTCATGAAACAAGTTTATTCATTTCGGTATGAGATAGAGTTGTAGGAACTAAATTTCCAGAAGGTGGGAACTGTTTCTTATCTATGCTAACACTGTGCACTGACAGACTGACTGAGAGGAGAATCCACGCTACAGAAGTTGTTTTCTGCCTGTAGTTAAATGAGACAAGCAGCCCCATCAGCATATGTGTTACAGGGCACCTGCTAACACAGACATACGGACATACACATGCAGAGTGTCACAGAGACAGACAGACAAAGGATCTGTCGTCCAAATAAAGTACCATAAAAGTTAAACCAAAATCCTATAACGAAACAGATAAGCAAGACATGTCTCTCGTGTGCAGGCAGCACCGAAGTTGATTCAACATTTGCATTATATGCATTTAATGTTCACAAGACTCAGAATATAGTTACATGTGGCAGCAAGAAACAGCAAACTGGATGGCAAACACATCAACTCTTTCTCCCTGCAAATCTCACGATAGACTATGACACAAAAAATTATACATTATTTTAATCTACTTAAAGTAATGATTTCTTTAAAATTCAATTCCAGTGCTCAGCCTATGCAACATGGTAACTGTCTCCAGAGTAGCACAGGCTTTACTGCTGCAAACTGTACCACAGCAAAGGCTACCTACTGCTTTACTAAGTGAAGAGACTACCAAAACAGGCAACCAGCTTTCTCTTATTTCTGTATCTATAATCCTATTTCACCACCTTTCTTCATAGTAACTTCACATTTTCACACCTCATACCTGTATCAACAACTTCGTTGGATGTTTTTAAAAATCTAGCTTTGTTTCGGAGAAAAGCAAAAGTTCTGGAGAGTAGAAAAGCTGAAGGCCATAAAACAGAACGGCTTCCGGAAGGGAATTGCCATCACACTACCCTGATAAAGCAGATGACGACCCTGAGGCTCTAAATGCTCCCCTAGTTCACCTCCCAGGGCTGTCGCTGTCTGAGAGATGAGGCCTCCAAGGCCAGTCTAAAGCAAAGATGGGAATGTTAACAAAACGCATGTTAACAAGTGATTTGAGTTGGGACGATTTTTCTTCTTTCTTCTTTCCATGTTCTCTATATTCTGAATTAAACTTTCCGTATTTAATAAGGAGAAAATGTCATTTTAGAAGGGAAGGAGAGAGGAAGCGAGAAGCATCCTAACATCTATTTGGAGACAGGAGATGGGAAGAAAATACAACATGTTAATACTACAAACTGTGATTTAAATCCTCCATTTGCTTCCAAACTGCATCCTCTTGACTATAAGACGGTGGATCATAGTGAGTGTGTGTGTGCATGTGTGTGTGTGTGTGTGTGCGTATGTGCATGTGTGCGTGTGTGTGTGTGTGTTTTGAGATGGGGTCTTACTCTGCCACCCAGGCTGGAATGTAGTGTGGTGTGGTCATAGCTCACTGCAAGTTCAAACTCCCGGCCTCAGGTGCTCCTACCCATTAGTTGGGGCTACAGGTGTGTACCACCACATCCAGCTCATTTTTTAAATTTCTTAGTAGAAATGAGGTCTCACTAAGTTGCCGAGGCTGTATGTTTTCATATACTTGATTTGGAAGCTGGATGTTATTTTCATAATTATATTTCGGTAAAATCAGAC
Source organism: Saimiri boliviensis (assembly GCF_048565385.1). Taxonomy (NCBI): domain Eukaryota; kingdom Metazoa; phylum Chordata; class Mammalia; order Primates; family Cebidae; genus Saimiri; species Saimiri boliviensis. The sequence continues at coordinate 163,457,409 of NC_133452.1, forward strand.
ATTCAGATCTTTGGAGGCATTGGTTCATTTATATAGAGTCCAACGTAGAGTATTCAAGAACTGATTACCCAAACTGATAATTTTCCTCGCTCTAACTCCTCCTGATTCACCTGGTTCCTCGTACCTGCACATGAGACCCTTTTCTGTTCATCAGTCCCCACCAGAAGTCCCCTAAGCAAGGAAGGAGACGAGGGTCCCCACGACAGGCTCAGGAAATGTATTTGATGGGACAAATGAGTCATACAAGGTCTAAAGATTCTAAATATAGTTTCATAGTCTCCAATTTATCATGAATGGGATACATGACATCACTGGAAACATATTTAATTTTGCATGTTCTGTTGTGCATTATTTATGTAAAGCAAATATTCTTCTGACTGATAGCTTTGACCTAAGGCATATGGAGAAAAGAAAAGGTTACCCACTTCTCCACCCTCTCTAGTCACAACAACCAATACCGACATAATTGTATGTTTCCCCTGCCAAAATCATGTAATGCAATCTAAGGCACTTCAAGAGTAAAGGCATAACTTAAAAATCAGAAACTATTAAGCTTATTGTGACAAGCTAACTGTGTGCATTGGGTAGGAAAGAGAAATGCAAGTCAGATACATTTAGGTGATTTAATTCTCTGCCAGGCATTTTCTTTTCTTTTTTTTTTTTTTTTTTTTTTTTTTTGAGACGGAGTTTCACTCTTGTTACCCAGGCTGGAGTGCAATGGCACGATCTCGGCTCACCGCAACCTCCGCCTCCTGGGTTCAGGCAATTCTCCTGCCTCAGCCTCCTGAGTAGCTGGGATTACAGGCACGCACCACCATGCCCAGCTAATTTTTAGTATTTTTAGTAGAGACGGGGTTTCACCATGTTGACCAGGATGGTCTCGATCTCTTGACCTCGTGATCCACCCGCCTGGGCCTCCCAAAGTGCTGGGATTACAGGCTTGAGCCACCGCGCCCGGCCCTCTGCCAGGCATTTTCTAAACTATAATCTGCACCTTCTCCCCAGTTGGTTCCTTCATGTGAACCGCCTCTCCTTTCCCTGCTCTCTCCTCTGAATTCTCTCCATTTGCAGTAGATCTCCTCTGCAAAGCCGACCTGCACTCATTCACCTCCTACTTACACTGAGTCATCTCCTGTCCCTTCTGCTTCAGGTTATTTCAGCTAGTGAGTCCACGATTTGAAGGCTGGGCCACTGTCTTCTGACTTCTCCATGCCCCATGGCACATCATCCAACAAGGTATTGGGCACAGATTAAGCGTGAAGTGTATGTGCTCATCCAAAATCTCAGTCAGTATCTGCTACGTGCCAAGAACTAGGGATTTAAGATTAATACAAACAGGGTCTTTGTTTAAGCAGCTCCCAGCTTAGAAGGAAAGGCAGGTGTGTTTTGTGCTTTGCCTCTCACCTTCTCAAGGATATTGCTGATTTATTTATTAGGGCAGTTTCCAGCAGCACATCTCTCTTTCTACTGATCATCCCCGTTGTTACGGCCATATGGTTTAAGCATATGCTTTTACCTCCCATTTTAAACACAAACATAAATCCCCCATAATCCCTCAGAGTGCACTAGCCACATACAATTTGTCAGTTCTCCTTGACAGCTGATCTTCTCTATGAAGTTGTTCGCACATGCCACACCCACTTTCTCACTTCTGAGTTCATCCTTCAACCACAGCACTCTGCCCCTCCCAACCAGACCCCTAGACCTGCTCTCATCAAAGTGCCTATGGTATCCACCAACCCACTGGACATCATTCTGCCTGCAGCTTGTTCAGTCCCAGCATCATTCTGCCTTTCCTTCCCAGGCCCTGGTTTTTCACTGGTTTTCTTCCTACCTTGACAGCCAGTCCTTACCCAGCTCCATCTGTGGCTCTTTCTAGTTTGCTTGACCGCTAGGTATTGAGCTCATTCCCAGTATGCCTCCTCTACGAGGTTCACATCTTTCTCTGGGTGATGTCATCAACTGCCGTGCAGTGAAGACCATGGCACTGACCTCCGCTCCATCTCCGGACCCCTTCTCCAAGCCCCAGCCTCACCTATCTGCCTACCTGACAGCCTCACCTAGATGGAGCTTAGAAGAGAAGTCTGTGGAGTCTTGGAGGTCCTAGACAAATAGATTTCAAACTCCACATGCCTAAAACAGAATGGCTATGGATCCCATCCCCCCAAAAAAACTGTCCCCTACCTACCCCAGGCCTTCTCTGGCTCTCCGAAAGGTCAGGTTGGTCACCAAGGTATTAAACCACAATCCAAGGAGCCATACCTAATCCATCAGCAAGTCCTGTATCCAGAATGAAGTTGACCTCTGCCCTCTTATCTCAGGCCCTCATGCTGTCACCTCTCTCCTGACCATAGTCGCCTCTTGCCTAGATGACTACAAGTGTCCAAATTCACTTTCTACTTCTACTCCTGCCCCCTCCCAGTCCATTCTCTCTTGTAGAAAAAAAAAAAAAAAAATCATAACATATCTGAAGATTCATGTCCCACCCCTAGAATGTTACCGTGGCTTCCCAGGAAAATATTACTGAATTCCAGCCTCTTTCCCACCAGGTTCTAGTGGCTTCCCAGGAAAATGCTACTAAATTCCAACCTCTTGCCCCTGAGGTTCTACAACAACTGGCCGGTGATGGTGCCGGCCTCCTCATGCATCATTCCTCAATGCTTCCCGTCTTTGTTCTTCATTATACCCCAGCCAAAGTGGATATCTTTCAGTTCCTCAGAGACACCAACCCCTTTCCAGGCAGGAGAAATAGCATGAACAAAAGCCCTGGGAAGATAATATTCTCTGTTCCCGCTTTTACAGGGCAGACTTCTCTTCCACTAGGTCTGCTGAAGTAATCATGGCCACAGGGAAGCCTTTGGAGACAGCAGTTTACTCTGTATTAGTCCTGTCTATTTCTCTCGTAGCACTTACTCAAAGGTAAGTGCTACTACTTCATTTACGTATTTCCTTCTTGCAGGGGTGGGGGGTTGTTTCTCCAAATTCAAATATAAGTTCCACGTAGGCAGGGACCGTGCTCACTGCTGAACCTCAACACTTCTCACTATGCCTAGGTATATAGTAGAAACTCAGTGATACTCATGGAATACAAAAGTGTATAAACAAGCAATTACAACACAGTATGATATGTACTAGTACGGGAAGCAATTCCAAGTTCTGTGGAAACGTGAATACAGACTCTTTACAGATGAGAAGATAACCTGAGTTAAATCTTTTGGAATCTGTCAAGATTAGAGCTAACCTAAAGGTGCTGAAAATATGAAAGAGCCTGATTGTGTTCAGGAATGGGAAAGCAGTGGGATTTTGTACAAAGGTATACAACTTACAATTTATCAGGAGAGTCAGCCATTTGAGAGCTTAGGCAAGGAACAGATACTGTTTGAATTTCAAAAACATAACTGATAACAGTATGAAGGGTCACTTGCAAGAGAAGAACTAGAGGCAGAGAGACTAACTAGAAAGATGCTGCTTGGGAGGAAGTGACTGTGGCAGTGGAAATGAAGGCAAGGAGAAGGAATCAGCCCATGAGATACTGAGAAATATTTTTAAAAGCGTAGCAACCAATCGGATATGAGAGTAAGGACCAAGAGATGAACATGGCTCAGCTTTTTTTTTGAGACAGAAATACAGAATATAAGCAAGTCTTACGGGGGAAAGTGAGGATTTCGGTGTGGGACGCGAGTGTGAGGTGCCTGGGGCTATCCTTGTGGAGACGACCAACAGGCAGCTGGCAGGTGGGCATGAAGACCCAGGAACCACAGAGGTCACCGATTTAGAAATCTACATTCAAACGGGCACTTTCTTCCTAGAAACAGAGATGATTAATACTTGTGTAATATTCACCTGAAGATTTTAGCAAGAAGGTAAATGGAAGATATATAAAATACTATTCTTACTCAATGCTCTCTGGAAAGAGAAAAATGGAAGAATCCAAACCAAAGATAAAAATGGTGAAATCCCAGAATACTAAACAAAGAAGGCTGCCTTTTAAAGAAAATAGATTCTAAATATTGTTCTGAAGTGTCTTTCAAGTTCAAGGTATTATAAACTCTTGCCAAGTAAGGTTGTGCCCAATAATTTCATTATTTCATCAGTGTTAATTTGGAAGGAAAGAGAGCACATTATAAAGAAACACATGTACCAAGCCACATTACTGAAATGTAGTTTAAGGAAAATGGGTTGCAGCCACTGCAAACTCATGACTACCCCTGCTAGTTCTCTGGCAGCTTCAAGGATGGTGTGGAAACCATTCCTATGAAGGTTATGCTTCTTGACAATTCCCACTGCCACCATGATTTCACTTCTTACCTCATCCTGCCACCGCCTGCCACCCACATCTCTTCTCCAGAACCACCTGTTTGTGTGATTACAGACCAGGAGAGCTTGTCTGGAAGACACCTCATACCTGAAACTCTAGCCAAGCAGGGGTCAGAGGCCAGCCCCAGCTCACAGTCTCCACTCCACCGAGATGGCCAGGGACACTTAGCTCCCCCAGCAACCAGCTACCCTGATTATCAAAGCACAAGACTTAAGCTTCAGAGAGGAGGGAGCCCAGGGTGAACAACCAGCAAGCACAGGGCCTCCCACCACGTGGGGAAGGGAGGGAGCACTGTGGAGGGCTGTGGAGGGCTGTGAAGGGAACCCAGCAGGCTTCCTAAGGCCAAGGCCTGAAGGGGAGTGCCTGTCCCCACTAAGCCACTTTCAGGCATCCATAAGGTTTAAATGTCACAAAGCCTAGGTTTTCCTGCTGCTTTGTCTCTCAATTTGCAGGCAAGGCTTGTGGGAGGAACGTGTTCTATGAAGGGCACCCGTTCCCAAAATTCCCCTCCCACCTCTAGCATGCAAAGTACACAGCTACCAGGTACACTTGCCTACGAGGGCCTACAGACCTCCCCACTATACACCTCCGCCTGCTGGGGAGCAATGGGAGGGACACTTTCCGCCATCCGTGAATACTTCTTTCCATCAGGAGGGTATTTTGACTATAACTATCATTTTAGGGAGATTTCAGACATAAGCGTCTCTCTGCCTTTCACCTAAGCCAATCTAATTCCTCCATACCAACAACCCACACCTTCTCCAACTACAAACTCACATATCCAAGCCCTGACATTAAAAGCTTAATGAAAAACAGGAGGCATGGATGAACAAAATTTACATATATACCTAATGGGTATTTCAGAATCTATAAGAGGACAATGAAAAAAAGCGATTTTTACATTCCATTGTTTTTAGGTTTCTTGTTACAGAAAAGAAAAAAGCAAAGAAAACAAAGCGTTCTCTGTCTTCATCAGCATTATACCGGGCGCCTCTACGCAGGGCGGGCAGCCCCGGGCATCCCGCTAACAGCAGTGAGTACACTCGCACTCACGGAATCCTGGAGTTCTGCTTACAAGGCTGCTGTTTTCGTCCTATGTGTAGAAGTTAAAGGACTGCCAAATCCTTCATGACTCAAGCTCTTTAAAGAATAAGACACAGCTCTGTGGAAATCCTCGAACCAAAACACAAGGGATTTGAGCAAGGGTTTTGATATTTAACGTTTAAGAGGAGGAAGTCTGAGAGACGAACTACATGAAGGGATACAAAGAAGGCATTTTAGTATTTGTCGTTTTGGGGGCGAACGGGTTCTGTGCTCTCCTCACCCTGCCGAGGGAAACTCACAGTGGAGAGAGGCCAGGAAATATCTTTCTCAGGCAGGTGCCGATGTGAGCCAGCACCTCGGTCACGTCCTCGGGCGACGCCATCTTCATGGAGATGCTGCCCTTCTCAGTTTCCACCACCATCTGCAAGAACGGGGGGCATACTTCTTAGGAATGAGCCCAATTCCTTTCATTTTAATTATGTAAAATATTGTAAACTACACTGTCACACAGATATCGACTAATACAGTATTAGCTTCTTTTTCTTTTAACAAGGTTGGAGGGTAGCACATCTTACACGCATGCGTGAACTCCCAACTACAAGGGGGTCACAATATGAGCTTCTGCAGAAACACTTTCTTAAAATGATACTCTTAAGCCTCAAAGACGTGTTTGGGTAGAGGGTGGAGGTATTGTCAGAAACATTTAGGAACGGAAGCAAGTATTTCCAAGAGCAAAGCTGGAAGATTCAAATTGACTGCCATATGATAGAGATTGAATTTCCACATTCAAACATGACTTCTTCTTTTAACAAAATTTTGTGTTGAGCTGCAGTCTTACAAAGTTGTCAAATCCCTGCTATCTAGTATCAGTTCAACGATATCTTTCTGTGAGTACCCATGGGCAATCTAAAAGCTACCTTTAACACACACACACAAACATTTTAAAAACAAGAAACCTTATGATATGTTCAAGTAAAATGTTAAAACCTTTTGCTTGGGAGCAAAAGAGAAATGCTTATAAAAGTTTTGATCTTTCTAAGAAGAGGGGATACTTGAAATACTAAAGTAACACGTTAATAAAATGTTTGGTGCTAGGTTTTACTAACACGTTAGCCAAGACTCATTCCTACAATTCATTGCTGGAGATGTCCAAAATAATATGTCAAAAAATGTTGAGATTGAGACAGCTAGTTCTCTATATAAGTATCAATTAACTTGTGAAAATGAGGGCAGGTCACAAAAGGGACAAGAGGTTGAAGATGTACACATTACAAAGAAGAACTTCAACCACTTAAAAAAAAAGATGCCATTTTCTTTAATCTCACAAACATTCATGTCAACCTCTCAAAAATATTCATATAAACCGGGCGTGGTGGTGCATGCCTGTAATCCCAGCTACTCAGAAGGCCAAGGCAGGAGGATCACTTGAGTCTAGGAGTTCAAGATCAGCCTAGGCAACACAGCAAAACCCCATCTTCCCAACCCCCCCCCTCAAAAATCACATAAAGTACAATCCTCTCAGATTATCACATCATCAGAATATCCTCACACATTTACTTCCTGTTCTTACTTTGTCTATACAAAAATATGATGGAAGAACACTGCTTATAAAGTGAAACTACCCAATGGTATTAACAAAGCAATTTTTAGATTTTTGCCTTAGATTTTCCTAAAATGAGCCCAAACCGAAAATAATCCTGTAAAGTCTTTCAACATATTTATGTTAAAAGGAAAAGTAATAAAAGGTATGCCAAAATGATGAGATCAAAGAAAAGGACATAACTAATGTAAGCATTTAAGGTGTTACTTTTTCATAAAAACCTCTAAAAGAATCTGTCGACAAGTATTTAATACATACCATGTCTGTGCTAGTCAGGTGCATATAAAAAAAATTAAAATTCCTATTTTTTCAGCATATTCCTCAAGAAATGAAAGGTAAAGCCTTTAAAATTCTATAGGCAAAGCCTGCATTTGTCTTCTAAAAGCTGATTCAACAGATATTCCCCCTGCAAAAGGCAGCAAGCGTTATTGTACCTGGAGGCTAACCAACCCAGTAGTCCGTAAGATGTCTTAAGTGAGACTAAATCTACTTGGTGCAATTAGGCTTGTATTTTTCATGTGCACATATCTGTGCATATGCATGTTTTTAAAAGCCAGACACTTCAGATGTGGCATTGTGTCTGTGCTCTACACCCCACCCCAGCCTTCCCACCATGGGTAATTATATTTTTCTCTCCAGGAGTACTTTTAAATTCTTCACATCTAGCACATCTATTCAGTTCGCAATTTGGGTGCAAATAATTAGTAATTAGCTTATTCTAATTCCACTTAATCTTAACACCTAATCATCTTTAATTGCACAGGATTGAATAGAATGACAGAGAAGGAAAAAAAAGGTGACAGGTGGAGGGAGAAATGAGCCCCCCAATTCAACCTTACAAGCAAGCGCTCATACAACCCTGTGTAAGATGTCTCCACCTCTGCATAATGTAAAGACTGCAACCAAGTGATGGAGGTGGAACCAACACAATAAGTCACCTCATCAAAAAAGAAAAAAGAGCTCCCTACTGAATACCCTTTACCCTCCCACTTCAGCTGGGGAGGAACAGAATGTTTGAAACACATTTTCCTTAGACACCTAACAGGATGTAACTCATGACATCTCATCTACATTTAAAACAATAATCAGCGATATAAGCCGTAGTAACTTACGTATGATTCCAATTTCCCACCCTATTCCACTGCGTTTTTTAAGGTTGAACAACCTGACTAAACTCTAAGGGCAGCATGTTTTACTAAACCCCAGCCAACAGATGTCCGCGGTGTTTTTCTTTCCTCCATCAGAAATAGCCAAGGGCCAAAGGTGGTTTATCAACATCGTTCTGTGACGTAGCAGACAATTAACCCTATAATTCTTTTAAAAAAATCAGAGCAGGTATTCAGTTGTACAAGAAATGTTCCAAAAATTGTATAACTATAAAACTATGTAACTGCTGGCCTCCATTTAAAAATCATGAGGGCAAGAGAACTCGAACACCAGAAAATACTGTGGTGTTGAGTCTTCTAAAATAAGGTAAAGGTTTCCCGTATTTCTGAAGAAAGGAGAAAACAGCAGTAGTAAAAGTCACATTTCACCAACTCAACAGAACAATCACCCAATCTCACACAAAAGCCTGTAGGTATGTCTCAAGAATTTTATCTGAATTTACAAACTATAATTAAATTATAATGAAAAAATAGCAAGGACAGATAAATTAATAAATCCCAGAGCATATAAGGAAAGAATTCCTAATCAAGGCTAGATTCTGAGGGCCACTGGTAACAGTTCCATCCTTATGATTTTACATAAAAAGAAATCAAAACTAGAGACTTCAAGGAACCGGAGGTTACACAGGTCACTGGTTCTTAACCTCTGGGATGCCACAGAATCAAATGGTGTACTTGTTTAAAAAAAAAAAAAAAAAAAGTCCACCACAGACGTACAGAATCATAACTGTCCTGTGTATACGTTGTGTGTGGATGAGGAGGATGAGGAGGTGTGATGTGACAGAGAGAAGGACACTACTGAGGAATACTTTTAAAAAGAAGTTCTAAAACACAGCAAATTTTCAATGCCATTAGGTTACTGGTATTGCCAGTCTCTGAAATGCTCGGCCATTTACAGAAGCAGTACCACTGTTCACTATAATTTCATCTCAAAGGTCCACACTATGGGACAAAGTTAAACTGAAGCACTGTTGTTAAACTGTTCTTTTGGTACCAACACTGAAAAAATCGCGCCATGGGGCTGAGGCAGACGGCTTTACATACAGTTCCTCTGAATGGCAGGCATATTACAAGCGTGGTAAGACCAATTGTGGCAGCCACATGGGAAAATGAGTCTTGCTGCATCAACACCCTTCCTCATAATTAAATACCAAAGTGAAATCATATTTTGAACATAACCTTGGCATTAACACTTCGCTAACGCCCTTCTGCTCCCATCCCAACTCTCAAATCACAAACGTAAACATTCCTGAATTAAGACCAGCAAGAAGACCCTGGTGATGTCATTAAGTCATCATTCATGAGTGATCATTCACTCTTGCATATGTTTGACCATTTGGGCAAACATATGGTGCTGTGATTTTTCTTTCAAACTCCAGTTTCTGGAGAATGATAAACACATAAGATAAAACATTGCTCTGGGATGAACTGTGGAAAAGTTCCAACAGTTTGTTTGCAATCTCAAAAATCTTGGTGACAATTTTAACAATTTTTAAGAACATTATCAACAAACCACACACACACACACACACACACACACACTTTCTTTGTAGTTTTAAAAGCTAAAACAAAAAGTAGAAGGAAAGAATAAAGACTAGAGCAAAAGTCAATGAAACAGGAAACAGAAAATCAGTGAAATCCAAAAGAAAATAAATGAAACCAAAAAGAAAGTTGTTTGAAAAGATAAAAAAAAAATTGGTAGACCTCTAACCTGACTGAAATGGAAGGAGAAAGAGATAACCAAATTACCAATACTGGGAATGATATTCTGTAAGTATTTAAAGTATAACAAGTGGATGCTATTAACAACTTTGTATCAATAAATTCAACAACTTACCTAAGTATCTTAAAAGACACAAGCTACAAAAGCTCATTCAAGAAGAGAAATGTAAATGCATCTATTTCATTAAGAAATATTAACAGAATTTGTAGTTTAAAACCTTCCCAGGTTAGGCACAGTGGCTCATGCCTGTAATCCCAGCACTTTGGGAGGCTGAAGGGGGTAGGGGGTAGATGGCTTGAGCTCAGCTTAGAAGTTCATGATGAGTAATGCAAAGAAACTCTGTCTCTAGAAAAAAAATACAAAAATTAGCTGGGTGTGGTGGTACAACCCTGTAGTTCCAGCTACTTGGGAGGATGAGGTGGAAGGATGGCTTCAGCCTGAGAAACACACACACACACACACACACACACACACACACCCCTTCTCTTTGAGAAAACTCAAGGCAAATAACTTCACCAGTAAATTCAACTAAACATTTAAGAAAAAAATTAATACCATCTAAACAAAAAAAATTTAAGAGGAGGAACTACTTCCTAATCATTCTATAAATCCATGCTTCTCTAATACAGAAGCCAACCAAAAACATTCACCAAAAAAATGACAAACCAGTAACTCCCACAAAAGTCAATGCAAAACATTCTTCACAAAATTTTAACACATGGAATTCAACAATATGTAAAAATAATTATATATCATGGCTCACGCCTGTAATTTCAATACTTTGGGAGGCCAAGGTGGGTGGATCGCAAGATCAGGAGATCAAGACCATTGTGGCCAACATGGTGAAACCCCATCTCTACTAAAAATACAAAAAGTAGCTGGGCATGGTAGTGCATGCCTGTAATCCTAGCTACTCAAGAGGCTCAGGCAGGAGACTCACTTGAAGCCAGGAGGTGGAGGCAGCAATGAGCCAAGATCGTGCTACTGCACTCCAGCTTGGTGACAGAGCAAGACAACATCTCCAAAAAAGCACAAAGAAAGAAAGAAAGAAAAAATAATAATATATCATGGACAAATGGGATTTATCTCAGGAGTGAAAGATTGATATTTTTAAAATTAAGGAATATAATTCACCATTTTAAGAAGCTTAAAAAAAAAAGAAAGAAAACCACACGATAATCTCAATAGAGAAAAAACATTTGCCAAAATCCAACACTAATTCCTGATAAAAAACTCTCAGCAAGCTAAAAATAGAAACTTCCTAAACCAGATCAAGGGCATCTATTTAAATAACCTACACCTAATGTCACACTTAGTGGTGAAATAATGAATGGGTTCCCTCAAAGACTAGGAATAAGGGAAGAAGATCTGCTCTTGCCACTTCCATTTAGCACTATCTTGCCAGAAGAATTGTCATTGTCTGAGATTTTACCCTACTTGTAAACCAGTAAGTTAGCCTATCACTGTTTCATTGACGCTGCAGAAGACAGGAGACAGCTGGGTCAGAGACCTAGGATTTTGTGATTCACGGCACAACAAAAGGCATGTACACCATGTTTGCATAGATTTCCCTGCCCTGAAAGTCCCACAGGGTGACATGAAGGGATTCCGATGGATGCATGCATACACAGTAGAGGTTGCTTACAAGAAGGGAATCCTTAGATTTTGGAAATCTACTATTTTCATGGTAAGAAGTAAGCAAACTTGTTTTTTGTTCAACAGTGAACTATTCCACCATCCCACAAGATGCTCACTGCAATTATAGCCCTGAAAAACAGCCTGGGCAAAGAGCAGTCACAGCACTTAATTCTTGGCATACCCAGCAAAATATGTAGGATATGATAGTAATGGAGGAATATCCCAATGGCAATAAGACTAGACAAAGAAATAAAAGTCGCCTATATTAAAAATAAAAGGTACGCATCCTTATTCAAAAATGACATCATCTTTGTAAAAAATGACAAAATCTATTTTTAAAAGCCACTGAAATATGTGAGTATAGCAAGACAGCAGAATATAAGGTCACTATGCAAAAATTGATTATACTTCTAATACCAGCAAGAGACTACTGAAAACTAAAATCTGAAATTTAAAAAAATAGCACAGTTTACACTAGCATCAAAAAATATTAAACACTTAGGAATAAATTTAAAGATGTATAAGACCCGAACACTGAAAGCCATAACAAAATACACTCAGAAAAATTGAAAAAGACCTGAACAAATGCAGAAATAATATAGTTTTCTTAGGTTAGAAGACTATACATTACTAAGATGTCAGTTCTTCCCCAGATTGATTTAAAAATTAATTTTAATATCAGCCAAAATTTCGGCAAGCTTTTTATAGAAACAGCTGTTTCTAAAATTCATATGGAATTGCAAACGACTTAGAATCACTACAACAATTTTGAAAAAGAAGCAAAACGTTGGAGGACTAACACTGTCTGATTTCAAATTTTGTTTTAAACAAGCCACAATAAGAAAGAGTATGAGAGTGGCCTGAAGATAAACAAATAGACCAAGGAGACAGGATTCCAAGTCCAGAAATAGATTCACACTTACACGGACTACTGAATTTCAACAAAGGTGAAAACAAGCTCAGTGAGGAAACAATGGTCTTTCAAACAAATGTTACTGGAACAAGTGAATATACTATACATATCAAGGGGAGAAAAAAGATAAACTAAAAAAAAAATTTAATCTATACATAGGTTTATATACAAAAATTACTTCAAAATGGATCATAGGCCCACATGTGTAACCTAAAGCTGTAACACTTCTGGAAAATAAAGAACATTCTGTGACTTTGAGTTAAGCAAAGATTTATCCAACATGATACTAAAAGCACAATTCATAAAAGAAATATTGATAAATTGAACTTCATCAACATGTAAAACTTCTGCTCTTTGAAAGACACTGTTAAGGGAATGAAAAGACAAGCTACAGACTAAGAGAAACTATCTGACAAAGGCTTTGTATCCAGAATATTTATATTTTTAAACTCTCAAAATTCAATAAGAAAACAGCCCAATTTTTATAATGGCAAAAGAAGACCATGCTGGCAAATAAACATGAAAAGATCCTCAACATGTTCTCTCATCAGGGAAATGGAATTAAACCCACAGTGAAAAAACACTACATACCTGCTGAATGGCTACCATAAAAGACTGACCAAAACTCTCATACGCTGCTGGTGGCAACGTAAAACGGTACAACCACTGTGGAAAAGTGTGACAGTTTCTCCAAAAGTTAAACATGTGACTACCATTTGATTCAGCCATTCTAGGTAATTACACATGGGAAATGAACATACATGTCCAATCAAAAACTTGTAGTTAAATATTCATAGCAGCTTTATTCATCACAGCCAAAATGGGAAACAACCCAAATGTCCATCATCAGTGAATGGATAAACAAACTGTAATAAAGCCACACAACTCAACTAGTCAGCAACAAAAAGAATAAACTACCGAAACATACAACAAAATAAATCAATCTCAAAATGATGAAACTGGAGTTGGCGGAGGAAGAGTATTAGGATAAACAGCTAATGCATGCTGGGCTTGATAACTAGGTGATGAGTAAACAGGTGCAGCAAACTACCAAGGCTCACGTTTACCTATGTAACAAACTTGCACTCCAGAACTAAAAAAAGAATTAAAAATTAAAATAATAATAATAAAACTGACTGAAAGAGGGCAGACAAGAAGGAGTATACATTGCTTGACACCATTCAGATAAAATTGTTTAAAATGCAAACTACAGCAACCAAAAGCAGATACCTGCATGTTGACTGCAGATGGGGAGGAGGGCCAAGAGAGACTCATACATGTGTCGACACTTATCAAATTGTACACTTTAATTTACTGCAGTTACTTAAAGCCCAATGAAGCTATTTTTTAATCTGCATTTTATTAACTCCAAAGAATTCATTTATCACTATATTCCCACTAAGGCCTATATATAGTACCATTTAATTGCTACGAAATTTTAGTGTTAAAGCATGTCTTATATACTCTCTAAGGAACAGTACTCTCACCTTTACATTGCTAGTTAACAGAAGAGCTAATTAATTCTTCACACACTGAGTGTTTTCCTTATCAGAACGAATTCCCAACTCCTGTCCACACAGCCAGTGTTAAGTCTCTCATTCCGAAAATTTAATCTTCCCTAACTTTGTTTATCCACATTGTCTCAGGGAACATTTTAGGGTTCCAGGAATCCAAGAAAGATCGTGACCCTTGCAGTGAGAGAGCTGTTGTTTACCTCACCTGAGCGGACTTGCTGCAAACGACGCCATGAATCTCCAAGTAGCTGAAGGTTAACTCGAGCTGCAATTGAGGGGAAAAGAGGTAAGAAAAGACCTGTAATGAGGGTTTTAAAACATATGATTCAAGGTTTTAAAAAAATGCTACAACTAGAAACATCCCAAGAGCAAATAAGACGTTGGGTATCTTCTGAAGGCAGGTTGGTTTAGTATCTCTATTCATTCAACCAGATAGAAACGACTTACCAAATTCTAGAAAAAGTATTACTTACTTTACTAAAAAGAAAAGAAAGGAAGCTGCATGCCCAACTCTTAAACTTTCATCCTGGGAAAAACCTAATAGCAGAAGCTGGTATAAAAGTAATTGTAGTTTTGCCATTAAAAGTAATAGCAAAAAACGTGATTACTTCTGCATGAACCTAAAAAGTTTTTGCACTTATCCACTATTTATTCATTGAAAGATGAATGTATAGAAGAAACCATCAAAACACGTTTTTCCCTTTTTCACTTAAAAATTTTGCCTCAGAAAGTCCTATCAGGATAAAGTCAAATGTTCTTCCCTTCTTTCTAAACCTTCAGCTATTTGTTACACTCTGACCACTTATCAAAGTCATCCATCCTTCTACTGTCTTCCATAACAATTCATAGTTTGAATGGATTTAGAGAAATAAATCTGTATTTACCCAACTTAAATCCGTATTTCCACAAATACAATACTTCGGAGTTTTAAATTGTGCTTAAATGAAATCAGAGTTAAACAAAAGTCCTGTCTCTGCATGTGGATAAATGATGATTTCTTTCCTCTCCATTTTAACAAGTGCTCTCCCGCCTCCTATAATCATCAGCAGTTCTTTCTTTAAAATATCTCCAGTCTTTCACTCTTTACCTATTTTTCCTGATAAGCAGCCACTAATCTTTCTTCCCAGTTTTTCCCATTACAGCAAATAATCACAGGGCATGGAACTACAGACAGTGGGGGACCAAGTTGGGTCAATGTATTTTACCCTCCCACATTAAACCGAGAAATACAATGATAAAAGAACACATCCAGAACCAAACCCACGAGACATTTATTTCCGTTCCCTGGTGGTAGGTTGTACCACGATACATTGGTAGGATAAATTTTAGAGAAGAAAACCCCTGAATCTCCAGTTAAACATCTCGAAGTTTACTGAGGAGGTCTGCAGGCAGAAAAAGAACTCATTATTTCATTATTCACTTGGTCAACTGACAGACACTTATCAAAAGCCCACCATGTGCCAGTACTGGAAACACAAACGGGACCGAGACATGTGTTTGTTCTCTAAGAGTTAAACGCAGCATTTAAGGCACGTATTTAAAAGCATTCAATTAGAGTTGAAGTTTTTTTGCCTGTCATTATCAAGACGTATACATAATTTGGTTTTGAAAAGTCATTTATAGCAGGAAATTATTTTCTAAAAGTATACATACCTTCCTTCATTATTTTAATTTAAAGCTTATGAACAGATATTCATTACCCTTTAATATTGCGCCAATGTTTTTCTTTCAGTTAAGCCCACTGGCTGGCCGTCCAATGGCCTTTCTGCATAAGCCATACCCACATGCATGGCTTCCTGCTTCCAATTTAAGTCTCTTTAAAAATGCAGAACTGGCCGGGCACTGTGGCTCACGCTTCTAATCCCAGCTCTTACGGAGGCAGAGGCGGGAGGACAGCCTGAGCCCAGGAGTTCGAGACCTGCCTGGACAATACAGCAGAACTGCAAAATACTTGCAAAACAGTATGAGGGCAAACGATTTCTAGATTATTACACTCCTCACCACCCCTCCCCCAGCAATAAAGTTGTCCAGTCTTTAAGACAGCAATTTAAGTAATTCACTTTCATCAATGTTCAACATGTCATAGATACTCTTCTTTTGCACTCATATTTCATTGCTGCATAAAATAGCTTTCATTAGAAACATTTGCTAATGTAACTACCTTAAACAGGTTTAGGAATAAATCCGTGACCCTCAATAAGCATCTCATTCAGTGGGTGGGAGCAGGTGTGAGTAAGTGTGAACAGGTTTCCTCTCCTACAGGCTAATAGCTAGGAAAAGACTAGAGCTAGCGTCAATCAGCATCATCAGGGATAGGAATGGCCACCTTTGGTCAATTTGGCTCAGCAAGATTAGCAAGAGGTCCATTAAGATGCTTCTACTGTACCTGTGCGCTGTCCCTGGGGTAGCAGTAACAGTGCTGGGGAGCGAGGAAAGAGTAGTGACTTTCATCTAGGCCCTGAGGAATGGCTTCAAGTTCCTCAAGCAAACGAAGAGTGTAGAGGAAATTCATGCAGCAGAAAAAGAATTTAGGAAGAAACTAAAAGGAGCAAATCAATTAGGGTGACTTGCTGAGCCTGTGATTAGTCAAAGGTCCAGGTTATTATTAATGGTGAGAAAGGAAGTCTCTAAAACATACTGAAAGACATCACAGCAACGTTCAAATCATTCTCTCTTATCTCATCTATGGCTACTTTTATTAGGGCTTTGCTCCTAGACCCCACAACCCATCATCCACTCCACTCCAACCCACACAAAGACAGTTGTCACTGGGTTACATTTATGGGCAAGAGGTAGGAAGGCTAGTTAGGTAGCTGAGACAGACGTAGGATGCATGAAGACCCGAGGACATTTGTCAGTTAGAAATTATACCATCGCAACAGAAATTAGTGAATTATTAGATAAGAGGAAAAACTGAACCCAGACTGTCAATAGCTTTTCCAGCAATCACTTGCTCACCTCACACCCAAACCCTAGTGAGACAGTGCTCATCCTGCCGGCAACAGAACAGATGGAAATGTGATGAAGAGACTGCCCTTCAGGAACTCTTGCTCTTCCCCAGGCAGCAGTCCACACTTCAGCCCCTCAGCCAGTCCTCGGCCCAGTCCATCTTTCTGAGCTGTTTCCTTCCCACCACCACCTCCCCCACAACCCTCAGTCCACACTCCAGCTCCCCAAATGCACTGTGGTCTTCCAAACCGCTAAGCCTTTTGACCAACCTAAAAACTTATTTGTCTGGTTGACGGGTGATTTTTCAATCTGCCCTCTCTGCAAACCCTGCCTTGATCTCATAATTACCCACCCCTTGAAAGAAAAGTTGGGGCCTTCTGGGGTGAAGGCACAGTTCTGTTTCTTCATCTGGGTGTGGCTGCAGAAGTATTTGCTTTGTAGTTAATTACTGAGATGTGTATCTCTGTTTTGTGCATTTGACTATATATGTTATACATTTCACAATAAAATGACAAAAGAAAACATGTTTAATCAGCCACCAAAGAAAAGAGAAGACGTCTAGGTCATAGTCAGTGCTTTACAATAATGTACTTTATTTTTTTGAGACGAAGTTTCCCTCTGGTGCCCAGGCTGGAGTGCAGTACTGTGATCTCGGCTCATTGCAACCTCTATCTCCCAGGTTCAAGCGATTCTATGCCTCAGCCTCCCACATAGCTAGGATTACAGGCACACGCCACCATGTACAGCTAATTTCTGTATTTTTAGTAGAGACTTCACCAGTTTGGTCAGGCTGGCCTCGAACTCCTGACATTGTGATCTGCCTACCTTGGCCTCCCAAAGTGCTGGGATTACAGGTGTGAGCCACCATGCCCGGCCTACACTAATGTTCTAAATATAATTATTTCTCCAGAAAATTAGTATCATTGACATTGATTTTATTTCTCAGTCAAGTCTTAGGCTGGCACATGAAAACCAGCCTTCTCTAAGGGGGAAAGCTGCAAGCAGATCACTTTGGAAGAAAATCTGTCTTCATTTGTGATGTTGACAATATCAGAAATCAGAACCCATGTTCAAACTACCCTGGCCAGGCTGGCTGTGAAACATTACATG
Organism: Saimiri boliviensis; assembly: GCF_048565385.1. Classification (NCBI taxonomy): domain Eukaryota; kingdom Metazoa; phylum Chordata; class Mammalia; order Primates; family Cebidae; genus Saimiri; species Saimiri boliviensis. Next base: position 163,475,384 of record NC_133452.1, read on the forward strand.
TATCATGGGACGGACCCAAGCCTTTCCTCAGACACAGAATAAGGTCATCCAGCAGAAGGCAGGCAGGTAACTTCACAAAAGGCAACACACTTCCCCTCTGTCACAACGTGGTAGGGTATACATATTATTTAGCAGTCTTCTATTCAACAGGGTGCTTGAATATTTTCCTAACCCATAAAATTTCCTTCTGTAATTAATTTCTCATCAGTGGGATAATGTCTAATTAACTGCCTCATATAATGCCTTCAGGTATTTTAATGTATACATAGTTTAGTCCAACTTCATTGACATAGTAATTTATTTATAAGCCATAATAAACATATAGGCTCACTTCATATTATCTAAAGGGGCTTGGGCCATTGGCATCTCCCCAAAAGTCAGTACAAATCATGCAAATCCTAAGACTGGATGTCCCAAAAGATCCATTTCATTTGTATCAGTAACATTATGGCGCCGTAACTTGGCACATAGGTCAGAATATACAAAACTGGTCCGGGGGTTTAATGATACCAAATCTGCCAGTACTACTACGGGGGTTTAATGAAATCAAAGCCGCAGTGGCTAAATGTTGAATTTTAAGAAACAAGAAAGGACTAATAAGCAAATAACACTGCAGCCCAAACATCATAGCACAATAAGGCTGGAACTTTCTACCAGACCTTACCCATTTTCCTGGGTATGCGGGTAGGGGGAGCAGTGTTGTTAAGCAGAGGCTTTGCAGCCAGCATCCCCGGATTAGAATCACACATGTGCCACATGAGTGGAAGTTTAACCCTGGTCAAGTTACTGAACTTCCTTTTGCCTCAGTTTTATAATAAGACCTCTGGCTCTCCTAAGATTCTGTTAAGTATTAAGTTATTTACTAAAACAATACTCCAGTAAATGTTATCACCTTTTTAGAAAAAAAAAAAAAAAAAAAAAATCCCAATTTCTTATAACCATTCAGTCCATATCCTTTAAAAATGATAAACCCCTTTTAGTTAACATAAAAGAAGTCATTATTGTGATTAATTCAAAAACTATCAGTTCAAATTTTGCACCAAATCATGAAGGGCATGCCATGAAAAATGTAATATATCCCCTTTAAAGAACAGAGTGGTGCCTTGCTATTTTTTATAAGCAACATCAGAGTAGATGGAGAACAGCTGAGATGGTTACATTTCCGGTAGCGTACTCTTTCGTGTTATGACGGTTGTTTCCCACATGTCTAAAGCCTTAGAAAAATCTGCCAGTACTGGTCAGAAGGAAATAAGAAGTAGACTCAAGGCCGGGAGCGGTCACTCAAGCCTGTAATCCCAGCACTTTGGGAGGCCGAGGCGGATCATGAGGTCAAGAGATTGAGACCATCCTGACCAACATGGTGAAACCCCGTCTCTACTAAAAATAAAAAAATTTGCTGGGCATGGTCGTGTGAGCCTGTAGTCCCAGTTACTCAGGAGGCTGAGGCAGGAGAATTGCTTGAACCCGGGAGGCGGGTTCTGTCACTAGGCACCACTGCACTCTAGCCTGGTGCCTAGTGACAGAATAAAACTCTGTCTCAAAAAAAAAAAAAAAAAGAAGAAGTAGACTTGAACAAAGAGGAAATCAAGCCCCAGTTGAAAGAGAAAAATAACTGGGACATGGAGCCTCGGGGACATAGCACAAAATCCTCGACTGCTTTTCTTGGGATGCCTTTACAGAAAAGCGAAGGAACAAAGGAGAAAAAAAAATGTTTGTCGTTACAACCTTTAGGTGCTTCTGGGAAGAAGAAAGGAAAACTTGAGAATTCTAAGAGAAATCTGAAAACAGCCTGAATCAGAAGTCTATGTAAGTGAGGTATGTGTGTCTTGTGTTGCAGTATGTGAGTGTCTGTGTGTGCACACATGTAAGAATGCACCGTGTGTGTGTGTGTGTGTGTGTGTGAGTCTGCAATGAGTGTGTGTGAGTGCTGGAAGGAGGACTTCATCCACACTTACCTTGGTGGGGATCCGCGCTGTTACCAGGAAGGCTCGGCATGACGTAAGCACCTGTAAGACAGAAGCAGCGGCATCAGTTTAAGTACTAAACAGTGGGCCCGGCGGGTTTTGGTGCTTCTACGGGGGTTTAATGATATCAAAGCCGCAGAAGGACACAGGCTTGGCTCCTGTCATGTAAGAAGAATTAAGGCCTGGGACAGCTTCTTGGTCTCATAAAATGAGTTTTAACTTAAAGAGTCCCTGTATCAAAGTTCTTTTAGAACAAATCGCAGGTGAAATCTCTAGAGGGGAAGTCAGTAGTCAGCAGCCCAAAAACCCAACAGGTTATTCAGATTAAGTAAAACATGTCTCTGTGATAGTAAAATACAGAGTCACAAGTGTCACTATATCAACAGTCAATTCAATGAAAAAAAAAAACAAGAACTAAGTAGTCATTTGCACTTCCCAAATTACAACCACCACCCACATGTGCCCTCTCGCTTTCCACTCTTTGTACTGTAGCTAACATTTAAATAATGCATAGAGCGAAATCAGGCTAAGCTTCCAAAAACTCATCCCTAACTTTGCTTTTCAGCTGTCCCTCTCTCAGTCTTAGAACATTTATGGAAGTTTCCTTTTTGACACTCAGCTAAGAACATACATACAGCCTGGTGGGGTGGGGGGGGGGGGTCCCATATGCCTGTAGGTTCCGTTTACCTCGCAGAGGCCTATGTGAATTCAAAGGGGCTGAGCTACAAGTTCAGATCTTGAGCCAGGATCATACATCCACAAGGCTTACTGCAAAACCTTCCACCCTGCAACGTTGAGATTCGGGCAGGCCTCACGAGTCTTTTCAATAAAGAAAGAAAACTGTGCGGCTGGGCATAGTGGCTCACGCCTGTAATACCAGCACTTTGGGAGGCAGAGGCAGGCGGATGGAGAGGTCAGGAGATCAAGACCATCCTGGCTAACACCGTGAAACCCCACCTATACTAAAAATACAAAAAATTAGCTGGGCGTGGTGGCATGCGCCTGTGGTCCTAGCTACTCGGGAGGTTGAGGTAGAAGAATCGCTTGGACCCAGGAGGTGGAGGTTGCAGTTGAGCAGAGATTGTGCCACTGCACTCCAGCCTGGGCAACAGAGTAAGAATTCGTCTAAAAAAGGGAAGAAGAAAAAAAAAAAAAAAAAGAAAACTCCAAGGTTTCTCAAGTCCTGATGGGAGAACTGCCCTTTTTTCATTTTCCAAATAACTTCCTTGTCACTAAGCCTGTATTTAGCAAGTTATGTTTACTTGCTAGTTTAAGAAAGCTAGATTAGAGCCAAACTGTAGAAAGTCAAAAACACTGAGACTTCAGGTTGTTAAAGGACTTATCAAAGTCAAACAGCTTTACCCAGACACAACCCAGGACTCGAAAGGCTAATATGAGTACAGAAAGTGAATCAAGGCTATGCCCCTGTGGCCTGCATTATGCCCTTCCCAAGTCTCCCAACTCCGAACAGAAACAGTCCATTTTCTATAAAATCCTTCTTTCAATAATCATATGTCATCACAGTAGGGGATAACTCAAGTCAGAAGTATTTAAGACAGATGAAAAGAGGAGTAACCTGACACCGGCTAGGAGAGTGTGGTAAGAGCAGGTGGGGAAAGGAGTAAAAAGACACAGCCCATTTCAAGACCTTTCACCCAAATGCCACAGTCATGGTTATTCACAGGATCCATTTTCACCTGGTACAATTTTCACGACTTGATTTTATGGTGTGCTCTAGAAAGCACTTCTAAATGACTTCTAAACGTGTAGGCAGCAAGGGCCTTCTCAATGCCACGGCAGCACGTCAGTCTCATAAAAGTGTAGGCAACAGATGATGTCTATCTTTGAATATTCCATATGCTGTGAACCAAATCACAGATTTTCCTGAGGAATTCATCCTTATTTCTGCACCCTCCTAAGGCCTTGGGGGCAAGGGAATGAGATATAGCAACAGGCAGGACAAAAGAAAGGGAAGGGATGAAGTATGTCGAGGATGAGAGCATGGAGGTCAAGTGCAGCCATGTAGTAGCAGGACTGGCTGCATAATTTGCAGGGACATTGTTCAATTATGATTAAGAATTTCAAGATGATAACAATAAGGTATTAACCCAGTGTAGGGAAGTGATGTAACTTACTTCAAGGTCAATTTATGGGAGAAACGGAATTCACAGGCTTGGGGTGGGAGGCATGGTAGCCTGCTGCAGGGTATTCAACTCTTTCTGTTTGCTCAAGACATTTCCAGTTTAAGGGCTAAGAATCCTGCATCCCGTGAAACCGGGACTGTCGGTCAATCTAGTAGCTTGAATTTTGGAATCAGAAAGACGTACATTCAGATTCTGGTTCTGCCACTTTCCCGCTGCATCTACCTGTTAACACCAAAGCCTGTGTCCTGAACCACTGCACTATATCTACACGTTACTACTCAATCGTGCCTCCCTGTGCTCTAGCCCCTGGCGGGTTAGGGTTAGCGTTAGTGTTAGGGCCCTTGTGCTCCAGCCCGTCAGATGTGCCCTGTGCGACTGTACAGGCTGCAGGCCATAGAGCTGTCCCTGAGTCGTCGCTACCTGTTGTCAAGCATTTTCCATGTGCCATGAACAGGGGAACACCTTGAGTAGAGTGACATACTTAATCCTCACAACAACTATATTTGATGTCACTACTCCCATTTTACAAATGAGTAAACTGAGACTCAGCAATGTAACTCACTTCAAGGTCATTCAGTTAGAGCAGAAATCATTTATAAAAGCATCAGAGTAGAAAAGGTACTTAAGAAGAGTATAATTTAAATCTCACAGCTTTGTTAACACCAAAACTGATGTGCTTAACCACCAGGCTATATTTACATGTTAACCACCCAATTCTGCCTCCTTGTGCATCTAGCCCCTGGAAGATCAGTTACAGGGAAGGTAGGAAGGGACAGCCCAGGGCAGCCATGACTGGGAGAGACCCGCAAAGCTCTCAGCCCGGAGTACCTTTTCCAACATTCCAACAGTTAGTTTCTAAAATGCTCTTTTTAAATCCAAGTATGCCCTGGAGAACTGAACTCTTCTGTCATCAGCACTGGTTAATCTTTGGCTAATATAGCAGTGCTCAGGGAATTAAGAGTTTGCAGGCCTTTTGCAAAAGGACAAGAGGTCATTTGTTGCAGGACACACACAGGGTTGGATAAAATGGCAGCAGACTGTCAAAAGAAGGATGACGGTAATGAAGAGGAATTTGGAGAGGGAGATAAAAGACACCAGAGACAGGCTTGGCCTGCGCTGCCATTTGCCTAGGCCTGGGGAACAGGATACAAGTTTAGAGCTCATCTTAAAGGATGAAATACTCACCTTCCCTGAACTAAGCTCCACAGTGCATCTAGCACCTTCTACTCCAGTTCAGCCCCAGGATATGACCCCTCTTTCAAATACTGCTCCTCCCCCATAGTGGAAAAGAAAAAGCAACAAGACAAAAATACTGACAGCCATGATCACAAGCATGGCTACAGGAAGCCAGTCCCGTAGTCTCACCATTTCGCCCTTTTTATTATTTACAAAGCAGCACACACATTTCTCTCTCTTCCAGGGGTACAGGTATGATCAATCCACAATCTTTCCAAAAAGCTCAGGTCCTCAAAACCTCTGCATACGGGTAAAATAACCAACAAATCATAAAACTCACATTCAGAAAGGTCCCAACATCACATGGACAAAGACCGAACATTCTCTGAGTTTGTATCTCACCTGACAGCAGGTCCAGAGAAACTCGTCGACTCACAGCTAGCTGGTGGCACAGCTGGAACTAGAAGCTGCAACTCCTCACTCTCGGTCTATTCTCTCTACTTTCGCCTCATATTAGCAATAAGGTTCAAGGCCAAGAGCCACAGACAGGAACTTGTATCCTCTTCAGTATTCGCAAAGTATATTTAACTCTGTGAACTTTCCTTCAAAGGAATCCAGGATCCTCTCACAAACATGGTAATAACTGCCAGTATTTGTTGGGTGCACTGTTCTAATAGGTATGTTACCACATTTAATCCTCACAGCACCCTATGAGGAAAACACTATTAATCATCCCCATGTTAAGACGACGAAACAGGCACATACAGATTCTGTGATTTGTGCAGGTCACCCAGCAAGGAGGTGGCAGAGTTGGGACTTGAACCTGGATGGTCTGGCTCCAGGGACGGTGTTCCTAATGACTTATACTGGCTGTCAAATCTCTTCTTTCCAAAAACCAGATTCCTCAATAGTCCACACACATGGAAACACTGATAAGTCATGGGCCTTTACAGCCAGAAAGCAGCAAATAAGTAAAAGGACTAGCAGTAAAATGAGAGATGCTTGGGTATCATAAGGAAAAGGACCAATCCCTACTAGTCTGAGCGTCATCTGAGCGTCTCCTTCTGTCTCTTTCTATGCACCTCCATCTTCTGTTAGTCTCTCTCTCTCTGTCTGAATGTCTCTCTCATCTCTGTTCTGTACCTGTCTGCATGATTCCATGTTACTGCTCAGTCCCTCTGTGCCTCTCTTCACTGGATCCCCACCCCTCCTCTGACCCCTCTCTCTGCTATGGCTGCCAGTGTCCCCCACACCCCACCCCATCTTGCTTCATCTCCTCTTCCTCCGCTGGTGCCCTCCTCCCCTGCCTTCATTCTGCCCTCCATTCCCAGCTTTTCTCTATGAGAATCAATTGAGAGCTTGTCATTTTATTTATTCCTTTTGCAAGACAACAGACACCAATCACAGAAGAAAGACTGCATTCTGGAAAAGTATTTCATTTGTAACACAGTCACAGAAAAACTTGAAAATATGAACCCAAAATAATCACATACTTTTTGACATCATTACACAACGAGCACACTGGTAATTAAGTGATTACAAGGTCCCCTGTGAGAATCTAATTAATAAGTCTTAAAAACTAATCTCAAACATGCACCCAAACAACTGAAATACAACAGCAATAACTAGCACAACGAATCAGCTGGCCATTCCTCCCTTTGACAATTGTTGCACTTCAGGGAATAACTCTCCCTCTACCAGCCAGCAGGGTGGAGGGGTCAGGTGACCGGCCCTCTCCAAAACAATCACCACAAGAGGTTTCTAGAGGCCACTGACAGGGTATGAACTAGGGTCAGAATATTTAAAACAAGCGGAGAGCTGGGCGTGGTGGCTGCCACCTGTAGTTCCAACTACTCAGGGGGCTGAGGTAGGAGGATCTGGAGCCCAAGAGCTGGAGGTTACAGTGCGCTATGATGGTGCCACTGCACTCCAGCCCAGGTGTCACAGCAAGACCTCATCTCTAAAAATAAGAAAAAGAAAAAATAAAATGAGTGGAAAAAAAAGAAACCAGAATGGTCATATGGACTCACCTTTTGAGTAAAGATCAATTTTGTAATGATAGGTTACAAATGGATCTAATGATCATTTCTGCCTTCACCCAGCAATAACAGGGTTCACAATCTGTACCCCTCTGAGTGAAGTCTCTTTCTTTAAAGGTATTTTACAGGCAGTGGAAGTACACAGTGTTCTTCAGAAGTTGGATACAGATTAAAATCATTTGTCTGAAAGGAAACACATCCATAAAGGAGCCCAGGCTTTGAAGGAAGACTGCTAAGCCACGGAAGCTTTGTGCAGGATGGTCCCCATTTCCAGTGGTCAGCGAAGGTCTCCAGAGGCACAGGGAGTTCGCAGAAAATGTGGAAGGAGATGAGAGGTGGAATAGATGAAATCTTCCAAAGCTGACCCGGTCCTTCCTAAGACTGTACCCACTTGTGAGCACAACATGGCAGCAACATTTTAAAGGAAGAGTGAAAATTACAAATACTACTGTTACAAGCCAGACTGTGACTCTTGTTTTATCAACACAAACTAAGCCAATTAATGAGGCTACATTCATACTAGAAACCCTAGTCAACTCAGTCTCCCAGGCTTTCTGTCTGGCTCCAAAACTGCCCTGGGATTTGTATCTTCAGAGGATTTTTAGTGCACACACGTGGTTTCTAGCAGGGTCAGGGCGGCTGCACAGGACACATCCTCTGTGACTTACCAGAAAGTGTTTTCTGATAACGAATCCTTTTTCAGTGCTTGGGACAGGAGGCATCCTGCTTGTAGGGTGTCCCAACTCTGTATGTACAAGACTTCCAGTTTCAGGGCTGAGAATCCTGCATTCCAGACAACTGGGACTGTGGGTCAATCTACTAGCTTGAATTTTGGAATCAGAAAGACTTCTATTCAGATTCTAACTCTGCCACTTAAACCTGACAGGCTTTTGTTGATCTCTAGAGAGTTAGAGATTACAGAATTACAGATTAGCAAGGGTGCCTCATACAAGAGGTGATCAAACAAGAATATTCCTCTACAGGACTATTACCATTGTGTAGATTAAATAAGATACAAATGCAGATAAAGCCAAACCCCAGAAACTAACATGTCTTTGCTAAATACCAGCTCTTCTTATTACTTAACAGCATTTTAGATTTAGATTTGCAAAGTTAAATTACACCCACTGAATTTATAAATAATTATTTTGATCAAAAGAACAACCAAAAAAACCCACAAAGATATTGAAATTTTTTTCTTTTTCTTTTTTTTTTTTTTTTTGAAAGAGTCTCACTCTGTCACCCAGGCTGGAGTGCAATGGCACAATCTCAGCTCACTGCAACCTCTGCCTCCCGGGTTCAAGAGATTCTCCTGCCTCGGCCTCCTGAGTAGCTGGGATTGCAGGCGCATGCCACCACACCAGGCTAATTTTTTGTAGTTTTAGTAGAGACAGGGTTTCACCATGTTGGTCAGGCTGGTCTCAAACTCCTGACCTCGTGATCTGTTTGCCTTGGCCTCCCAAAGTGCTAGGATTACAGGCGTGAGCCACTATGCCCGGCGATATTGAAATTTTTCCTAGGTTGAAACTAGGCTGAAATTTTCTTGCAAAGTTAAAAAAAAAAAATAGCGTGCATCAGAAGGAGTATCTGTGCTTAGCAGAGGAACGTTCACCACAAAGGGTAAGCTACAACTTCCCTCCTACCTCCCCTGGGAAGGCCCATTTTTCCACTACAGCCTTAACATGCAAACCACATTTTGAACCTCCGTAATGAATTTCCTCTCCCTTTCATTGAAATGCAAGCAGCAGCCGGTTCCCTCTGAGGCTTCCTGGTTCAACTTTCAACTTTGCAATTTCATTTAGAAACATTTATGAAAGTCCTCCTTACTGTTAAGATTCACAATTTAGCAGAGAAGACTACATTTTCTTATGGAGATGATATGGAAGTCAGCTACGGAATCTGCTCATTGCACACTTATTAGAAACTGAAATAAATACTTGTTTTACCATTTAACATAACTTCATTGCCTAAAGCTTGCTGCAGCACAGGCAATCCATCAACCCACGGTCCCTAAAACCACATTCTCTCATGCGGATTACCAGGAGTGCCTTTTCTTTAAAATTGGGCTCTATGTGCCCAACATTCAACAAATGGTCTTGTACCCCTGAAGTACTCTCTAATTTATAAGCAAACTAAATGATGAATGCCGTCATTCCCCGCTCTTCATACTTTTCCCTTCCAAACTCCCAGCTCTAAGTGCATTACAGATAAAACCTCATTAATCCAAGACACAGACCTAGGTGAGGGAGAAGTGCAGGTGATGAGTTTGTTATCACCACTGCAGAGAGTTGTAAGTAGCAGATGATAAGGGACTTATACAAGGTCACCCAGAAAAAATGAAGAGAATAAAGTCTCTCTCCTAGGTCTTAGCCTAACACCAGACTCAGCTATGATGAACACCATCCTTACTGGCAGGAAGACACTTCACTCAAAAGGAATACCAAAAAGTACCATATTTTAATGTAATTCCTGACCTCAATTCCTTTTTAAAATTAGAGCTTCAGCTGGGTGCGGTGGCTCTCACCTGTAACCCCAGCACTTTAGGAGGCCAAGGCAGGTGGATCACCTGAGGTCGGGAGTTCGAGACCAGCCTGACCAACATGGAGAAACCCCATCTCTACTAAAAATACAAAATTAGCCAGGTGTGGTGGCACATGCCTGTAATCCCAGCTGCTTGGGAAGCTGAGGCAGGAGAATCACTTGAACTCGTGAGGTGGAGGTTGCAGTGAGCCAAGACTGTGCCATTGAATTCCAGTCTGGACAACAAGAGTGAAACTCAATCAAATGAATGAATGAATGAATGAATGAATGAATTAGGGCTTCACTCTTCATGGGCAGCTTGTCATTAATGGATGTGCCCCGGTAAGGTCTAGTGTATGGTTTGCAAACTACAGCTTAAAAGCCAAACCCAGCCTCTTCCCCACTACCCACTGCCCGCCAACCCACCCTGCAGAAGTATTTCTGATACCGTTTTGTTGGGACATGACCATACCTGTTTGTGTAAAGTACTGTCTCTGGCTGCCTTCACACAGCAGTTTTATGGCTGACAAAGCCCAAGATATCGTTGTTGACCCCTGGTCTAGTGGTTTAGAGAACAAATTGTGGAATTAAACTGCCTGGGTTTGAAACCAAGCTTCACTATTTAATAGACATGTGGCTCAAAGCAAATTACTAAGCCTTTTCTGTGCCTCAATTTCCTTCTTTTCTTTAAGATACAGGGTCTCACTCTGTCACTCAAGCTAGAGTACAGTGGAATGATCAGGGCTCACTGGAGCCTCAACCTCTTGGGCTCAAGTAATCCTCTGGCCTCAGCCTCCTGAGTAGTTGGAACTACAAGCATGTGCCACCATACCAAGCTAGTTTTAATTTTTTACAGGATAGGGTATTGCTATGTTGCCCAGGCTGGTCCCAAAATTGTAGCCGCAAGCAATCCTCCCAGCTCGGCCTCCCAAAGGACTGGGATTACAGGCATGAGCCATCAAGGAACCATACCAGGCCCTCTTCTCTTTAAAAATGAGAGAAATATAATCTAAACTTCGTGGAATGATGAGGGTTAAATGAGTTCATATGCCTGAAGTGCTAAGAAGAGTGCCGGCACCTGAGAAGTGCTATATGGTGTCTGTTATTGTTATTTATATTTTAGTATCACAATAAAATTTTATGTCCATAATGGTATTAGAACAAGAAGAGAGGTATCCAGATTTAGCCTGAGTCTGGCCTCAAGTTAGCCAAGTGGCCTAACTATGAACAAGGTACAGTTTCTGTAAACCTTACTTTACCCAAATTTAAAATAAGAGGTTGTGTTGGAATAGGTCTCAAAGTTACCTCCCTACACCCAGAGTCCATGACTTAGGCCGTCTCTGGGATTCTTCTCTCTGGGATTCTCCTTCCCACTCTTCCATTCATGTGGACTTCTAGGAATGACAAGTCCCCAGTAAATGTTTGCTGACAGGAATTAATTCCCCCTTAGGACTCTGCTCCCTGGACCAACATATGCTCCTTCTACAGGGGAGCAAGAAGTCGCTAAGTTTGGTTTTCTACTTGGATGTCTGGTTTCCGAGGAAATCTATGTTCTCTACATCTGTGAAAATTCATTTCTTTTCATCTAATTCATTTCTTTTCACATTATGTTTACATACAGCATGCCAGACAAGGTCACTTCGTTCTTCCCAAAATCCCACTATTGCAAGTTGTAAGGTGTTATCAAAGCATAAAACAAACACATCTGTTTTCCCATAGGTGAGCACAGGGGTCAGTACATATCAGATCCTCTTTTCAAAGCACCAGCTGATACAGAAGTCTGGAATCTCCCATAGTGATGCTGTTAGAACAAAGAATCTCAAAGTCAGAGTAACGACACATCTTTAATGACAGCACTTTAGCAGTGACACACAAACATGAACGAGCAGAGGATGGTAATTATTAGCATGAGGCCCAAGCTCCAGGCCCACAGGGTCCACGACGGTTTTGTATTAAGGAATTCACAAGTGGCAGAACTCCTACCCAGGCCTGCAACTACTGGGTGAGCAGAGACCAGGGGACTCACAGGTCTGCAAAGGGCATGTGTGGTTAAGAAACCACATCTGGTCATCACTGTCATATTTATGTTTTAAATAAATTCGCAAATAACAGAATCACAGTTATTCAGAGAGTACAGAAAAACTCTGTATATACAGCTCATATTAACCTATACAGTTCATATTAACCTAATTAATTATTAAAACTTCTGCCTCCCCACCACAGGGTCAGCCATTCTCTTTTAGAACACATCCATTTGAGAATCGCTAGAACCCAATTCTAGCTAAAGATGAGAGAGCTCAGAGGGATCAGGGGATGTGTTCGCCCTTTTCCTTTATTTTACAGATGAGGAAACAGATCAGGAAGAGTTAAATTGTTCCTTGGTTTCAAGCCACAGAATTTTAAGCAAAAATAAATTTACTCAAAGGAAACGGAGTTCTTATAATCAAAAGAACAACCAGAGCTCAATAAAGACAGGAACCAAATCAACTCTACAGATGGGAGAAGCAGGGGCTAATAAGGGGTTCCTCTGGCTGCCCTTGAGGAATGACTGACTCCCATCTTACACCCTAGCATGATCTCTCTCAAGATCTAAAACCTTGAGGGCAAAAGTCCCCTTCCTGGGCCTGGCCCCCAATAAAGACCACATGGAATTGGTCAAAAGCTGAGACCAGTTGTAGCTATGGCCTAACGTCAGTGAGCACTGGCTCCAGGGCAGCGGGGTCTGAATTCCCACGGGACCACTCACTACCAGCCACACAACCTTGGACAGGAAACTTGGCCTCCCATGCCTCTGCGTCCTCACCTGAGATGATACATGCAAAATACGAATACCTGGCACACGAAGGGAGCCAACAAATGCTAAACGGCAGAGTTGGAACAAGAAATCAGTTTCATTTTTCTTTCACTGTAAGTCTCTTGCTGCAATCCCTCCCCAACCTACATCATTTCAACTTGTCCATGCTTCCCCACCTTACCTTATCATCTTCTCAAGCCAAGGAAACACAAATGTCATTTCTTTCTCCCTCCCTTGTTGTATCAGCATGTTCGTCCAATGAAAAAATACACATTTTCTTTCCTTCTTTCAGAACAAAGTTATAGTTTCCCACTTTGCAGCAAGGTGGCTGGCATATGGCGGGGTGAGGGGGAGAGGCTGATTTAGATCTAACACCATCACATAAATAATCAGAGAGACAGTCCTCACTAAATTCATAGATTAAAAAATAAGGAAAGAAGGAGAATAGAAGACCTGGAGGAATCATATCAAGAAATTAAGGTAGGTATACAATTTAGAGCAGTGCTTTTCAAACAAGGGGTACAACCCATTGGTGGGTGGTTAAATCAGTTCATTAGCGTTTAATGAGAATATAACAGACTAAAGTGAAAAGGAAAAGAAAGTCAAGGCACATCAAGCAAAAAACGGAAACTTTATAAAACTTGTCTGAGTGACGTCGGTATGCACATGACACTCACAAGCGAACGTGTGTGCACACTTCTCGAAATCAGTATAAGATGCATGTCTTACTCTGGGTCCCCATTTTAAAAGTGTGATAAACACTAGCATAAGCACCCTATGAACCTGTAAGCAGGATCCACCAGGAGGCTATAGATGAGGCTGACGTGGCTGGTAAGATGGCAAGAACATCAGCTTTAGAGTCAGACACACTTCAGGAGAAATCTCAGCTTTGCCATTTTGCAGGCTGAGAGGTATTAAGCAGGTTGCTTGAAATCTTCAGGCCTCAGCTTCTCAACTGGAGACGCTTCACTTCTAAATTGGAGACAATCTGTATCTTAGTGTAAGTACTAGAGAAAACCTATCAAGTGCTGAGCATACAGTAGATACTAGTATAAAAGGAACCGTAATAACTGTCCTCAAACTTACAGAATATAGCTCTCAAAATGATCTACAGGGATAGAAGTCTGAGACCTATGGAGACAGTGTGCAAACTTGCTAGTACGAAACAGAGCTGAGCCTAGAAGCCTGGTCTGCTGGTGTCAGCCTTGTTCATAACATCGTCTTCAGCATGAGGCTTGAGTCAGTGCAAGGGGCAGATTACTCCCATGGTAACTATAACCTATTTAAGAACTAGAAGAGAATTTCCATTTCTTTTTTTTTTTTTTTTTTTTTTTTTGAGACGGAGTTTCGCTCTTGTTACCCAGGCTGGAGTGCAATGTCGCAATCTCGGATCACCGCAACCTCCACCTCCTGGGTTTAGGCAATTCTCCTGCCTCAGCCTCCTGAGTAGCTGGGATTACAGGTACACGCCACCATGCCCAGCTAATTTTTTTTGTATTTTCTATACGGTGATGTGATAAACTTGGGTATAATGGAAGAATAGGCTTTGAATCCAGACCAGTTTCGATCCAACTAATTACCAACTCCTCCATTATCAACTACCTAACCTCCTGAATCTTATTTTTCTTACCTGTACACTGGATATAAAATAGACTCTGTTGGACAGCTGTGGGGGTTAAATGGGATAACATGTAAAAAGCCTAGCAGTACCATGCCTAGCACTGTCCTAGACATGCTGAACTTCATTTATAGATGATGCTAATACCTGGCTCTAAATCTTTTTTTTTTTTTTTTTTTCCCTATTTTATGTAGAGATGACGGTCTTGCTATATTGCCCAGGCTGGTCTCAAACTCCTAGGATCAAATGATCCTCCCACCTCACACTTTCTATATAGCCCCAACTTCTCTCATCAGGGGGACAATACAGCATCCAACCACACAGAGCGCTAGGCTCTGAAACTCTACCACCCCAGTCTGAATTCTGGCTCTACCATTGACAAGCACAAATGATCTTGGGAAAGACCTCTGTGTGCCTGACTTTGCTCTTTTCATAAGGACTAAAGACGGTAATACACACAAGGTGCTTAGAAAAGTGTTGGCAATAGTCAGAGCAAGTCATCATTAACCTTGCATCCCTAAAGACAGGATGATCAGGAAGCCTTTTCATTCTTGGGCCTTCTTGTTCATTCTGTCATACCCTGGGCCATGTTAGTTGTTGCTTGAAATTATACTATTTCAAAGGATTTCCAATTCAGGCATCCCACTATCTGCCCACAATTTTTTTTTAAGAGATGAGATCTTGCTCTGTCAGCCAAGGTAGAGTACATGGACTGCAGTGGTGCAGTCTCAGCTCACTGCAGCCTCGACCTCCCAGGCTCAAGCGATCCTCTGATCCTCGTGCCTCAGCTTTTCAAGTAGCTAGAACTACAGGCATGAGTCACCACACCCAGCTAATTTTTAAAAATTTTTATAGAGCTAACTTCTGCATTGCCCAAGCTGGTCTCAAACTCCTCAGATCCTCCCGCCTGGTCCTCATAAAGTATTTGGATTATACTCATGCACCACAACACCTGGCCCCCACAACCCTTTAATTTGGTTTACAGGAATGCACCACTACACTTGGACTTCACGCTCTTTAATTTCTTCTCAAAGTGTGATCCAGGAGCTGGAGAGGCTGGCATGACTTAGGAACTTGTCAGAAATGCAGAATCTGAGGCCTCCACCCAGACCTGCTGAATCAGAATCTGCATTTTATTAAAATCCCCAGGTGATTTACATCAGCATTACAGTGGGAGAAGCACTCATAGCTAGTTTCCCTATGCAGGCATTGTCCCCACCCTGTTTATTGCCCCCTGACACGGCCAGGTCATTCCCCATCAGCACTAACCTATCTTCATCCCACTGAGACCCCGCTGAAATCACTCCTCCATGTGTTAATGCCCTTAGCCTTCGTGTTCCTTGTCCTTTTATTACTCTCACAGAGTAAAAGCTCAACCTTGGCTGAACTTACCTAGTTGCCTGGTCCATGCTTGCAGTGGTAGCTGCCAAGCACAGCTGGAGAACTGATCTAACCAGCAAGCTGATTCCACACCTTTCATCTGGGAAGATGACTTTCCCTCCTACTTCACAGAGATACAGAAATTACCAGAATGGTATCACTTACCGTCCCACTCCAAACCTCCACACCTGCCTGCACCTGCAGCTGCATCCATCCCCTCCTCCTCCTCTCCTTCTGAAGCGCTGGAGATAAACACCCATACCTTCATGTGGGATCTGGATTACATCCCACCTGTCTTTGCAGGAAACTTAGGCCACTAAATATGCTTTCCCTTCCATCTCTAAATATCCAAACATAGAAATGTTTCGACCTAGAGCTATATGCCTGCATCCTACACACCTCTTGCAGGTCCCCTCTGTCTAAACCCTTTGGGCCCAACTTCTCAAAAAAGACATCTATACTCAGTGTCTTCATCTACCTGCCTCAAACGTACTCGTCTAGTGTCCAAAATTGGCTTCTGTCCCCACAACTCCACTGAAATTGCTCCTGCTTGAGGTGCCAATCTTGGTTGCTAAATCCAGCCTCACTGTTGCTAAATCCATGCATTATCTAACCAGATTTCTCCTTAGCACTGGGCACACAGCCCTTCATGCTTAATGTTCTCATTTCCATACATTTTCGACCAGCCTCTCTGGTTACTCCTAGTCACATGTCCATTCCCCACTCCCTGCTACCATTCATTCTCTCTCATGATTTCAGTCCATCCCAGATGACTCCCAAGTTTGTGCACAGCACAGATTTCCCTTCGATCATCAGATCTATTAATTTAACTTCACCTGTATGTCACTCCAACCCTTAAACTCAGCATGTCAACGACTAAACCATGATTTTTTTTTTTCTTCTTCTTCAAAATCTGCCCTTCCCATAAGAGTTCTGGCTCAGAAACAAGGATAGTCATCCACACGGTTTCTGAGGCCAGAAATCCAAGCATCGTCCCCCTCACTTCCTATCTCAGTCACTCTCCGAGTCCAATGCAGTCTACCTCTCTAAACACCTCTTACGTCCATTCACTTCTCTCCACCTCTGCGACTATGATATTATTCCAAGCCACCACCACCTTGCTCCTGGGCCACCTGCAATACCCTTCTAACAGATCCACCTGCCCCTCAAATCACCTGCTCATATAGGATCTGAACGTGACCTTTTAAGAATCCAAACACTGTCATGTCCCTTCTCTGCTTCAGCTCTTCCATGGCTCTTCACCACTCCACTGGCCCCTGCCTCCACCTCCAGCCTCAGTTCAACCCAGCCACACTGGCCGCCTGTCGGTCGCCCAAGAGGAGGGCTCCTGCCTCACCTCTGCTTTAGGCGCTCTCCTTTCCCCCTTGCTCTACCTTCACCTGGCTCATGCCTACTCATCCTTCAGGTCCCAGCCTAAAGGACTTCCCTAAGAAAGTCCAGACTACACTGGGTCTCTCTATGATATACTACCACCGTATCTGCACATTATCTTATGAATACTTATCACAGTTTTAATTAACAGTGGGATTACATATTTAACATCTACCAGTCCCATTAGACTGCAAGATGCCTGGGCAGGGACCATATCAGTCCTATTCAAAGCTCTATTTTTTAGTGCCCCAGAATGTTCCTGGCACAAAGTACGTGCTCAAATATCTGTTGAGTGCATTAATGCAACAAGTTTTACTGCTCTTTCTCACCCTGTTTCCACCTCTGAAAATTCAGGGTTTTAGAATGAAAAAAGTTGCTACAGTCTGTGAATCTGATTACAATAATTCAGTTCTGCCCGTTTTCTCCTGCTGCCCACCACATAATTTAGACATCCTTCCTATTTAACAGCCATATCCTACAAGGGAAGTACCTAAAAATCCACTGCAGCTTACCAACTTAAAACAGATCTACTAGTGAATTCCCAACTCACCTGCCAAAATAAAAAGAAATAGAACAATAAAGAGATCGCCTAGTAGGGGAAGGCACAGAAGTGCCAAAGGCTGACATCTCTGCCTCTTGCCTACTGTGTTCAAAGAACTTCTTCTCTCACAAATTCATTACAGAAAGACAGGGTTCCAGTTCCAGAATTCTGCAGCGATTACAGTCTGGGAATATCGTTTCTAATAATGTATGTAGAGTAAGCAAAATCCGCTTTAGTAAAGGATTTCAGGTATCTGATGACTTTCCGGGTCTTGATTTTGCTCTTGACTGTGCCAACAGGGCCACAGGGTTAAATCCACAAAACTAAATAACTTGTGAAGGGTGGGCTAGGGTACTGATGAGGCAGACCTTATATGAGATAAACAAGTCATCATATATTATTTTAGTGGCAATGAATAAATAACTGAAACATAAGGCAGACCATCTTTTTTTTTTTTTTTGAGATGGAGTTTTACTCTTGTTACCCAGACTGGAGTGCAATGGCACGATCTCGGCTCACCGCAACCTCCGCCTTCTGGGTTCAGGCAATTCTCCTGCCTCAGCCTCCTGAGTAGCTGGGATTACAGGCACGTGCCACCACGCCCAGCTAATGTTTCGTATTTTTAGTAGAGACGGGGTTTCACCATGTTGACCAGGATGGTCTCTCGATCTCTTGACCTTGTGATCCACCCGCCTCGGCCTCCCAAAGTGCTGGGATTACAGGCTTGAGCCACCGCGCCCGGCCGGCAGCCCATCTTTTAAAGCCAGGGCACACAGAAAGCTTCAGGTAAATGAGATGAGCCAGTGTTTCACTCAGGCAACAGAGAAACATCATTCATTTACTGAAATAACTCCATCCAGCGCTTTGCCAAACATCTCAAAGTTTCAAAATAAACTGAAATTTCAGGCAGAGCTTTTTAAGCCAAACCCAGCCTTCCCACAACAGGAGGAAGCAAAAAGTTGACGGGTTTAGTCATAAACACTGCCGCTGCTACACCTTTTAATGTAGAATTTAGCAACTCATGCTCCCTGCAAAGCTGTGCCTCCTCCTCCCTGCCTCGGTGGGAACCAGCAAACTGTAAGTGATTCGTGTCTTCATTACTACAGATCCCTCTCCAACCTTTCCCCTCCCTGCACTTTGCCAGAAACAGGCCAGGTGCCCTAGTCTGGCATTAACCACTTCCTAGCGTGAAACAGGGAACACTCCACCTGTATTATTATTATTTTTTAATTTTTATTTTTTATTTTTTGAGACAAAGTCTTCCTCTGTCACCCAAGCTGGAGGGCAATGGTACAATCTCAGCTCACTGCAACCTCCACCTCCCACGTTGTTCAAGCGATTCTCCTGAATCAGCTTCCTTAGTAGCTGGGACTACAGGTATGTGCCACCACACCTGGCTAATTTTTGCATTTTTAGTAGAGATGGGATTTTACCACACTGGCCAGGCTGGTCTCGAACGCCTGACCTCAGGTGATCCGCTCACCTCAGCCTCCCAAAGTGCTGGGATTATAGGCACGAGCCACCACACCCAGTCTTTATTATTTTTAAAGCTCATCACCTCCCCTCCCAAGGCAGCAAACTGCAGGTGGATCCTTCACCCACAATCCCTACTCCATCCAAACAAACATATGCCCTAGGCGGCCCAGCTCCAAAACCCGTAAGATCCCTTCTTGCCTCCTTTGAGTATGCCGGCATGGCGGCAAAGGACTGCCCAGCCACCAAAGGGACCAGTGGATTCGGGAAGCCCCAACTTCCCTCTCTCTCTCCGAAGTTGTCCACAGACAACACCCCGAAACCCTGGTTCCAACTCCCTCCACTTTACATGGCTCCTCAAATGCAGGCAGGATAGAAATGGAGGCCCCTTGCTGAGCAAGGCAGAAAGCAGAGCCCGAAACCAGAGTAATCTTAGAAGTCGGGTGAGGCAAGGGTACACCAGAGGATGTGTCTTCCCGACTCTTTACCTCTTGTGAAAATGAATTTCAATTAGATTAGCACTCTTGGTTTCCAAATATTGCCGTTAAATATTTTAGTCATTCTTTCAGCCAGTAATTACTGCGTGCCTATCTTGTGCTAGGCACCAAGGATAAAAAGACATAAAGGTCTGCCTTCGAGCAGCTTATGTTCCACTCAAAGGAGACGATACACAAATAAATAAGTAAAACATATGGTATCTCTACGGAAGTAAGCGCCGTGGAGAGAAACGTAGCACACAAAGAGAACAGAAAGTGCCTGATGCCTGGGGGTTATGGGGAGGAGTGACGGGTTAGGTGGGTGGCATTTGTAAAACAGCCTGGTGAGACCTAATCATGAGGTGAGGTTGGAAAAGACTGAAAGGCAGTAAGAGAATAAAACCACACGGCTGTCTGGGATAAGCACGGTCCAGGCAGAGGGAACAGTGAATGCAGAGGCCCTGAGGCAAGGGCATCCCTGCAGCAATTGAAAAATAAAGAAGAGCTGCTGCTTGAAGGGAGTAAGCACACGGGAGGTCAGAGGGGCGATAAGGTGGGTGAGGGCAGCCGGGAGGTCTGTGAGGCTTCACACGCCGTTGTCCACTTTGTTCTGACTGGTAACTGCCCTGAAGGCCAATCTCTGACTGCCATGTTGTGAGCTGACTGAAAGTGGGTGAGAGAAGGAGAGCGGAAGCTGGCAGCCAGGCAGGGGCCGAGGACAACAGATGGTTCAGCTACAGGGCTTAGCAGGGCGGTGGAGCTGGTCAGACCGGACACACACTGATGATGGAGCCCACTGGCTCTGCTGATGAAGTGAATTTGAAATATAAGACAAAACTAGTAATTTTGCTAAAGGTAACAGTTTGGTTCACACCCATGAAATAATTACATAGCAATTCAATTTCAGTGACTCCTGGATTGGTCTAGGTACTATGTTACCCGGGTAAAGGAAAAAAAAAAACCCAAAACCTCTTATGGAAGAAATTCGACTTGAGAGCAACGAATTGGTTCCTGAATTTTCCATGTGTTATTCTGAAGATTATCAAATTATCTCTGTCCTCAGTAGAGGAAAAAATGATCTGGAGTTGTACTCTCCCAGCCAACCACCATCCTCATGCTTTAATAATTTCAGCTGTATACTGTAAATATCATACCTGGAACATATAAGATTCTATTTAAATTCTAAAAAGCAACTTTGGGAAAAGGTGCAATGGGAACATCCTTTTACTTTGTCTCTGTTCCCCTAGAACAGTGTTCTCTCACAGAACTTTGTGGAAATGTTCTGTATCTGCAACATTCAGATACAGGAACCACCAACCACGATGTAGCTACTAAGCACTTAAGTGTGACTGAGTAAATTTTTATTTAATTTAAATTAATATAGCTATTATGGGTAGTGGCACCCATACTGGACCATACAGCTCTAGAAGAAGAAAATATTACTACATCTCTTCCATGAGGGGTATTAAAATGAGCAACTGCATCCCTGAACAATATTATTAAGAGCTGAGACATAACAATGTCATGAAAGCAAAGGTGAAACACATGTAAATTGCTAAAATAATTCAAAACTGTATAAATGTTACTTCCTGTGAAATAAGCATAAATATGCTAAATATATTATATATGGAGATACACAACATGTAAGAAAACCATAAAACTAGAACTATATCATAAATCTAAAGTATGTTAGCTGTTTAATAATTAAAATGTAAAACATTCATGAATCACACCTTATACTTTCCTCTTAAAATTGAATTATAAAATAAGTAAAAATAGATTGGTAAAATCAGAAAGCACATGTTCTTGTTTTTTTATCATGCTGCAGAGTTATCACCTAATTCTCCTATTCCTGCATATAATCTTTGAGCAAAGAAACAGTAGCTGGCTTAGTCTTTACAGTTTTTTAGTACATTTTCTTGTTTATTGCAAGCTGTTCCAGTATCTTACAAGCCATCATTCTAACACTGTCATTCAAAATGGGATTTTCTTCCTTAATGCGTATTCAATGCTAACATTTTAAATGTCACAAAAAAATAAAGATAGAAGAGTCTTATTATAATTGAACTACACCCCTGCTCTAAGTTCAAAGCACTCTCTGACATCAGTTATCTCTTTTTTTTTTTTCTCCCAAGATCACCATGAATAAAAGGGTGGGTGTTAGGATCACCATTTTTCAGCTAAGGAAATCAAGGCAGAAAAAGATTGATGACCGTCAGTTGCACAGTGTAAATATACAGCTTAGTCAGAAAAGAAGAAGAGAAATTAGGAAGGTATAAAAAGGGAAATTAATTGAAAAATGAGAAAAAAAAACTACATGCAAATCCTTGATTGTCAAATTCAGCAGGCTGAGAGCCAGGCCTGAGAAATGCAGACTGAGGAACAAATAGAGTTGACGCACTGTCTGTCCTGCTGGCCCTCTGTCTCAGACCTTCCACATGTCCCACCCACGTCCCTGAGGTCTGAAGAGTTGCTGGCTACACAACTGGAAGGTGAAGAGGATAAGGGCTTTAGTTAGGATCAATTAGTGAGGTGACTGTCAGTATAATGGGGTTCATTTATTCCTCAGCAAACCCTACCACATTCAAATGACAGGGCAACATTTGTGAATGATCTCCTAACCCAACAGCTGGAGAATGAGCTTTCCTTAATCTTCCTTTGAAACGCTCAGGCTAACCCTAGTCATATCACTGAATTGCATGACCCAAAGGATTAATCGGGCAATTCAATGAGTTTAGAGTTTATCCTTGAATTCATCAGCTAAACTCCTCTGAGAATGAGGAAACTGAGTCCCAGGAAGGCTGCAACACTTGCATAATTGTGTTCACTTTATAAGCAAGTGGGCTTGAGTTCCGACGTCTCGTATAAGCAAACATAGGAGCTGACTGTCTTTGCTTTTTACTCCTATATATATATATACACACACACAATGTCATAGACACATTTTATATGTGTGTATGTATGTATATATACATATACACTGTATGTATTATACATATAAAACATTTCCTCCATGGGGGATATTAAAATTAGCAATCCCTGAACATTATTAAGAGCTGAGACATAACAATGTTATAAAAGCAAAGGTGAAACAAATGTAAACTGTTAACTCAAAACTGTAAAAATGTTAGTCCTGTGAAATAAGCATAAAGATATTATATATGGAGATAAAGGTACGATGCAACATGTAGAAAAACCGTAAAACTAGAGCTATATCATAAATCTCAACTAAAATAAGTATGTTAGCTATTTTAAAATTTTTTAAAATTCTTTTGCTGCTTGGAATTTAGAAAGATTTCTTAAGGGTGGCTTGGTTAGCCTGCTCCCCTCAATAAGAATGGGCAAGTGTGAACTGACAGTTCCTCTGAGAGGAGACATTCAAACAACAGGAGGAGGCTTCATTGTGTATTTCATGATGACAGTGATGATTCTAGGGGCAAAGGGTTCTCAAAGTGCTAACATAGAGAAGGCAGACTTACCTCTGCTGTAGGCAACCTGCCCAAAGAGGGCCGTCAGCTGTGTGACATCACTTGGGTAATCATACTAATGGCCACTATTAGAGAAAAACCCATTTCTTCTAAAGTGACTTTGTTTTAGTTACCCAAGTTCTAAGCTTTTAAAGGAGCTTTGGGGTATGAATTCAAAAAACTCCCAGTGTTAATTCTGAACATTATTTTGGCCATTGCCATTAAGCACAGCTCATGGGGGACAGATATAAGCTATTTATTTCTAATCTCTACAGCATTTTACAATAAAAGGTCATTAGTAAAAATTCCATCATTATGCTTTAAAACTCCCTCTAATTCCCTGGGAAACTCATGGTGGGAAGACAGATTCTAATTCTTCCAAATCATCCAGGAAGGAAAAGCATCGAGGAAGACGCACAATCGTCTAAAGCACAGAAGAGAAAGCAATCAGAATGGGCATGGAGAGACCCAGCACTGGTGTGCACTCTCCTTTACAGGCCTTACTCCTTTTCCCTGAAAACGCCAAGTGGGTGCACCAAGGTTTGTGCTGGGTTACCACAATTTACATGCAGATTTTAAGGTAAAGATAGAGAACTAAAAACAGGAATTGAGGCTAAGGACAGAAATGGAAGCGGCACAGATGTACTACATGGATTCTGCAAGTCAGATAATTCCTACAGATGTAATTGTAAGGTGGATGGTACAGCACTTCTCAAGACAGACACGCCTGGGCCAGCTCCACTGTTTCCTAGCTGTGTGATTTGGGGCGAATTATCAGGTCCCCTATACCTTACCCGTGGCCGTAAACACACACAATACAGTATCTACCTCCTAAGTGTCGTGAAGATTAAATATGTAAAAGCTTTTTAGCACAGAGCCTAGCTAACAACAGCTCAATAGATAGTCGTTATCTAATGATAATTAAAATAACAGCCATAGTTCAAATAGTAATAACAGCGCTCTGAAAGCCCAAGCTAAATATTTTTTAATTCCCTTAACGTATCAGTAAATCAACTGAAATTGGAAATAAAAATTTCTTCCAGGCATAATTTGATGTACACGTTCTCTGGTGATTACGTGAAGGCCCCAGACAGAACAGGTTCTATCCAAATCATCCCTCCACATTCATTTTTGAATTCAGTAAGTTAAGCAAAACTTGCACTTCTCACTTCTTAGAAGTCAGCCTGTTACATTTTCTGAATGCCTTAAGGCTTAGTTTGATATATGGTTTCAATGCCTCTAATATTTTTGTAAAACTTGATCAATTTGTAACCATTCCCACAAATCTGCCTCATATCCGGTCACCAAACGTCCAACCATCTGCAACAGACTTAGAACATTTGGGGCTCCTATCAGCTTCCCCAGTCAAACAGACCATGGCTGTTGAGAGTCTTCTCTAATGCAAGGGTTCCATCCTCACCTGGGCAGGTAGATAGCCACATTCTGGCAGAGCCGGACAATGGGAAGTCCAGGATCCTGAGCAGATACACTTGAAATGACTGTCCTAGCAGCTGTGCCGCCCCTACCATGTGTATTATACCTGCAAAACCAGGAGCCCAAGGCCTTTTTCTAACCACAAACATTGGCTATTTATCCTAGATCACTTACAACTATCGAGAGGTATCCTGCCAGCTAGATGTCTTCTCTCTACACATCAGTTCATAATAGCTCTTCCTTTTCTGAACCATCTGTGATCAGGGAAGAAATGAAGGGGGATGTTTTTGAAATCTGCTGTAAACTAGGAGTGGCAAGGCATTTACCTTAACACACTTTAACCCTGTGAGAAACGTACCATGATTCTCTCATTAACAGGTGAGGAAACCAAGACTTAGAGAGGTTTATAGTAATTTAACTTGTCCCAACAACATTGGTAAGAGTTAGAATTTGAACCCTCAATTATGAGTTTCAAAAGCCAAATTTCCTGTAGCACCCCATGAGGTGAGCCTCTCCCTGTTAATGCTTCTCATCAATACCCTAG
Organism: Saimiri boliviensis; assembly: GCF_048565385.1. Lineage (NCBI taxonomy): Eukaryota > Metazoa > Chordata > Mammalia > Primates > Cebidae > Saimiri > Saimiri boliviensis. The sequence goes on from NC_133452.1 coordinate 163,500,346, forward strand.
ACCAGCTCTTGCGGCTCACTCATATCCTTGCTTAGATTATTTATTTACTCGTAAAAGTCTTCTCAAGGGGAGCAATAATTTGCATGCCTCTGGAAGGGCTTGTTCATGCTACACTTTAGGCAGCACAGTGTCTGGTACAAAGAAGACAGTCTTCTGAGCTAAATCATCTATTCCCACAACCAGAATACAGCCAGCCTGTGTCCTCTGCACATGATTTCACATAAACTGGACTTGCTAACATCAAGCTTTGAAAAACAAACTTCTTCCCACCAACTAACAGGCTAGTTGGTAACTGAAACCCACACTGATTTGCCACCGCAAGCACTTTACACAGAGAAAGGGATTAACTAGAATCAAGGACACTCATGACACACCTGTTTGTGAGGCCTTTGGGGAAGAAGATAAATGTGCTTTATTTTAATATACTTGCTGATTTCTCTATTTGTGAGTTTTCATGACTGATGATGTTCCTTTGCCACTGGTCATCAAAGAGGCTTATCACAGTTGTGAATTCCGAACACAAACAAATGAATTACCCCTAGTTGAGAGCTCTTGGTGGGAGAGGTCCTAGTCATGATATCACTGGGTTTCACTCACTACAGGAAGTACAAAATTCCACCCCCATCAGAAAAAAATGACAATTATCTTTCTCATTAATTTTTAAATAGTTCTTTACCCGGTTGTTTCCTTTTGCAGTAATCCAACATTCAGAGACATGGCCCCTTTTCTAATTGTTTAGAAAATGTAATCTTTTCCCCTCTAATAGTCTTAAAACCTGCAAATTTGCACTAAATAACATCAATATTAAACGATCCAGAAAAAAATGTGAGCATCTCCTCTTGCTGCACGCACGCGCGCGCGCACACACACACACACACACACACACAACCACAGAGGGTGTGCACTATTTCAATAAAAATAGAAAAATCTAAATGTATTTTAAATCTATACGTTAAAAGGCTTATTTGCCTAATTTTAGATGTCTAAAATTAAGATTTCACATGTCATGGATTCTCCGAGAAAACTAAGCTGAGTGAAGGAATCCCTAGGAATGCATTAGTGAAAAAAAAGATGATGTCCCAAGTGCGTGTAAAAACATCCTTTGTTTAGCTATACTAGAAACTATACTAGAGTTAATCCAGACACCACCATCCTTTATCCAAATAACAGTACCTCCCTAAGCAGCCCGTGAATACTATGCTGTTCACTTGATTGAAAACCCTCATGCGTCGAATAATGGTCTCTTCACAGACACTGTGACAGCAGGTTCCTCAGATAACCAGTGAAAAAACTGCACGTACAAACACCCTTTGTTTGGCAGCTACGACAACAACTTTCATTGCTTACCCTCTACCTCTTCAGACGCCCTATCCGCCCCAGCCCATGCACCAGGTGTCCTCATTCCTACTGACTGCTTGTCCCCGTGGTCTACTTGCTGCCATTTACCAAAGCAATCAAGATTTTTATTCTGCTGGGTGCAGTGGCTCACACCTGTAATCCCAGCACTTTCGGAGGATGAGGCGGGTGGATCACGAAGTCAGGAGTTAGAGACCAGTCTGGCCAACATAGTGAAACCCTGCCTCTACTAAACATATAAAAAATTAGTCGGGCATGGTGGTGTGTGCCTGTAGTCCCAGCTACTCAGGAGGCTGAGGCAGGAGAATCACTTGAACTCGGGAAGTGGAGGTTGCAGTGAACCGAGATTATGCCACTGCACTCCAGCCCAGACGACAGTGCGAGACTGTCTCAAAAGACAATTTTTTTTTTATTCTGACCACGTGCTTGAAGATGCCCTCTTGAAATGGGATTTGGACCACAATTAGCCCATCAGCCTGCAAGGCCCTCTTGGTAGACACTAGTACTTCACTTTGTATGAGGATTTAACCAAGACGGACTTGTTTTTGTGGAGTTGGGGAAACAAAGGTTTTTTGGGAAAAGAAATTCAAATGACTGAGCTAGAAGGAACTTTAAGAATGCTTAGTTCTTTGCTGTCCTTAACTGTAAATGTGTCTGCAAACACTTTTCCGGTGTGTTAGCCCCCTGAGGGCAGGCATCATCTTCCTCTTGGTATGCCCGCTCAACAAGTGTTTTCTGAGCTGCAACCTCCTCCGTGACGCAGCTCTCACGACCCAGGCTACACGTGAAAATTCTTAATCAGCTGGGGACAAGATGGCTTAAAATAAATGGCCCCATGTGTTACATAAGACACTGAATGGGCAATCAGAAGACAAGTTCTCATCCTCACTCTGCCTCTAAACAGCCATTCAGTGTTGGGTGAGCCCCTTGTCTTCTCTGACCCCGTTTCTGCATCTCTGCACAGAGTGAAAACGCCCATCTCTAAGGACACTGTGGTTCCATTATTATTCCGTGGCATTTTTAGCAGTAGAAAAGTGTACTTAGATAACCAGCGGAAAAGTGCGTGTAAAAACATACTTTGTTTAGCACCTACAGCCACAGCTTCCATTGTAGAAAAAAAAAATTGTGGAAAAGTTTACTTTTCTGCTGACAGAAAAGGTTATTAATACGAAAAAACAAATGAAGTTACCATGAGTTATGAAAATACCTTAAGATTAAAACATCAAATTTATTTTCCCAGGATGGTTTTGCTCTGGTGAAGGTCTCTTTCAGCTCTATAATTCTCTGACCCAGTGAGAAATTTTGAAAGCAATGTTATAATTCCACTATTAAATTTAGATGTATTTATAACATTGTGGCTGGCTTATGAAATTATGGAATAGTCTTTTTTAAAAAAGCAGAATAATTTTAAATTTTTCTGGAAAGAAATGGGGCAAGCCCTCCAGGCAGTACTGTCAGAATAAACCTGCTCAGCTTTTTCACACAGAGTCCACATGCCCTGAAGGGGATGAATCTCAACTAAGGGAAAGCTTGAGAGCCACCGTGCAGTGGCCGTAGAGAAATAACCACAGTGCCGAAAAGACCGGGAAGAGGCAAGACACAGAAACTCCATGCAGAATCCATGATACAGAGAAGCCCCAAGGACCCCCACGATCCTAGGAGCCAGCCAGGTGGACAAGTCAACACACAACAGCATGAACAACAGGCTCCATCCCCCAGCTGGAAACCACCTTTCCACTTGCTTATGTCTTACCTCACCAGGGAGACAAATGTAGTTTTCTCGTTTCCTCCATCATATGTGTAAAATTGTCATTTATAACAGCAACTTTAGAGGAATGCCAAGAATCACTTGCAAAGCTTAAGCCACAGTGTCAAGCATTTCTAACAGAAGATACTTCATTTACGCCATCACTCAACCCACGCAGACTAACGATGCCACAGCAGTCACTTGCTTCTGCATCCTCCACATCCTCTCCAGGACGCCTCTCCTTGCACCGTGTCCCAACAATGCGTATTCTTACGGCACACGGGCTTAGGGACAGCAACGCACAGAAATATGTCCGAGCTCAAAAGGATGCAGGCCAATTCAGTGAGCTCCTAGCCCCCAGTAGGGTTTTAATTGTCTCTTTGTGTGTGTGTGATGTGCTGGTAAATTTAGACAAAATCATGGAGAGAAATAAAGGGGAAAAAATTGAAGGGACAGTATTTTTTAAAGTGCCTTGTGAAATGTCATTAGATATACCTGGCCATAAATAATCTAAGAGTTAGCATTCATCGGAATATATTTTAAGGTTTCTTGGGTGTATTTCTCCCAAATTATTTTTCTCTGCTAAGGCAAAAGGAAAGAAATCAGGAAACAGTAAGACATTTCCACATAGGTAGTACTCATTTGCTAGAACAATTAATCTTCTCACAGAAGCTGGGTAAAGAATAGTTACCCGAAAATAGTAACCGTTAATGTACAGGTTTCTTGCTTTTTTTTCTCCTTTCCGCAAAAATTTAATTCATTTAAATTTACTTTTTTCTTTTTTTTTTTTTGCTCAGTGTATGATAAAGGTTTCTTTTAAGTAAAATTAGATAGGTAACTCTCCTTTACTGAAACCCTTCATTTCTAATAATTTCTATAAGGTTATTTATATTAAAACATTAATCCAACAACTCATAGTAGCTCTGTCCATTCAACTGGCTTAAGAGGAGAGACCCTGACTCAACCACCTGCACAAACCCAGCACTTGGTACAACAATTGCCACAGAGTGGTCATTAAACTAACCTGAATCACAAACAGCTGCAGTGGTTATTTTTCCTATTCCTAAATGGTGTCTTTTTTTTTTTCCCCCCCCCCATTGATTTTACAGATTAAAAGCAAACAAACCAGGCTTACTCAAGTGATTACCAGATTTCTGACTCAGCCCCTCAGGAACTGGGTGATATTGGGTAGATGATTTAACCTCTCTGTGCCTCAGTTTAGGCTTCTGTAAAATAGAAATTAATTTTAGCGCTTGTCTTCTAGTGTTGTTATGAAGATTGAGTGAGTTAACAGTGTGCTGCTTTGTGCCGGCTACTGTGTTATCATCACAACCATCATCATCACCGCTGAGAAGATGAACACAATCATAGTGGGAAGGGCTCCGTTTCCCAGAGAAAATAACTACCATGCATCTTTCTCCGTAAACACAAGTGTGTAAACAGTGGACAATGACTGAGACATGAACAGATATGTGTAAGGCAAGTAAAATGTAAATGGTAGCAACTAAATGGGGTATGTGGGTGCTCACTCTAACACTCTTTCAACTTTTCTGTGTGTTAGAAAAATTTCATAAGAAAATGGCCAAGAAATGCATAAAGGAGAGAAATAGGCGAAAAAGAAAAGGGAACTTAACAGGGAAGATCAGCCACACCACCGCCCCACAAAAGTATTATTCATCAGTAACAACAGCAACAATAACCATGATTTTTTTTTTCCTTTTAAGAGATGGGGTTTCACTCTGTTGCCAAGGTTGGAGTGCATGGTTCAATCACAGCTCACTGCGGCCTCCAACTCATGGGCTGAAGCGATTCTCCTGCCTCAGCCTCTCAAGTAGCTAGGACTACACGTGTGTACCACAACACCGAGCTAATTAAAAAAATTAAAAAATTTGTAGAGCAGGTCTTGTTACGTTGCCAAAACCGGTCTCAAACTCCTGGCTTCAAGTGATCATCCCGCTTTAGCGTCCCCAAGTGCTGGGATTAGAGGCATGAGCCACTATGTCCAACCTAACCATGACCTTTCTAGAAATCTCACCTATCATTTTGTTTCTGTCTTACAACAATCTAAGGAAGTTACTCCAACTATCACTGCCATTTCAGAAGTTCAAAAACAAGAACAGAATGAAAGACCTATGGAGGATCATGGAATTCGTAAGTTACTGTGGACCTCTGGACAGAGTTCCACTGCTGCGGTCCCACTGCCAGAATAATTAGCATCATTTCGCACCTCTCACCGTAGAAGAAACCACTCTCTTCTTCATCACTGTGGCCCCAGTGCCATAGTTATCGACATATAACAGGCCCACAAAGATTGCTCCATGGAAGGAATGAAGGGAAGGAAAAATCGAGGGAGGGAGATAAGCAACATTGTTGTGGTTTTTTTTCCCAACCACTAGACCCAAACTCTAACCAAACTGTGATTATAAAGAGGACCATTACTTTTATTAAAATGGCATATAATAGTTTCTGACTATAAAAATAACACATTGATTACAGACAACCACAATTTCTCTTCCCAAAGAAAATTAAATCAATGTATTTCCTACATGCGGAAACTGGTAGCCATTCTTTCCCTCAAGAAAGACTTATTCAGACTTTCCAACTGTATCTAGATGACATCCATTCACATGAAAATTACACAGATCTGAGCTATGCCCTGGAGTTGGTCCAGGCAGAAGCAAGCAAGGTGGTGAGCAGTTTGCAAAACATGTCACACAAGGAAAAGCTGACGGAACTACGTCTGCTTCTCTTACAGGAGAAAAGACGTAAAAACGACAGGAAAACAGTCGTCAAATGTTGGCAGGGCTGCATATGTCAGAGGGAATAAACGTTTTCCTGTGAGCCAACTGGGAACAATGTGTAGAAATTACAGGAAGAAACATTTTTGCTTGATATAAAGAAAATGATCAATTTGAAGTCGTGGGAAGAAGTGAACTCTTTTATAAGGCAGAGCTCTCACCATCAACAGCCTTGCCAGGAGCATTATATATACATTCAAGGTAAGCTAGATAACCTTCAAAAGTCCTGTCCAACCGCAATAACCTGCAGTTTCTAAATCCCATATCCATCTATGAGGCAGGCATCATATATACCAGGTTAGCAATGTATGGCACAGGTGGCAAACGCCCACCACACCACATGTGATACACACCCACACACACACACACACACACACACACACACATGCAGACACACAAAAAAGCCACCCTAAGATGAATCACAGATATTTGTAAAACTAAAATTATGTGGTAATAACTAATTTCTAACTCTGTCGTTGAGTTTCTCACAGTTTGGAAGAATGTGGCATGCCAGGAACACATTTTTCGTTCTAGTTGTAACACCCAAAACTGAAACCCTGCATGACGTAAAAGAGTAACTGCTCAACTAGTCCAAACGCTTGCTTTGCAATGACTAGCTGTGTGACCTTGGACAAGCCACTGCACCTCAACAGATGTCAGGGTCCCAGGGAACATGGGACCTGCTATAGTCACCACCAGCCATGTGCAGTGTATTAAGCTCTGCCAATACAGCTAGTGCAACGAAGGAATCTGTAACTTACATAGTATTTTAATTATATCTCTCTGTCATTCATTTATTAAATTTAAACAGCCACACGTGGCTAGTGGCTATCACACTGAACAGTAACTCTCTAACGATTGCTGACAAGGCCACTGAAGAAGAAAGTCAAATTCCAGACCAACCTCAACCCAGCATCTTCTGCAAGATCTCAATACCATAGAGACAACTGTGACAGAAAGAAAAGAGAAAAAGCCTGAGACTCAACCTCAGAAGATCCTTAGGCTACTGTCGGCTACTGTCTAGCCCATACACCATCACCCCCTATCCTAGGATAGACAGCCCAGTAGCCTTTTACCTTTGACCATCCAGGTTGGGTTCCACATCCAAGTATAGCAGTGTAATTATCAACGTTTCCTGGAAAGACGACATGTATAGAACAATGTCCTATGGAAAATGCCCCCACCCAGCCAGTTACGCTATTATGACGACATTAGTGGATTAGTGAAATACTTGTGAATAATTAGCGAACATTACCGAAAAATAATACTTCCTGTAGAGTACAGCTACCTGTAAACTACCTCTTATTAAGTAGAGCATTCAATTTATTTTAGCTTTCAAATCAAATCACGTGACCAACTTTTAAAGTTCTTTCACAAGCTTAAAAACACAAAAATATTAAAAGCCAGAAAGCTGCTAGGCACAGTGGCTCACATCTGTAATTCTAGCACTTTGGGAGGCCAAGAAGGGTAATTCTAGCACTTTGGGAGACCTTGAAATCAGGAGTTTGAGACCAGACTGACCAACATGGTAAAACCCCATCTCTACTAAACATACAAAAATTAGCCAGGCTGATTACAGGTAGTGGTGCACACCTGTAATCACAGCTACTAGGGAGGCTGAGGCAAGAGAATCACTTGAACCCAGGAGAAAGAGGATGCAGTGACCAGAGATCATACCTCTGCACTCCAGCCTGGGCTGACAGAGCAAGATTGTTGCAAAAAATATATATAAAAATTTTTAAAAAGCCAGAAAGTGTGACTTTTATTTATTTATTTATTTATTTTCAGGTAAGTACAATGGGTAGCCTGTGTAGTAAGTTTTGGTTTTTTTTTTTTTTTTTTTTTTTTTTTGAGATAGAGTTTCGCTCTTGTTACCAAGGCTGCAGTGCAATGGAGCGATCTCGGCTCACTGCAACCTCCATCACCTGGGTTCAGGCAATTCTCCTGCCTCAGCCTCCTGAATAGCTGGGATTACAGGCACGCGCCACCACGCCCAGCTAATTTTTTGTATTTTTAGTAGAGACGGGGTTTCACCATGTTGACCAGGATGGTCTCGATCTCTTGACCTCGTGATCCACCCACCTCGGCCTCCCAAAGTGCTGGGATTACAGGCTTGAGCCACCGCGCCCGGCCCGAAAGTGTGACTTTTTAAAGAGTTGCCTAGGTTGTTTTTAAAACATATATTAAAAATCTAGGCAGGGTGCAGTGACTCACGCCTGTAATCCCACCACTTTGGGAGGCTGAGGCAGGTGGATTGCTTGAGCCCAGAAGTTGGAGCCCAGCCTGGGCAATGTGGCAAATCCCCATCTCTACAAAAAAATGCAAAAATAGCCTGGCTCCATGGCACATGCCTGTAGCTGCTGCTACTTGGAGGCTGAGGTGGGAGGATCACTTGAGCCCAAGAGGTGGAGGCTGCAATGAGCCAAGACTGTGCCACTGCCCCACTGCCCTCCAGCCTGGGCAACAGAGACCCCCATCTCAAAAACATGTATGTGTGTGCATGTGGGGTGTATTAATATGTGTGTACATATGTCTAGAAAAATTTATTTTAAAAAAATTGCCAGGTAATATCAAAAATAAACATATTCCTGAGGCTTAAGGGATGCCTGGCAACAAATTTACTTACATATATCAGTAATATTGATCATTACAGCATCAAAGAATGACATCTCAAAATAGCAATGTGAAAGGGCAGTGACCTGCCTAATCATAACTAATTTGACAAAGAAGTTCACAGTGCATCTGGGAAAGTATCATTATTTTTGCAATAGTTTACTTTTGCAATGTTTTAAAGTCTGTTATTTTTTTTTCTTCCTTAATCTAGGCAACTGCCACCAGAAAAACTGTAAACAGATGATTGGTTCATAACGTATAACGGAGTAAAATGCTTCCTAGCACATAGTTCAACACCAGTGGCTAGTCTCACACAGAAAATTTTCCTAGGCAGGAAACTCAGTGTCTCCTGATTCTTCATTCCTAAACTGCATTCTGCTGATATTGCATGTCTCTTATAATTATTATGAGTCCTACACACACACAACAAGGCAGACAGAACCTTCACTGCTGCGGCCCACACCAGCATTAGCTTGCCTTCCCCTGCTTAATTGGCTGTGATCACTGAGCAGAAACAACTCATTGCCTTTTCCTTTTCACATGCTGACTCAAGTATTCCTAACATCATTAGTCATGTTTCACAATGTCTAGAATAAAAAACACTGACATCTCATTCCAGTAATTATTCCATTTTATACTTTGAAGGAAAGAAGTGATCAACAATTTCCAATCTGCCTAAAATCTGAAGCAGCTAACACTTCTGGAAAACAATTTTGACTATGCCACATGCCTGTAGGCCCAGCTTCTTAGGAGGCTGAGGCAAGAGAATAGCTTGAGCCCAGGAGTTCAAGGCCAGCCTGGGAAACACAGCAAGACCCCCATCTCATTAAAAACAACAACAACAACAACAAAAATTGACTAAAAGAAGATTTAAAGTCATGCAAAACACATAACGGACAGTATTATAATTTGTAAAACAAGAAGCTGAAACACAGATTCTTTTGAAGTTTGCTTACAGACTCCAGTGAAGAAACAGAAGTCCTCCTCAAGTCTTCTCAATGAAAACCATTCCACCGTCTGCTGGCACAGAATCTCTGGCTGAGACAAGCACAGCAGCAGGCATTTGGAAATGCACGATGAGCACTCAATTTGTATAAACATGGAAGTGTGGGCTTCTCTAGTAAGGGAGGGAGGAAATCCCCAGCAGTAAGGAGTGAAAACTAATTCGCCTCAGGGCAGTCATTCCTACTTTCTTGGTAGTGCCGGTTAAGCAGAGGCCAGGTGTCTTAGCTCCTGTCTGTAATCTCGGCACTTTTGGAGACAGGAAGATTGCTCGAGGCCATGAATTCAAGACCAGCCTGGGCAACAGAGACCTCCCCATCTTTACAAAACAAGTTGTAAAAAACGTGCTGGGTGTAGTGTCCAGTGTCTATAGTCCCAGCTGCTGCACTTTGAGAGGCTGGAGTGAAAGGACTGCTGGAGCCCAGGAGCTGGGAGCTGCAGTGAACTAGGATCATGCCATTGCTCTCCAGCCCAGGTGACAGAGCAACACCTTGTCTCTTAAGAAAGAGGCCGGACGTGGTGGCTGAAGCCTGTAATCCCAGCACTTTGGGAGGCCGAGGCGGGTGGATCACGAGGTCAAGAGATCGAGACCATCCTGGTCAACATGGTGAAACCCCGTCTCTACTAAAAATACAAAAAATTAGCTGAGCGTGGTGGTGTGTGCCTGTAATCCCAGCTACTCAGGAGGCTGAGGCAGGAGAATTGCCTGAACCCAGGAGGCGGAGGTTGCGGTGAGCCGAGATTGCGCCATTGCACTCCAGCCTGGGTAACAAGAGAAACACTCCGTCTCAAAAAAAAAAAAAAAAAAGAAAAAAAAGAGAGAGAAATCCACATCTAAAAGAGAAAACATAATAAAACTGTTGTCTGTGCTAAATTCCTTCATTTCTACCACATAACAGTATCTGTTTTAACTAAGGCAGACATCACCAAAAGAAACATGGGCCTTTCAATACTCCCCAGCCTTTACTCTCCTGTTGTAGAGAGACTAACGATGCCCAATCCAACATTTATCAACTTGAGGATATCAAAAAAATGCCTCTACATCAAATGGGTTTCAAAACCTCCAGAACACCTGTGGGCACACTGCAGGTATAATGCTGCAATCCCAGCATGTTCGCCAAGGTCGGGGAGGCCCCGTACAGTGAGTGTCACTTCCACTTGCCTGTCTGCACAGGAGCTGCTTCTCTTTTTTTCTTATGAACTGTTTGTCTCATAGCTCTGTTCCTTTTCTTTCTTCCAACAGATACTCACAATGACAGAGTCCATTTGCCAACTCACAGCCAGAGGCAAAGAAATCATTACCCACTAAGAAAAGGGGCCCATAATCACATCTGGTGATTATACTCCATTTCATACATGCTTTTCCCTGAGGCCGCAGTCTTCTACTGAAAATATTTTAATTGTCATTATAAAGTCATGACCATCCACATGTAGAGCTGGTTTGCTTCAATTAGAAGTCACTGCAACCAAAGAACAAAGCATTTTCAGTTCCCTCCCTCACTCTCATTGTGTTTAATATCTCCATTGGGTGAATCTCATGATTGGCTCACTGAATTGAAGAAATGCCCCCAAGTAGGAAGACTAAATTCTGCATCTTCAAAAGATGGTCTTCAAAATCACAGAACAAAAAGCTGCTGAATTGCAGAATATATATTGCTATTTAAAAGTTTGTAAATCTTTTATCTTAAGGGTAGAATTCTTCACTTAGAAAATTCAGATCAATTTATGTGAATGTTTCGTTTGTCTTGAACTAGAAACTGAGCATAGTGTTCAACAGATTCGGCTGTCCACTTATTCATCGACTTTTATATCTCTGCATGTGCTCTCCAGGCTATTATTTGGGGAACTATCGAAGAAAGTTAAGGCCCAAATGCTGGATTTGCCCGTTTTTCAGTTCATGACAAGTATTTTTCAAATGTAGGCCTATAACTAAAAACAGTTTCAACTTTCCTTGAATCGGAGCACTTAAAAATATGTATAGTCTGTACGTTAAACATGTTGTTAGTGAAGTAAAAGGTGACATCATGCAGTGTTACTGCAACCTCTGCCTCCCGGATTCAAGTGATTCTGCTCCCAAGTAGCTGAGATTATAGGCGCCTGTCATCCTGCACGGCTAATTTTTGTATTCTTATAGAGATGAGGTTTCACCATGTTGTTGGCCAGGCTGGTCTAGAACTCCTGACCTCAGGTGATCTGCCGGCTTATACCTCTCAAAGTGCTAGGATTACAGGCAAGAGCCACCACGGCCAGCTTCGTAATACCTTACAATCTAGTATTATCATGATTTTCACCTATTGCTTATTACTTTCATGCAAATTCTAATTGACTTTCAAAAGTAAAATCAATAAAAATGACAGCTGTTTATGTAACATTTACTACGTGCTGGACCTTCATCTTTGCTGGTATTAACTCATTTAACCCTCCTAACCACCCTATGAAGTAGGTACAGTTATTTCTTCAACGAACTGGGGAGCATTTGTTTTCATTTTAAAGTTCGTACTCCTAAACTATACTAACAAAGTTCAAGCTGCAAGATATCAGATTATAAACAACAGGCCAGGCATGGTGGCTCAGACCTGTAATCCCAGCACTTTGGAAGGCCGAGGTAGGTGGATCACTTGAAGTCAGGAGTTTTACCAACATGGTGAAACCCCATCTCTACTAAAAATAGAGAAAATTAGCTGGGTGTGATGACAGACACCTGTAATCCCAGCTACCTGGAAGGTGAGGCAGGAGAGTCACCTGAACCTGTGAGGCAGAGGCAGCAATGAGCCAAGATCGAGCCACTGCACTCCAGCCTAGGTAAAAGAGCAAGATTCCCCTCCACAACAACAAAAAAAGAGCATAAACAACAAAATTAATTCCATGTCCTTACATCATACCAAGGTCACTGCTTTGATACTGCAAATGACCAACGTGATTGGTAAAATAATTAAATGTATTAATTCTTAGGCTATTTGCTCATACCACCAAAGTGAGCCCCACCCTTCACTGTGCATGAGGCACACACACTCAGATACACATCCAGACAGCAAGTTAGCTACGGTTGAGAGAGCAAGAACTTCAGGCAAGTATAAGCCTCAAAACAATCTGTAACCTGATTTTGAAAACTAAATATTAACTTCATCACCTTCTTTCCCAAACCTTCTAACAAGTGGCAAGTCAGATTGAAGCCTCTCTCTTCCCTCCTCTCCATTCTTTGAGGCGCTAATGAGCAGAAAATGAGAATCTAAGGCTCAGAATAATCTCAGACTGAAATAATCAGTCTTAGAAAAACTCAAGAGCTGAAACTAAAGCCTTACTAATTTGCACCATGAAAGAGGCCATTTTTTATGTTACTGCTGACTGATCCAAATCCAAGATAAAAACACCACCAAATCAAAATATTCCTCTAGAAAACATGTATTCAAAAGTTTGTCATGATCCAACACTGTGATTTACTTGTTATCAATTTGTCCCAAAAAAGCTACTACTATTTATCTCTTTTATCTATGTGAAAACAAAATCCAAATGACTGGAACAGGGCATGGTCCACAATAAGTGCTCAATAAATGCTTACTAAAGGAAATGCAGGAATGAATCATTAGGCCCCTCAGCACTCTCACTTGTCTACTTTGTCTCCAGTCCTCACTCTCTGAAAACCCCATTGCACAGAGCCACCAGAGGAATTCTTCTCGAACACAAAAAGAATCATGTCACTCAACTGTTTGAGTCCTGTTCACAGACTTCCCCACACCTCACCAGCAAACTCAAGTTCAAACTCTGTCACAGAGCACCTCTGTTACATCTCCAGCTCGTTCTCTCACCACTCAATTCTTGGCCTTGAATACACGGCAGTAACAGTGAAATTCCCCATGCCTACAGGGTGTTCTCTCCTCCCTTCTGTGAACTGGATGCCTTAGATAACTGTTGTCCTGATAAGTTGTACGTATCTTTAGAGCTGCACTTAGCTCACCACATTACTATCTGCTTCAATGTCCAGCCTTCCTCTCAATAAATATGAACTCTGTAAAGAAAGATTATCTATTAATCATTGTCCCTCCAGCATCTAGAAGAGTACTGGACACATAGTGCATACTTGATAAATGTTTACTGGATGCTTGGATAGATGAATGGATGAGCAAAAGTAAATTGTATGACATCTATCCAAAAGGAAATTCACAGGCAACCATGCTTTTGAGGATGATGATGTTAGGCTTGCCACGAGGAAAAGAAAATATATTTAAGTGGCTCGAACAAAACATTCTCTATTACTAGCGATGATCATAGAACTTATAGTTATCATGTAAGATGGTACCTGCTGGAACTTTTGCTTAATTTCTGAAGGCAGTGAGGCTTAAATCCCCCGAGAATGAAATGATTAGGTAGAAGCTATACATTCTTAGGTTCTCTGCCCTATAGGTAGCATTCTGAAAGCAAATCTAAAAACAGCAATGGCTTTCAGCCATCGCTAAGGAAAACAGTGCCATGTGGGCATACACAGTTTCTGCTGAGTGGACCAGGGGAGAGGACTGGCTCAAAGCAACCTCAACCATCACCCAACAGACATACGAGTCCAAGGCCACTCTTGTGGTAGAAGAAAAAGCAAATGCCACCTAAGTACCTGTTGCACACCTGACTGGTACTGCAGAAACTACCACACAATTAGAAGTTTTGGTTTGTGTCTTAATTGAGGCAGCCACCTTTGACACAGGTGCTGGTTATTGCTGGCCACAGACAAATCTGAGCATCAGCGGGGGCAAAACCCAAGAAATGCGCTGTTGCTACATCTAGGCTGTGTCAGCAATGGTGCCAGTCATGTCCCCCCATGCTATTCTCCTGTGCTTCAGGCTCTGTCCTCAAATAAAGCACTGGGGCAATTGGGCTCTTTCTTGGAAACAAACATTCTGAAATGTAAAGTCTTAAAAACCAGCCAATTACAGTGCCTGTAATTCCAGCACTTTGGGAGGCCAAGGTGGGTAGACTGCTTGAGGTCAGGAGTTCTAGACCAGCCTGGCCAATATGGTGAAACCCCGTCTCTACCAAAAATACAAAAATTAGCTGGGTATGGTGGCACATGCCTGTAATCCCAGCTACTCAGGAGGCTGAGGCAGGGAGAATCACTTGAAGCCAGGAGGCAGAGGTTGCAGTGAGCAGAGATCACATCACTGCACCCCAGCCTGGGTGACAGAGCAAGACTTTATCTCAAAAAAAAAAAAAAAAAATACACACACACACACACACACACACACACACACACACACATAGATTGAAAGTTTATTGTCCTATTCTACATTCACATGTATTTAAAAGTTCCCGAAATGATTTATTCTCAAGGAGTTTTGCATAATACAAAGTTTTAAAAACACAGAAGCCATAGTTTTGTTTTAAAAAATATGAAACATTTCACAAATTTGTGTGTCATCCTTGCACAGGAGACATGTTAATGTCTTTATCATTCTAGTTTTTGTATAAGTACTATCAAAGTGAGGACCACAGTTTTTTTATGTCAAGATGTTAATTTCAAGGTAATCAGGACACAAAAAGCAAGAAATCAAGGTTATCAAGATTATCTTACTGAAGGGAAAATACCAAAATACTGATATCAATATATTTCAACACAGATTTCATTCAATCTGGGATAAAGTGTTTCAATTAATGCCACCAGAAAGAGATTACACTCTTCTCCATGGATTGTTATATACTTATGAAACTTATTTATATCTTTAAAATATTTTTTTCACTTAAAAAGAACTTTAGAAAGGCATGATTCTTCCTTCTACATCTATGTACATCTCAAACCTTATAAAGACATTTCTTGGCACCCCCAAAAACCACAATCCAAGCTTACCTTATTCCCAACACCAGACCGACTTTCTCATGCCACTACCCAAGTTACGGAACAATTTTCTATCTCTTCTGTGACACTGTCACATTTAAACGTCCTCACAGCTCCTGAGGCACCCACTACCAGACTCACCAGAATGTGTCCAATCAAATTACCCCATGATACTCAACCCATCCCACTTCCTCAGAGCCAGAGAAGTCCACATTCTACCCTCATGTGGACTGTAGAACCTCTTTCCTTCACACACTGCCCTCCCTCGCCCCCATCCAACTCCACTGTGATTTTATAGTAAGAACCGTAAGGCCAGGTATGGTGGCTCACACCTGCAATCCCAGCACTTTGGGAGGCGGAGGCAGGTGGTTCACTTGGGGTCAAGAGTTTCAGACCCACCTGGCCAACATGGTAAAACCCCATCCCTACTAAAAACACAAAAATTAGCCGACGTGTTGACTAATTACAGCACGCCTGCAATCCCAGCTACTCGAGAGGCTGAGGCACAACAATGGGTTTAACCAGGGAGATGGAGGCTGTAGTGAGCTGAGACTGAGCCACTGAACTCCAGCCTGGGTGACAAAGCGAAACTCTATCTCAAAAAATTAAAATAAGGTCTTCATCCCCAGTTCCTAGCAAAGAGTTTCTAAAACTTCTGAATCTCCTGGGTGCCAGGAATGAGAAGAGTGTCTCTTGTTCATAATAAGCCCATTTTCAGTCACACCTGAGTTTAGGCAAATGAGATGACTCTTGGTGAGCCCCTAAGGGAGCTTCAGGATGAGGGCTGGTGGTTGCCAGAAGAACCAACCATGAAATCGGAGGAATGAACTTTCAGCCCCTGCCCCACCTCTGGGGAGGTAAGAAGGGGTGGAGACTGAACTAATCACAATGACCAGTGATTTAGTCAACCATGACGATGTCATGGAAGCTCCGTAACACCCCTACGCCCTACGTTACAGAGTTTGGAGAGCTTCTTGGTTGGTGAACACATGAGGTACTGGGCGGGTGGCATCTAGAGAGGACCTGCCCTTCCCCTATACCTTGCCCTCTGCACGTCCCCCATTTGGCTGTTCCTGAGTTGTGACCTTTGCAATAAACCAGTAATAGGAAGTAAAGTGACTTTGTGAGTTCTGTGAGCCTTTATAGGGAATTACTGAATCCAAAGAGTAGGGCTCATAGAAACTCAGGATTTACCGTCTCTTGGTCAGAAGTATAGGAGGCCTGGACTTAAAACTGGCATCTAACAGGGAGGAGTCCTGTGGGTCTAAGCCCATAACCTGTGGGGTCTGTGCTAACTCTGGGTACTGTCAAAATCAATGACCTGGTTGTTGGTGTGGAAAAAAATCCAGCCATTTTTTTTGTTAGAAGTGTTGTGAGGAGAAACAGATCCCAGACCCACCCAATACGCAAGGGCCAGAATGGCTTAGGTCTCAAGGAAAACATTCTAGAAGAGCTGTTAGACTTAGGTGACACAATTTTTTATAACTGCCTGTTTCAATACTATTAAGACATAACCTTCGCAGTTTGGTGGTGCTTTTTTATAATTTGGTAGGCAGAACTTCAAGAAATCCACAAACTTAATAAAGGTGACTAAGCTAAAATTTTAAAGGTCAGGAAAACACAATCTCTGGAATCAAGACTAGGAATTCTGGCAACTAAGTTATCAAAATATTTTCACCATTTATAAATTCCGGCAGACTTTCTCTAATAATACAAAAATAAAGAGAAACAAAAACATAGCTGTCCAAACACACAAACAGTAGAAACAGAAAGACGAGTGTACCCCCTAAAAGTCCCTTTTGCAATGCAGGTTTCTCGCTACTTTAGACCAAATATTTCATGTGGTCCAAAGCATGAGCCCACATCTGGCAAAAAAAAGAGTACACCGTCTAGACTGTGGCTCCTTAAAGGAAAAGTGTGTGTCTAAGTTATTTGTAAATTTCCAATGACCTACGCAGTGCCTGGTGCAAAGAAAACAACAAATGGTTGATTAATAAAGAGAGGCTGCAGGTGTTACATTTAAAAAAGAGAGGAAGTATCGATAAAGGTATTTGGGATTTATTTACAAATTCATTGTCAAATATGAAATCTAATTCAAACAACAGGAGATAAAAGTTTAAGTTCTTCATAGAGTTTCTCATCTGGAAATTTTGTAAATAATGTAATTTTAGTTTTCCATTTACCTGCCCAATCCAACAAAATCTTTCCTTGAGGACAAGGGTCAGCAAACCACTCCAGAGAGCCAAACCTGACCCACTATCTATTGCTGTAAATAAAGTTTTACTGCAAAATAACCACATTCATCAGTTTGTATATTTTCTATGGCTACTTTCAAACTACCATGGCAGAACTAAATATCTGTAACAGAATCAACCTGAAAGCCTAAAATATTTGCTATCTGGTCCTTTAAAAGTTTGCTGACTTCTGCTTTAGAGTATCATATAATACTAAATACCCAATAAAATACTGTGTTTTTAAAATAACTTGGAAGATTTATTAAGCTAAAGTTACTTACAAGATAATTGGATATGCTATTCACTTTGGGTCCATATGGCTTTATTGACATCCTGACAATTAAAATCTACCAAAGACACAGCTTCAAAAGAATAGATGCCTAATGATAAAGAAAATCTTTTCTTGCCCCCTAATTTATGCCATGATTTACTATGCCTTTGAGAGTCCTTAAAGAGCAGAATAAATGCCACAGAGGTACGAAAAGGAAAGAAAAAAGTACATAAAGAAGTTCAAAAGAAATGTAAGGCTATTCAAAGCAGAACCAAGGTACAGGATCACACACACAACATCCTGATCACTCCACATACTGAATAAACGTGGTATTTAACAAAATGAGTTCAGAGTAACATTAAAGAAAAAGAAATGTCAGAAAAAGCAAGTGAGCCTTTTGGTTTACTTAACCAGGCTAAAAGGCTATTCACAAAAAAGTGCCCTTTTGGAAATACAGCAATCCCAGCCCTTGAGGAGACACAAAGAAGACAATGTGAAGTGAGCAAAGGCATTTCACCCTGACCTGTACCCATTTCACCAGAAAGTTCATTCTATCCACCTTTCAGTGCACAGAAAGAAGCAAAGCCCTAGAGCCACCTCGAGACACACAGGCTGACTACCTCTGCTCAATGTGAAAAGCTCTCTGAACAGCTAGGAAGTCTCACCATCCTCTGAAACAATCTGTTTATTCCTACCAAATCCAAGCCCAAACCCCTTCATCTTCCATTTATCCAATTTCTATACATCCTTCATGGTCACATTCAAAAATTCCTAGAAGTGCAACTGTACTACTCCAGAGGGATCCATTCTCAAAGATGATGTCAGTGGTGCTCCCTGTTGTACGACACAGTGGCCCCAATCCCAGCTCATCCAGAAAGTCTCTCCCACATCACAGCAGGCTAATATTCCCTCTTCCTTTCCTCAACATGTATGTTATGGCCCTACTGGACTGTAAGCTCCTAGAAGATAAGACAATATGCAGTTCTTTAAAACAAAGCTAATAAAGGCACTAAGGGCAAATAGCACCTACTGAGTCAAACTTTGTGCTAAATGGTTTGTATGCATTATCTTACTTAAGTCTCAAATAATCTTACGGATATGTGTGAATGCCACTTTTTTTTAGTTTTACAGATAAGGAAACTGAGACAAAGTTTTAAAATTGCCTTAGGCCATACAACCAGAAAATGGCTGAGTCGGGAGTCTGACCAAGGTCTGTCTGATTCCAAGAATAACGCCCCTAAATTGTACACTAACTCTCACACCAAAAGTATCCAATAAAACCTGCTTTAAAAAAAAATAAATAAAAAATCCTAAGATAGTGGATTGGAGGCACTGTGAGCATACCTCTACCCCTTGGAAAGACAAAATAGTGTGGCAAGACTCACACTGTGAATTTTTTTTTCCAAGAAGAAACACAGGAATTTACTATGAGGCAGATGGCAAACTCTAAGTCCCCAGAGTATGAGAGGAGAATAAACTGCCTCTGTGATGTACACTCCTACTGCAGAACTTGGCAATCCAGGCCGCAGGGGAAGCCATCAACCCTACCCAGCACTAGAGCTGATCAAGTGAGCCGTGGGGAGTACACGAGAAGGAAGAGCAGTGAACATGCTTTCAGTGCACTCCCAGTCTCCAGCAGGAACACAGGGAAGCTACTGCTGATCTTACTTCACAAGGGGCCTTGTGGAAGTCGGCCAGCTAACTCAAGCAGCAATCACATGTTGAGAGAAGCTCAACCGAGATTCCAGATACAATCTTGAGTGGGAACAAGCTCCCTTGGCCAGAACTGAGGGGCAAGTAAAAGTGCTGCAGCCATAAGAGAGCACAGGAGCTGGGTGCCCTTGCTGTGTGGGCTGACCAACAGAAATGTGGTCTGAAAGCCATGCAAAGGCTAATGGCCTAGGGCAGTTCTGAGTTCTGAGTGCCAACTGCCTGGAACCCCGCTAGCTGTTCGTGGAACACTGTGGCTGTGAGACCTGCCTTGCCAAGTGCATGAAAACTGGGTAGAGCTTACTGTGACCTGTTACTCCCCAGTCTCCATGCACAATCTCCTATGCAGTAGAAGCGAAGCGGCTGTGCTCTTCCCTTGAATGTACACCCGCAGCCAGAGAGCTGCCCTCTGATTCCCACTGGAACCGCTGCTTTTGCCTGCATGTGGAGAGCCAGAGCACAGACTTGTCTGACCCAGCCCCCACCTGGCTTTGCCTTTCCACCTACCCTGGTAGCTTAACACAAAGGACAGAAACTTTTGGGAGCTCTATGGCCCCATCAATTGCCTGAAACACCAGAATACCTTCCCTGGATACATAAGGCAAGTGCAAATCGTACCACCATCACGGCTGGTGCTGTTTTCCAAGCACCACCTCCTGGTTAGAGGCCAACTGACACAGGCCATTATAACACCTTCAGGCAGAAGAACACAGCATGCAGGAAGGAGAGAACTTACGCGTGACCTCAGCAATCACCACTGCCTGCATCACCCTGGCTAACCAAGAGGTCCCAGGTCTGTCCATGTGACCAGTTCATCTACCACTACAACCAGTATTTGAGAAAACCGAAACACTAAGGTTTTTTTTTTTTTTATAACCAAGGAATCTCACAGCACTCCCCTGCCATCCTCATCAGAACTGGTGCTGGTACCCACTGCTGGGAGATCTGACAACAGGTCACATCACTGGATCCCTAGGAGACATCCCCAGTACCACCCTGGAGTGTGGCAGTGCCACTAGGCAGCTAGACTCAAAAAACAGTTGCATCCACAGTAGTCTGGGTTTCAGGGACTTCTACTCCTAGGGAAAGAAGGAGTGCATGACATCAAGGGAGTACTCCATGAAACAAAATAATCAAGACGGCAGGCCTTGAGTCCCAGAGCTTTCCATTTCTGGGAAGTTTCTTTTAACAGGGGCACAGTTGCAGTGCTTGGCTCAGCAGAAAAAGTCTGTGGCTCTAACCCAACAGCCAGTCAGCCCTGGTGCTCATGAAGGGTCTTGGAGAAGCTGATTTCTTCTCCCTATCATCCACCATCCATCGACACAGCTGAGGCTTCCCCCATGGGAGCTCAGTGTGGATGCACCTGTAGACAGCCTTTCTGGAATACTTCAGGGTGACTGCATCCACACAGAATGCACATCCCCTAGGGTCAAGCTTGGATGAAGAGTACAGTCACAATCCCTTTCTATGTTGAACATCAACATTCCTGCAGAAAAGAGGTGCCTGTCTGATCTGAATAGCTGGAACTCTGGATCAGGAGTGTAACTGGGAAGTGGATCATTTTCCTGCTGGCCTGACAGGAAAGCTGAGGTGGATTCTTCCCTTCCTCTTGCAAAGACCTCAGGGCATTTCACTGAGAGCTGCCCCAGCTGCTTCTATCAAGGCCGGGACCTCTGCCCAACACCGAGTATTGCATTTACCAACTTGCTTTAGCCACAACCGATTTTTACCCATGGATCTCTCTCCTACTGGCCTGAAGCCTAAGCTGCTCAACTCATTAAATAAAGTACTGGGGGGAAAATAATCAAAAAGTACACACCACTTGGGAGTGAGAGAAACTTCAAGAGACATCTGCAATTCCAACCCCAGAGAAGACAGCTAATCTGCTCACATACCAAGCACTATGCTACTACAACCAGCATCTGAGAAGCTATCATACAAAGACTTTCTATAACCAAGGAATTCATACACAGTCTTCAGCCCTGAAAGCACCAAGAGCTGAATTAGACTACAATACACTATAAAGTCACATCCTGAAGGGCGAAAAAAAATCTTTTTAAGTCAAATCAAAAATAAATTTAAGAATAATTAGCATAGCCTTCCCAAATGAGAAGGAACTAGAAAAGCAATTCTGGTTGCCAGGTGCTGTGGCTCACAATGCCTGTAATCCCAGCATTTTGAGAGGCTGAGGCGGGTGGATAACCTTGAGGTCGAGAGTTCGAGATCAGCCTGGCCAACGTAGGTGAAACCCCGTCTCTGCTAAAACACAATCTGGGCATGGTGGCGCGCGCCTGTAGTCCCAGCTACTCGGGAGGCTGAGGCAGGAGAACTGCTTGAACCCAGGAC
Source organism: Saimiri boliviensis (assembly GCF_048565385.1). NCBI lineage: Eukaryota > Metazoa > Chordata > Mammalia > Primates > Cebidae > Saimiri > Saimiri boliviensis. The sequence continues at coordinate 163,522,241 of NC_133452.1, forward strand.
GCGAAGGTTGCTGTGAGTCACAATCCCGCCACTGCACTCCAGCCTGGCTCCTGGCGACAGGGAGAGAGTCTGTCCCAAAAAACAAAACAGGCCAGGCGCGGTGGATCACCAGGTCAAGAGATCGAGGCCATCTGGTCAACATGGTGAAACCCCGTCTCTACTAAACATACAAAAAAAAAAAAAAAAAAAACAGCTGGGCATGGTGGCGCGTGCCTGTAATCCCAGCTACTCGGGAGGCTGAGGGAGGACAATTGCCTGAACCCAGGAGGCGGAGGTTGCGGTGAGCCGAGATCACGCCATTGCACTCCAGCCTGGGTAACAAGAGCGAAACTCCGTCTCCATTAAAAAGCATGAAACCCCACAAAACAAACAAAAAACTGAGCCCCTCCCGGATGCCTGGGCTTCCGGGACGTGCGCGCCACGTGGGGAGTGGCGAGCGCACGCAGGGCTGGGCGTGAGGGGGCGTGCGCGTGCGCAGACAATGCGCCGAGTGACTAGGCAGAGCTGCGGAACCACTGCCAGTTCGCTGTCAGTCAGCTCCGCCCCTCGCGCTGCCCGCCCCGCCTCCGCTGCCGCCGTGGGGCTCTCCCGGGAAGACGGGCCAGACCTGCGTGGTGCACTACACCGGGAAATGGGAGGCGTAACACACTTTCGAGAAGTGGGTCACAGTCCATTTGGAGATGTGCTACAAGCAAATTATGGAAGAGATACCAAGAGAAGATTTTCATTTTAAATTGGCATTCCTCTAACATTTAGTGTAGAAAGGTAAGTCCTTAGGAGAGGCTGCGTGGTTGCAGTAGCTTCCCTGGACCGTGCCCTGTGTGCCAGTAACACCTTGCCCTTACTGAGAGTTACAGAGATGGTCAAGAATGCTCCCTCCCACACCTTTTTAGACACCTTCCAAAACTGCCCTAGTTTGAGAACCACAGATTTTAAATAGGAAATTATTCAGGAGCTTGCCTTATGGCTAAGTTCTTTTGTTACTTTATAATTTAGAGAGCCAGAGTCATATTCCAGGGCCGTATCTTATTGTCCCCCAAATTTTTTTTATAAAAACTGTCAAAAAATAAAGATTATTAAAATGAACACCTGTATACACCCTCCCCCAATAGAAAAATTAGCTGGGCATGGTGGTGGGCACTGTAATCCCAGCTACTGGTGAGGCTGAGGCAGGAGAATCCCTTGAACCCAGGAAGCAGTGGTTGCAGTAAGCCAAGATCATGCCATTGCACTCCAGCCTGGGTAGCAAGAACAAAACTCCATCTCAAAAAATAACAATAATCCATCCCAAAAAATAATAATTCTGGCAATATTATAACAAACCAGTGTTCTATAACAACCCCAAAAGATCACACTAGCTCTTCTGCAATGGATCTAAACCAAGATGAAATCTTTGAAATACCAGATAAATTATTCAAAAGGTGGATTATTAAATGTATTCAAGGAAATACGAGAGAGGTGAAAACCAGCATAAAGAAATTGAAAAAACAATTCAGGATATGAACAAAAATTTTTCTAAAGAGATAGATATTCCAAAGAAAAACCAATCAGAACTTCTGGAAATTAAAGATACACTTAGGAAATTGCACAATGTAGCAGAAACTTTAAACACTAGTCTAGACCAAGTAGAACAAATAATTTCAGAACTTGAAGATAAGCCTCTCAAATTAACCTAATCAGAAAAGAAAAAAAAATTAAATGAACAAAGTCTCCAAGAAATATGAGATTATGTAAAACAGTCAAGCCTTAGAATCAGTGGTGTTACTGAGGGAGAAGAGAAAGCAAAAAGTTTGGAAAACTTATTTGAGAAAATAAGTGAGAAAAGTTTCCCTGGCCTCGCTGGAGATTTAGGTATCCAAATGCAAGAAGCATAAATAACTCCTGGGAGATTCACTGCAAAAAGGACATCACCAAGGCATACAGTCATCAGGCTATCTAAAGTAAACGTGAAGGCAAGAATTCTAAGAGCAGTGAGATAAAAGTATCAGGTAACCTACGGGGAAAACATACCAGACTAACAGCAGACTTCTCAGCAGAAACCTTCCAAGCCAGAAGGGATTGGAGTCCCATCTTTAGCTGCCTCAAACAGAGTAACTGTCGGCCAAGAATTTTTTTATCCAGCCAGACTAAGTTTTGTAAATGAAGGGGTCTTTTTCAGAGAAGCAAATGCTGAGAGAATTTGTCACTACCAGACCAGCCCTACAAGAAATGCTAAAAGAAGTTACTGATCTTGAATCAAAAGATTGACATGCACCAGAATAGAACCTCTAGAAAGCATAAAACTTACCAGACTTATCAAACAATAAGACCATGAAGAAAATCAAGTACCTAGGTTACAATCAACATAACTGAACAGTACCTTGCATCTTGAGATTAAATACTCCATTTAAAAGATACACTTTGGCAGAATGGATAAAAAGTCACAAATCAAATATCTACTATCTTCAAGAAAATCACCTAACATGAAAGGATTCTTACAGACTCCAGGTAAAGAGGTGGAAAAAGATATTCCATGTAAATGAGAACCAAAAGTGAGAAGGAAAAGCTATTCTTACATCAGATAAAACATACTTTAAAACAGTAACAAGAACAACAAAAAAATTATATAATAATAAAAGGATCAATCAAACAAGATGGTATTATAATCCTAGATATATATGTACCTAAGTCTGGAACTCTGCATTCATAAAACAGTTACTATTGGACCCAAGAAAAAAATTAGCAACAATAATAGTGGCAGACTTCAATACTTCACTGACAACACTACACAGATCATCAAAGAAGAAACTCAACTAAGAAATATCAAGCTTAAACTATACTCTAGACCAAATGAAACTAATATATTCACATAAAATCCCAGCCAAGAACTGCAGAATATACATTCTTGTCATCAGAACATGGACCATTCTCCAAGACACACCATATGATAGGCCACAAAATAAGAGTCAATAGATTTTTAAAAATCAAAATCATACCAAGTATCCTCTCAGACCACAGTGGAATAAAAGTAGAAATCACCTCCAAAAGGAATTTTCAAAACTATATAAATACACAAACATTAAACAACTTACTCCTGAATGACTTTTAGGTTAACAATGAAATCAAGATGAATATTAAGAAATATGTCAAAATGAATGATAACAGTGACACACATCATCAAAACCTTCATGATACAGCAAGAGCAGTGCTATGAGTTAAGTTTATAGCACTAAATGCCTCCACCAAAAACTGAAAGATCACAAACTGACTATCTAAAATAATACCTCAAAGAACTAGAGAAACAAGAACCAACCAAAGCTGGCAGAATGAAAGAAATAACAAAGAACTTCTCATTAGAGCAGACCTAAATGAAACTGAAACAAAAAAATACAAAAGATCAAGGAAACAAAAACTTGGTTTCTTGAAAAGATAAAATCGATGATGATTAGCTAGATTAACCAGGAAAAGATTCAAGTAAACACAATTAGAAATGAAAATGGAGACATGGTAAGCAACAGAAAAATATAGAAGATCTCTCAAGACTACCACGAACACCTTCAGGCACATGATCTAGAAAATCTAGAGGAAATGGATGAATTCCTGGAAACATACAATCCTTCTAACTTTAATCAGGAAGAAATAGAAATCCTGAACAGACCAACCACAAGTAGCAAGATTGAATCAGTAATTTTAAAATGGGGGGGGGGGGGGGGGAGGGAGCTCAGGGCCAGATAGATTCACAGCTGAGTTGTACCAGACATTCAAAGAAGAACTGGTAACAATCTGCTGAAACTATTCCAAAAGATTTAGAAAGAGGGCATCCTCTATAACTCATTCTATGACACCAATATCACCCTGATACCAAAACAAGGAAAGGACATAATAAAAAAAAGAAAAGAAAACTACAGAACAATATCCTTGAATCAACACAGATATAAAAATCCTCAACGTAACACTAGCAAACTGAATCCAACAGCACATCAAAAAGAGAATTCATGATCAAGTGGGTTTCATCCTGGATGCAAGGATGGTTTAACATATGCAAGTCAGTAAATGTGATACATCATATAAACAGAATTTTTAAAAAACAAAAATCTATTGATCATCTCAATAGATGCAGAAAAAGCATTCAATAAAATCCAGCCATGCTTTATGATAAAAATTACCAACAAACTAGGGATAACAGGAACATACTTCAAAATAATAAAAGCTATATATGACAGATCCACAGCCAACATCATACTGAAAGGGAAAAGCGGAAACCATTGCCCTTCAGATCTGGAGCAAAACAAGGATGCTCACTTTGACCACTTCTATTCAACAAAGCACCAGAAGCCCTAGCCACAGCAATCAGGCAAGAGAAAAAATAAAGAGCATCCTAATTGGGAAGAGTAAATTACACCATGTCTGTTTGCCAATGGTATAACTGTATACCTAGAAAACCCTAAAAACTCCTCCAAAAGACTCCTAGATTTGACAAATGAACTCAGTGAAGTCTCAGGTTACAAAATCAATGTACACAAACCAGTTGCAAAAATAAAATAAGATCAATTACCTAGGAATATACTTAACCAAGAAGGTGAAAAATCTCTTCAAGGAGAATGACAAAACACTGCTGAAGGAAATCATAGATGACACAAATGGAAAAAATATCCCATGCTCATAAATTGGAAGAATCAATATCATAAAGTGACCCCACGACCCAAAGCAATCTAGAGATTCAATTCACTTCCTACCAAAATACCTACATCTTTTTTACAGAATTAGAAAAAGCAATTCATACGGAACCAAAAAGAACCCAAATACCCAAAGCAATCCTAAGCAAAAAGAACAAACCTGAAGGCATCACATTACCTAATTTCAAACTATACTACAAAGTTATAGTTACCCAAACAGCATGGTATTAGTATAACAGTAGATACATAGACCAATGTAACAGAACAGAGCACACAGTAATAAAACCAAATACTGAAAACCACAACGGACCTTCGACAAAGTAAACAAAAACATAGATTGAAGAAAGGACTTCCTATTCAATAAATGGTGCTGAAAAAACTGGATAGCCACATGCGTAAGACTGAAAATGGATCCCTATCTCTCACCATATACAAAAATCAACTCAAAATGGATCAAATACTTACATCTAAGAGCTAAAACCATAAAAATTCTAGTAGACAACCCAGGAAAAACTTCTGAATGTTGGTCTAGGTGGAGAATTTATGACTAAGACCCCAAAAGCAAATGCAACAAAGACAAAAATAAACAAATGGAACCTAATTAAACTAAAAAGCTTCTGCACGTCAAATCATCAGCAAAGTAAACAGACAATCCACAGAGCAGAAGAAAATATTTGCAAACTATGTGTCCAACAAAGAACTAATATCCTCAATCTATAGTAACTCAAATAAATTAGCAAGAAAAAAAAATCTCATCAAAAAGTGGGCAAATGACATGAACAGACATTTCCCGAGAAGACATACAAATGGTCAACAAATATACGAAACAATGTTCAACATCACTGATCATAAAGGAAGTGCAAATTAAAACCACAAGACACCACCTTACCATCAGTCAGAATGACCATTACTAAAAAGTTAAAGTACAATAGATGTTGGCAGAGATGTGGTAAAAAGGGAACATTTACTTATATACTGCTGGTGAGAATGTAAATGAGACAACCTCTGTGGAAAACAGCATGAAGATTCCTTAAAGAACTGAAAGTAAATCTACCATTCCATCCAGCAATCCCACTACTGGGCATCTACTCAAAGGAAAAGAGGTCATTCTATCAAAAAGACATGTGCACACATAGGTTTATCACAGCACCATTCACAATTGCAAAGAAACAGAACCAACGTCAGTGCTCATCAACTGATGAGTGGATAAAGAAACTGTAGTCTAAGCACTATGCAGTACTACTCAGACATAAAACAGAATGAAGTGTCTTTCACAGCAATTTGGATGAAGCTGGAGGCCATTATTCTACGTGAAGTAACTCAGGAATAGAAAACCAAATACCATATGTTCTCAGTTACAAATGGGAACTAAACTATGGGTACACAAAAGCATGCAGAGACATTTAATGAACTCTGGTGACGCAGAAGAGGGAGGGGAGGAGAGAGATGAGGGATAAAAAACTACATACTGGATGCAATCTACACTACACAGATGATGGGTGCACTACAATCTCAGACTTTACCACTATACAACTGGTCCATGTAACCAAAAACCATTTGTACCTCAAAAGCTATTGAAATTTTACATATACATATATATACACATTTCAACTAAGAAAGTCTCCTTAGTGAATAAAACTCCTGGTTCAACCTAGAGTTGGCCCTTCAGTCTTTCCACTTCCTAAGTGAGAACAGCTCTCAGGGTGGAAGAGCTAAGAGGCAGACAAACCCCACAGGGATATTCTGTCATCCCACACAAATGCGGGGGCTGTATGACTCCATCGGGGCAGTACAAAAGACAAACTATTCCTGTCCTTTACTACCAAGAGCAAGCACATCACGCAGGCAGTTTATGATTGTTTTCCACATGTCTTCTTTTCCAGCCAGGCCATTCATGTCTTTATATTTGACAACTGGCTACACACCCTCAAATATAAACACAGTGATGGAAAGGTTGCTCCGTTCCCTGCTCATACACTTGTAATAAGGCTACTTTTGCAGAAGCCTGGCGCTGTGGTCAAAAGCCACCTTCCTCCTCCGACCCCCATAAAGATGAAGGTCTTGAATAAAACAGAAACCACCCAGAGTCCAGTTCTGAAATGAAAATATCACTCATATAAAAGCATTAAGCTGTCCCCTATTGAGCTGGTTTCAAAGGTTTAATTACTGTAATTATACGCATACATACTTTATCACTGTTTTCTAATGAGGTTGGCAAGGAGATAGAAACTTGGCATTTTATTCTTTGTTTAATGCGCTTGTTTTTATGCTTACTGTAACAGCTTGCTAGGAGAGCACTGGAGATAAGAGTCGGATAAGCTTTAAAGGACAAGGGAAAACAGCTCCTAGTGGATGCTGCACACATGGCAAAAGGCCGAGACCAGAAGCACCATCACGAGGAAGAGGAATTGGCCAAGGTATGCAACACCATTCACAAATGGGAAAACCCGGACTGCAACCTACCTACCTCCTCTCCTCAGTTCAAATAAGACTTCCAGCTTTAAAAACAAGGCGGATAGCTGGGATGGGGAGCCACGGCTGCTTCATCTGAAAGCACCTTTCAGGTTCTTTGCAAAAGTTTCCAAGTCAAGGGGAAAATTCAACACCCAAATGTACAAAGCCAGCTCCAGGGGCAAACGTCGGCACTTCTGAGAGCCGTAGTACTCCAAGGTTGGTTCCTAGGCTAAGAGAGTTATCCTGGTGAAAGAGGCTACTGTGAACCAAAGGCCCAGCTTTTCTGCAGGGGAAGAAAGTCGGCAGTTTACTTGGGAGTCTGCCACCTGGATACACAGTCAGTGAAGAAGTGGTGAGAGGTGGCAGATGGAAAGGGGTAAGGGGGGTGGGGGGCACAAGCTAGACCCAGACAGCTGTGGTGTTGTAAAAATGTAGCAGCCAAGCAATGTGGAAACAAGAGTGAGTCTTAAGCATCTGATTAACTGAGAAGCAGCTGTGATAATTTCTGAACTAGCTTCAAAACAAAACAAACAAACAAAAAAGAAAATACACCCTTGCATTCAACTGTTAAACTGACTGCAGGAGTGATCAATGGGTTGAAAATAAAACTAAAGCTTGAGACACTGAGCTCTAATGGTGTGATGGCACAGGGCCATGCTTCGGGGTAAAACCAGGTTATGATGAGTTCCCTGTCTGGGACTTCCAAGAAGCACTGCCTAGAACAGGATCCAGGACAGATCCACCCAATATTTAAATCCAGCCTTTAACAAAGGCCCTGTGGAGACACCACACTCACTCATTTGAGCATAAAGGGAGACTCCTAAAAGTTCAGATAAACTTAGTTACTTGCACTAGCCTCTTACAGCAGAAATAGAAAGACATGTGATCTAATCGTGTAAGGGGTTAATTCAGCCAAAATAACTGGCAAATTTTCCTTGCTAAAATGGCAAAAACAAACCTTCCTAAACAGAGTTGCCCCATTGTAATTCTCTACAGTAAATCAATAAAGTACATCATTCTATATAACATATTGATCAATACAACACATTTTAACCAACTGAACGTTTTAGTCAGAAAACTTGAGTCTGCGACACAGAGCAATATACATACATGAAGCCATTCATAACATTAAAATACACAGAGTGCAGACATGTAAAATCTCATTAATTCCACATCTAGATCTTTTAACCATTTCTGAAGGACAGAGGAGTCCAGCGTAAAGAGCTTAAACAGGACTTAAACATTTCAGTAGAGATTTTTAGGGAGATTCACAGAACTACCAATCAGGTGACTCTTAACGTTACCGCTCATATCTACTCATCTGGAGTTCTATGAGATTCCTGAGTCGTCTCTCCTTTGTCTCCCTAAATTGAACGCACACCTTTGGCTTCATTTGAAAACATTGATCTGTATGCAGCTGGTGATTATTGGGAGGTGTTAGCTGTCTGTTCAATGTGCTCTAAGAGTGATGTACTGGGCTAATTTAACCCAAATAGCTTTATAATTCTGTCACAACCTCTCTGCAGCCGCCTACTTTTTCTAGGGCAGGGAAATGGAAATCATTTCAAGAAATGGAAAAAGTGTGATTTAAGTAATTCAGCTGAGCCTATTTCCCTTGGGAAAAAGAAAGCTAACAACTAGTCTCAGAAACTAAGTAAGTCGTGTCTGACCTCTATTAGTTATTTAAATGTAGCCATACCTTTAACAAAGAGAAGGTGTTCTAGTCAGCTCCAGTGACGATCAGGGTTCTCTGCTTTGGCAACCAACTGATTTGAAATGTGAATTTCTCTCAGAGTTGTGCTCAGAATTTTCCTGATAGTTCAGGTGATATGGAAAAGTCTGAATGCAGCTGGGCACAGTGGCTCACGCCTGTAATCCCAGCACTTTGGGAGGTCAAGGCAGGCAGATCACTTGAGGTCAGGAGTTTGTGACCAGCCTGGCCAACGCGATGAAACCCCGTCTCTACTAAAAATACAAACATTATTAGCTGGGCGTGGTGCCACGTGCCTGTAATCCCAGGTGCTCGGGAGGCTGAGGCAGGAGAATCACTTGAACCTGGGAGACAGAAGTTGCAGTGAGCCAAGATGGCACCACTGCACTCAGCCTGAGTGACAGCGAGAATCCGCCTGGTGTGGGCGGTGAGGAGTCTGAATGTAGCACAGGAGAGGTGGTCTGTGGATAATGAAGGAAAGCGTGGGTTGTTTGGAAGTCAAGTGTTCACACATGGAAGCCTATCCCAAAATACGGATTACTTCCTTACTGCATTAACATTCTGTCTCCTTAACTCTTCCCTCTCTGAGTCGTACCCTCCTTACCTTCCTCTTCATGCCTTAACAGGACTATGCACCAGCAAGGGCACACACAGCCACACCACAAACAGCTGAGTGTTCTGAGGGCACTGATGGTGCTGGTTTGCTGGCTCTACCCTAGGAGGTTCTTCCACACACAGCAGCAGCCCCCACTTCCTGCTCCTCAGTGGCAGCCACCCTCCAAACCACTCTCCAACCACAAATCAGCCCCAAGAAGGCCAGGTCTTCACCCCACTCAGCAGCTTCCATCCCACTTGACCCAACTTTGTCAATGATAACCTTGCTTTGTTGGTTTGTTGAGATGGAGTCACACTCTGATATGGAGTCTTACTCTGTTGCCCAGGCTGGAGTGCAATGGCAAGATGTCAGCTCACTGCAACTTCCACCTCCCAGGTTGAAGCGACTCTCCTGCCTCAGCCTTCTGAGTAGCTGGTATTACAGGCCCCCACCACCATGCCCAACTAATTTTTTGGATTTTTAGTAGAGACAGGGTTTCACTATGTTGGGCAGGCTGGTCTCGAACTCCTGACCTCGTGATCTGCCCACCTTGGTCTCCCAAAGTGCTGAGGTTACAGGCATGAGCCACAATGCCCAGCCTGCTATGTTTGTTTTTTAACCATCATATATAGGGATACCCTCAGGATTCTTAGAACTAACAAAAACAGCTCCAAAGAGAGAAACTGAAACCAAGAGTTTATATCACGGATCCCCCTTCCACCAAAAAAGCAAATGTTATGCAGCACTAGACCACACCCCCCACATCGAAACTGCGGCACAAGCTTTCCAAACATAGGAGAGAAACCAATTTTCACAGTAGCAGCCAACATGTGAAAATACTTTTATTGCAAAATGGAAGACTATAGCTCAGCAAATACATACTGGAATGTTAGTACGAGTAATTACACAGGTGGTTATGCAAATACTGGACTCATGCTTCAGTTGTGCAGAAGTATAAACATTTCCAGAAGATCTGCAGGTTAACTTCTTTTACCTCTGAAAGAGCTCCCCCAAAGTCAATCATTTTCCAAAGGAAAAATCAGAGTTAGAAATACATTTTAAGTAGGCAAGAAAAGAGCACACTTGTATTAAACTGATGCAACCATTTTTAAATGAGCGTCTTACCAGGGGCTGACCTGTACAGACATGATTATTCTCTTGTGTCCTGTAAGAGGGTGCTGTTGATTAACTTATTTCAAACAAATCTTTATCCCTGAAAACTATTCTAAAGGACTGGATATACGGCAGTGAGCAAACCAGGCAAAAATCCCTGCCTTAAGGAGGTTCACATTCTCGGAAAGGGAAAAGAACGCACAGACACATAAAGGGACACAGAGGCATGTTCAATGCTGATCAAAGTGTGATGGAGAAAAATTAAGGAGGATGCGGTGAGGGTGGGCTGTTATAATTTTAAATGTCAGGGACAGAGAGAAAAGATAACACTGTACAGAGATCTGAAGAAGGTGAGGTAAAGAAGTGCCCCAAACTGCATGGAAATCTCAGGAACGTTTTCCAGACAGAGGGAACAGCTAGTTCAAAGACACTAAAAGGCCAGGCATGGTGGCCCATGTCTGTAACCCCAGAGGCCAAGATAAAAGGATGGCTTGAGGCTAGGAGTTTAAGATCAGCCTGGGCAACACAGTGAGACCACATCTCTACAATATATATATTTTTTATTTAGCCAGGCATGGTAGTACACACTTGTAATCCTAGCTATTTGAGAGGCTGAAATGGGAGGACTGCATGAACCCAAGAGTTCGGGGTTTCAGTGAGCTGTGACAGTGCCACCGTACTCCAGCCTGAGCAACAGAACAAGACACCGTCTCTAAATAGGTAATACATATATACATTTGTAAACGGACGCTGAAAGAAGAGAATGTCTAGGAGTTTCAATGATCAACAAAACTCTACACATTTTGCTGTTTCCTAATCTTCTTAAAAACTACATCCCACATAGAGATTCCAAAAGGCTTATGGCCAGGCATGGTAGCTCACACCTGTAATCCTAGCATTTTGGGAGGCCAAGGCAGATGGATCGCTTGCACTCAAGAGTTCAAGGCCAGCCTCGGCAGCATGGCGAAACCCCATCCCTACTAAAAATAGACGAATGGGCCAGGTGCAGCAGCTCATGCCTGCAGTGCCAGCTACTCAGGAGGTTGAGGCAGGAGAATCCCTTGAGCCCAGGAAGTGAAGGTTGCAGTGAGCTGAGACTGCACCACAATACTCCCGTCTGGGTGACAGAGCCAAACCCTATCCTAAAAAAAAGTTGGGGGGGGGGGTGGGGGAGGTGGAGGCAGGAGTGATTCTTCTGCAATATTGGAATACCGAAAGTTTTTTCTTAAATATACAGCATCTGGCACTACTGTGATAAATAGAAATGTATGCATTTTGCTTTCCCACCATCCCTCAGTGCACCGCCAGCTTCTTGTCTGTAGTGAGTTAAATCCCAGAGGCTCTGGGAGTATGTTTAGCACTAGAGCAACCAAAGCTAGTAGGCTGAATTCAGCACTCAGGCGGGCTGCAAGCCCAAGATGCCTATACATGGATTCAAGAAATGATGTGCAAGAACCTCGACCTTTATCCTCCACGCTACAACCATCCTCAACATTTGTGGCAGCATCAAGGTGGTGAAGTAACTCAGCACAGAAAACACTGAAAATGGTAACAAGACCAAAATAGAGCTGGGCAGAAAAAATATCCAATCTCTGCACTTCCAAAATAATAACGTGATCCAGGCTTCTTTCCTAAGATTTAAGATGCATAAAAAACAAAAGAGACTTTATTCTGAGTACAGAGGAAGAGAAAAGAAGAAGTGTGTCGGTAAAAACAGAAGGTGAACACTGGGAATCCAGATGGGGAAAGGCCAAGGCTGAGTGAAAGGAGTCAAGGCTGAGAATCAGGGGTGCTCAGGTCCCCTCCTCGCCTCCTGGTCCACTAGTGGTATGGCCTTGGGCATGACACTGTACTCTTCTGGGGCTTCACTTCCTCATCTACTAGAAAGAATTCATAATCCCTACCTTGTAGGATTGCTGTAAAAATTGGAAACAGCGGATTAAAAGGAGCTAGGATGTTAAAAAGCCAATCTCAAAAGGTTACATGTTGTATAGTTGTGTTTATAGAGATTACTTAACATGGCAACACTACAGAGATGAAGAATTAGTGGCTGTCAGGGGTTAATGTGAAGGGGAAGGAGAGAGCCAACTATGGTTATAAAGGCATGCATACCATTTGGGACCCTTGTGATGGAACTGTTCTGTTTCTTGACTGCCGTGGTGGTCACACAAATTTTCACGTGAGAAATTGCACAGAATTAAATGTACATATATACAAACAAGAAGAAAATATGTAAAACCCATGAAACCTAAAAAGTGGCAGGGCATGGTAGCTCATGCCTGTAATCCCAACACTTTGGGGGACCAGACAGGAGGGTCAGTTGAGCCCAGGAGTTCAAGACCAGCCTAGGCAACACAGTGAGATCCCATCTCTACAAAAGGTTTTTAAACTACAGGCGTGGTAGGGCATGCCTGCAGTCACAGCTAGCTACATGGGAGGCTGAGGAGAGAGGATCACTTGAGCCCAGGAGGTCAAGGCTGCAGTGAACCATGATATTACCACTGCACTCCAGCCTGGGCAACAGAGAGAGACCCTGTCTCTCCCACTCCACCACCACAAAAAAGAGAGAAAGACAGAAATCTAAAAAGTATAAAGTGTTCATGACTGTATCAGTGTTAATTGCCTGACTGTGATATTGCAATACTGTTTTGTAACATGTTACCATTGGGAAAAACTGGGTGAAAGGGACACAAAATCATTCTATATAACTTCTTACAACTATATATGAATCTATGTAGAAAACTACAGGTGATTTTTAAAAGATCTTCACCTTAAAATGACCGGCATGTTAGAAATGATCCATAAATGGCATACTGGCATCATCTCACCTAAAAATCAGAAGTGCTAATTCCTACTTCCCACTAATGAGATTCTAGAGGAAATGCTCAGCAATGTACCGGCATCAAGTAAAAGCTCACTCAATGCTCCCTATCCTGCCCCTTCAAAACCTCACTAATATCCAAGGAAAATGCAAACACTTTTTATATAACCAGTGGAGAAACTTACGGAGTTTGCTGTCTCTGTAAGTATGCACCAAAATAAAAGAGTCCTCTAAAAGAGAGAGAGAGAAAGAATATCTTCTGTGGTCTAGAGCAGCCTCTGTTAGTGTTCTCCATGGAACACTAATCCCCTGTGATGCTCCCAAATAAATCAATAAATGGTTCCTGGTTAAGTAAATGTGGGAAATGCTGCATATACCATCCCCCTTTGGACCCACCGATAAAAAAGAAAATCCCTATCCAAATTCATCTATCCCACCTTTCTCCAAATTTACTTGGTCAAAAATAATTTTTAATGCCTACGGGCATCCTGAGAAATGGTCCCAGGGGAGGAATTTTAAAAGTTGTTCTACATTGGTCAGGTAGTCACTACCTTCTTTCTTCACCCATTATATGCTTGCTTTCTTTTCTTTCTTTCTTTCTTGTTGTTGGAGACAGAGTATTACTCTGTCACCCAGGCTGGAGGGCAATGGCGCGATCTCGGCTCACTGTGACCTCCGCCTCCTGGGTTCAGGCAATTCTCCTGCCTCAGCCTCCAGAGTAGCTGGGACTACAGGCACGCACCATCATGCCCAGCTAATTTTTGTATTTTTAGTAGAGACCGGGTTTTACCATGTTGGCCAGCCTGGTCTCAAACTTCTGACCTCAGGTGATGTGCCTGCCTTGGTCTTCCAAAGTGCTGGATGAGCCACCGCACCCAGCCCCATAATGTACTTTAGAAGAGAAACAAATGGGCTTTTCCACAGCTCATGTAGTGGTTTTAACTACACACAGCTGGTCTTTGATAAATGTTTGCTGAGTTGGAGTCAATAAAAGTACGATTCCAGGATGACAACTGTAGGCATTAGGGAAACTGACTTTCACTAATATTTTTAGTCTCTCACTTAGTGAAGGAAACAAAGGCACTCCTTTCTGGAACTTTCTGAAAACCTGTCAGAAACTTTCAGGTGCCAAGGTTTTCTACTTATGCCTGTAGTATCTGGCCTGAGGGGCAGCTGCTCACAGTGGAACTGTAGTTCACAAGCGAATATAATTATAAGGGTTCTGGGAACAGGCCTGAGCTCATTTTCTGTTGTTATAACATAGTATCACAGACTGTGTAATTTATTTTTTTAAAAGAATTTTTAAAAATGTTTTATCTTTCTTTTTAAAATTTTTTTTAATTTTTATTTTTTGCTCTGTCTTATGCATCGTGAAGAAGAAATGAGTTTTAGAGGCTGAAAAGTCCAAACTTAAGGGGCCACATCTGGTGAGGGCCTTCCTACTATGTCATAACACAGCAGAGAGCATCATATGGTGAGAGAGCAACAGCATGCTAGCTCAGGTCTCTCTTCTCATAAAGCTACCTGTCCTATCAATGGGAACCCCCCATGACCTCTTATTTAACCCTTATTATGTCCCATGGGCCCCACCTCCAAATGCAACCAACGTATGTATTTGGAGATTAAGTTTCCAACACATGAAATTTAGCAGACATATTCAAACCATAGCAAAACTCATGACTAAAAATATCCCTACTTATAACTATAAATCCTGAAATTCCTTTAGCAGAATGCAAAGGCTTTCATACTTTAAAAAAAAAAAAAAAAAAAAAAACACCTCTGCCTGCAACTATTCCTAAAACAGTAAGTTAAAGATAAGTCATTTTCACAAAGATGACTTAAGACTAAAGTCATATAAATGAATTTTGGAAGTCAAAGATCACACTTGGAAGGGTGGGGTGGGAGGAGTGTGCAGAGCAAGAAAGGTAAAGACTTTCCCCTAGAAACAGAAGAAGAAAGGGAACACTAGTTTCATGTAATTCACAGGTCCATCAGGACCAAAGATACTGTTACTATTTAGACGAATTACCCATAATTTATCTTGTAAAACCATAAACTGACTGCAAGATGTTGCCACTTTTAAAAGAAAAATTAATCAGAATAATGAATAAGATAAAATTTTCTTAAACACAAACAAGATTTGAGGAAAACTTTAAAATCTTCTCAATTATTTATACAGTATCTTCTACATAAAGCTCTGGAAAGGAAGACTTTATCATAAGCCCCTAACATAATGAAAAAAAATTCTCAAACACTTAAAGGTAAGAAAGCATACTCACCAAGCACATCCCACAAAGCATACTCAGACATCTTTAGGAACATTTCCAACATGTTTGAAAACAAAAATGGGTTTCAGATAAAACCTCAACTTAACTGGGAGAGCCATGCTTCCCTAGTATGCTAGGTAAAACTTAGTGATCTTAAAATCACATGCATATGGCTGTCAGCACATCCATTCCTCAGCATGAATAAGGGAAGACTAATCACAACATTTCAAATTAGCTAAGATATGAGGTGGGAAGGCCAGGCTGCCCACTTCCCAATGGCCCTACTACTCTTTCTCAGCAGTCCCCCTGCAGCATCATGGGGCCAAATCTCTCCTCTTGGGCACCATAATTTGAGCAGCATTGGCCTTGGCTGCCCCAGCCTTCTCCTCTCATTGGCCAAAAAACATGGCAGAGAAAAAAATATTTTGGCAAAAAAAAGTCTCTGGTAGTTGAACTGAACTTAACACAATAAAAAAAGTATGTAAGGTTTAGCAGCGATCCCAACGGGCTTTCCGAAATCAAAGTCCCCACAGACTAAACAAGCTGGAGATAAGAAAATTAAAAATCTGCCTGCTGAATAACTGTCTAGGAAAGTTTTCTTACAAGAAGCCCGGCTACCTTTTTAAACTCCCACTCCTCGCTGCAAGGTGCTCTCTTCTCTATTTCAAAGACAAAGTCAGTCTCTCGTTGCTTCCTTCTTTCCCTCCCCCATGCCTACATACAAGAAATGGCGATTTTTCTAAATTCCTTTTAAAACTGGTGGAAGGAGGGAAAAGCCTAAGTGTTCTTCCTAATCCAGTGTTCTATTAATAGGACTGTTAATGCAGTGCAGGTTTTACAATACTATAAAGGGAAGACAATGAACAATGACTGCATTGTGCCACACCTACACCCCGCCCCTCAGGGAGCCTGAATGATGTCTTATCTGGCAGCCCCCATTTGGACACTGATACACCTGTGAAGTGACAGGCCCTGCCAAACTGCAGAAAAAGTTTGCCCTTTTAGTCTGTTAACATGCCCAACATCATTTAGGCCAATAATGCCATGTCCAAAAAAAAAAAAAAAAAAAGTGAAACTTTTTTTTTTTTTTTTTTTTAAATAAAGTGCTTTAGTTTTTGCAAAAGACTAAATCATTCAGCCAGACTTAGCCAAATCTGCAATTTACACAGTGGGACACACTGTAACAATTGGCCCAAATACCCCTAAGGGAAAAGCCAGACTCACGGATTCAGAAATGCGAAAAATGCCTCTGACTTGCCTTCCCAGTTCCACCCACTGTGCACATCAGGGCACTCACAGGAAATGATTCCCCTTTCAGTTTCTCTGTTGTCATAGTCAAGGGAATGCAATCCCAATATCAGGGGAAAAAATTAGCATGCCAGTAGAGCGCAAAGGCTGCTGGATCATCAGGGTGCCTCCTCTCAAACTCCAAACACAAACCCACATGCCCGAAATGCTACACTGAGCCAAGTGGTTCTGTGCCTGCCTCGAAGTTTTGCTCTGCTGGGTGTCTTCTTATTTATCTTTGAGCCCTGGACCGGCTTAATGGCTGATGCTTTTGCCCTCCTGGGTCCAGTGTCAAATCTGCCAGGAGAGCCTCATCAACAGACAGAGCGAGCCTCAGAGAGCTAGGGGAAGCCAGACATCAGAGAAGTGTGCATCTGAGAAATCAGCCTGCCCTGTCATGAGGTTCTGAAACACCAGCTCACTGAAGAGAACATTAAAGGCTTCCAACAGCAGGGCTGAATGGGTGTCAGCACAAATAAGAGAGTCCAAGTCCTTCCGGCTTCCTTTCCTGGCCAAAATGGGAGAGTCTTAGCTATAATGGCATTCACAGGCCTCTGCCCAGCAGAGCAAGCCAAGAGAGAGCCTCCAGCAACAGTGTTCAAGAAGCCTGTGACCATGGTACCCAGTGTCCATCTTGGCAGAAAAAGGACAAGCTGTGATCCCAATAATAAATGCACAACCACCACAGAATACACTGTACTTTATGATGATAAAGATGATAAAGAATGATGATACTTTATATTTAGCTTCTAACACTGAGCTAAATAATCAGTATTCTTGGCCACAATGACCATATAATAAAATTGTTATAGCAAGATATTTCTACAGTGCAATGTCCTTCTTCACAGGATAGCTATTCTCATCTTTGAATCCTCCTTGAGTCACATTAGGTAAAGGCATAAACACCAAGTCCACCCGTTTTGCGGTGCATTTCCAGGCATTATTTCTCAGAATGCATGGTACACATTTCCACTGTTTGCTACTTAGCACTCACTTCAGCAGTACATCACTCCTTTATAATAAAATGGCTCTATATCCCCTAACTTGCATGGAGTATGGGAATTCACCAAATTATTTTCCCTCCTTATAAGTGTTGCTTGACCTGAGTGAAGAAAGTTCATAATGACCACTTTATATATACCTTATGCTTTATAAGTACTGCAATGTTTAAATATAATAGGAAACATCTTAATTTTCTAATTCTGACTCTTCTTTATCTATAGCAGGTGTCCCCAAGTTTTTTATGCAGGGGGCCAGTTCACTGTCCCTCAGACCGTTGGAGGGCCGCCACATACTGTGCTCCTCTCACTGAGCACCAGTGAAAGAGGTGCCCCTTCCTGAAGTGCGGCGGGGGGCCGGATAAATGGCCTCAGGGGGCCACATGAGGCCCGCGGGCCATAGTTTGGGGACGCCTGATCTATAGCATGTTCTCTAACCCCATCCCCCAAAACAATAGAAAACTCTATATATGCATCACATAAAAGTAACACTTCTCCTTCCTGTACATTCCCACTTCTTTTCTACTCTCTGTTTAACATGGCCAGAAACAAACGTATAAGACAATTACAGTGCTTCACCCAGAAATGAAATCTAGCTGTTACTCTGTGGAAAAAATATTACAGTCCACATAACACGGTCTGCTAGTGCTTTTAAGACCACAACCAAGACACAAGACAAACTGTGCTCACAATTTTGCTCAGAAATGGCTGGCCCATGCATTAGATAAGTTTTTTTTTAATCATTATTAATTTTTCTTACCCAAAAAAAGTTATTTCAAAATGCATGTGAGGCACTTCTGTGGTACTCCTTACATGGACAAAACTAGCAAGATAAGTCAGCCCAAACTGTCAGGCTAAATGCTTACAACCAGCTCAGTTGTAACTGAAAAGGTTCATCCTTCACTGAAACAAAATCTTAAAATGTGTGACTTCAAACTCTTAGACAATCGCACCTAGAAAACTGAAACAATCAAATATGAAATAAAAAGTAATGTACCTGTCATAATGCATTATTATTGACTAAAGTTGAAATAGTTATGCCAACTGCATTGACCATCTACTTGTTGAAAGACACTTTTAACTTAAGAAAGTAGTTCAAGCTGCTTCTTTCATTAATCTCAGAACTACAGGTTGCTTACACTGAGAAGCTTATCCATACTCACGATAGAGGAAACTGCAGCTTCTCAAGGCTTATTAAAATTAAAGAATTTGAATCATGACTTCATAAATATCTATTTTGTTTCTTTTCTTTTTTGTTTTCAAGACAGAATCGCACTCTGTTCCCTAGGCTGGAGTGCAGAGGTACAATCTTGGCTCACTGCAACCTCTGCATCCCAGGTTCAAACAATGTTCTTGCCTCAGCCTTCCAAATAGTTGAGATTACAAGCATGTACCAACACACTCGGCTAATTTTTTTGTATTTTTAGTAGAGATGGGGTGTCGCCATGTTGGCCAGACTGGTCTCAAACTCCTGGTCTCAAGTGACCCACCTGCCTCAACCTCCCAAAGTGCTGGGATTACAGTCATGAGCATCTATGTACTTTTAGACTGTTTTGAATTTTTGTGGTATAAATTCATGAATCTGAAATTTCAAATGCTCTCCAAATCGTAGCAAGAAAACAGAACCTGACAACAACAATCTATGTAGGAAATTCCAGTTATCTAATTAAGTTTATTTTAGAGGTGAGCCCTTCTGAGAAAAACTCATTCAAATCATGGAATTTCCTCACCCTTATAGAGTGACACACACACACACACACACACACACACACACACACACACACAATCACTTCTCCAGAGCCTCAGAACAGTCTCCATCTCACCCTAATAGTCAGCCCTACTAAAAGTAGTCATTCTGAAGTTAAGACCCATACCCACCTGCAAGGTAAGAGCTGGATGTAAAGAAAAGGCCACCGTTTAAAGGGACCCTGAAGAAGACTCTGTTTTTCCCACCATCATTCATTAAAGACTGCACAAAGAGCCTCCATCCAAAAGAAGGTCTGCGGCACAGACCACAGACTGCCAGGGTGCCTGCCTGCTAAACACAAATTAATGACTAATTCATGAATTCAAGAAAACACCACACAGACTCTAGCAGCGAAAAGCTCGATTAACTCAAAATTAAATAGTACCCAACACATGTGGTGCAGCTCCCCACGATAAGAACTTGGCTGCTAGAGGGCAGGAGGAAGTAAGAGCACTAACATATGGGCCATGGGGAAGGGAGAAGTGCCAGGAAAAACAACCGTGTGCATCTTTCCATGGGGGAACCTGTACTGAATTGAGAAGATGTTTTCAGCTGAGTTACTTGGCGAGGTTTGCACCCTAACCACCTAGAATCCTTGCTGCTTCCTGACATTCCCTTCCTTTAAACCAAATCTCTGGTTTTTCAAACCCACCTCTATTTAAGCATTCAACTAATGAAATAATGAGGACTGTGCAAGAACTTGAGCAAACTCATTGAACGGCTGACACGGAAGTCTTAGACGGAGGAAAGCCCGGCCAAAGGAACCTCTTTCTCCTACTATAAGCTGGGGGCATTGGTGGGAGGAGTGTAAGTAGTAGGAAAGGAATCAATGAGCAAGTATCTGAAGACACGGCTTACCCCACACTGCCATAAAACGTAAGTCAGCAGACAAGAAGGAAAGGTTCCAGAGATCTATGGCACAGCAATGTGAATATACTGTACTGAACTACACACTTTAAAATGGTTAAGGTGACAAATTTCATGGTTTTTTGGTATTTTTTTACCAGAATAATTTTTTTTTAATTAAAAGAAAGATATTTAGCAGAAACAGCTCTCATACATTTATTCTGAGAGGTTTGGGTGTTTGTTTTACAGACAGGGTCTTGCTGTCACCCAGGCTGGTTTAAGGTGCTGTGATCATAGCTCACTATAGGCTTAAACTGCTGCGTTTAAGTGATCCTCCTCCCACCTCAGCCTCCAGAGCAGCTGGGACCTCAGATGCGTGCCACCATTTAACTGTTTGTTTGTTTGTTTGTTTGTTTTTCTTTTGTATAGACAGACTCTCCCTATGTTTCCCAAGCTAGTCTTAAACTCCTGGCCTACTGTGATCCTCCAACCTCAGACTCCCAAAGTGCTGGGATTACAGACATGAGCCACCTTGCCCATCCTTACTCTGAGAGGTTTGAAGGCACTTAGTTATTTGTAAACTGGATTGAAAACAAAGGTAATCAAGAGGAAAGCAGTATTCCTGGTGTCTTGCCCAAGACACAGAAGAAAAAATAAAGGCTGTCAAGCCACTGAGAGTTCCTTCTTGGCTCATTCATGTGGTTATACTATCAGAAGCATCTAGCATATTTATGTTGACTCTAAAGTCCTATGTAGGAAACCAAAGAGCTTTGGTGTCCCAGAGGTTATATCTTTTTATTTTACTGATGGCCTTGCCTTTGGACTGTAGCACTGAAGAGCTGCCCAGGAAGACGGTATTTGGTTCTAGATGTACATGCTCCAGGATATTTGGACAAGGGTGCCTGTCTGTAGACTCATCAGCTTGATCAGGACGACTCTGCACTGACATCTACGAAAGTGTGGAAATGCTGGTCCAGGTGACTCCAAGGCCAGCAGACTGGGTCCATGAGCAGAATCTTCGGGAGTCAAATTTCACTCATGGTAAGGGAGAACTGCTGAATGGTGATAGATCTGCAATGAAATTAGACTCCCTCCCTGGCAGTGGATTATGTCACCAGTAAGGTTGGAGAAGTCTTCCATGAGGTCAGGCTGGGCTTCATTCCTTCCCAACTCAAGTTTCTGTAGTCCATTAGCTCAGGAATGTGTTTGGCTACAAGTAAAAGAAAGCTCAAACTTTTTTTATCTTTTCACTTCACCACCCTTAGCATGCTAACTTTTATCTTCCTGTTTGTTCCCTTTTGGTCACAAGATGCATGGATATTCTACCTCCAAGTTCAAGCTCATGTTGAAAGCAGAAGAAGCTGAAAACCGCAAGAGGGAATCCTGTCTCCTGAAAGCATAGTTTTCCTAGAAAGCCACAGCAGGCCAAGCATGGTGGCTCACTCCTGTAATCCCAGCACTTTGGGAGGCCAAGGAGGGAGAATCACTTGAGGCCAGGAGTTCAAGACCTTGTTTGGCAATTGAAAGATCCTGCCTCTACAAATAAAAGAATTAAATGGGTAAAGTGTGGTGGTACACAACTGTAGTACCAGCTACTCAGAAGCTGAGGCAGGAGGATCACTTGAGTCCAGGAACTGGAGGCTGCAGTCAGCTACAATCCTATCACTGCAACCTAGCCTCGGTGACAGAGCAAAATATTGTCCCAGAAAAAAAAAAAAAAAAGAAGAAGAAGAAGAAGAAGAAGAAGAAGAAAGCCAAAGCAGACCCTTCCACTTATATTTAATTGGCCAGAACATGTGATATTGCCACTTCTAGTCCAGAGTTTCTCAGCCTGTGTGCTACTGACTTACGGAACCAGACAGTATTTTTATCTGTGATTATCAGCATCCCCGGCCTCTAGCCCCTGGATGCCAGTGGCACCCCATTCCTAGTTGTGAAAATAAAAAATGTCTGTCTCCAGACACTGCCAAATATCCCCTGCAGGGCAAAACTGCTTCTAATGAAGAAACACTCTTAGGCTAATCACTCCAGAAGCTACAATGAAAAGGGTAGTGAATGGGGCAGGGTCAGCCAATCAACAGTGTCAGTAGCAAATTCTCTATGTCTGTTTCTTAAATTTTTCTTAATTAATGAGCTTACTCACTACCATGCTAAGTATGTTGAAGAATGTAAGAGAAATGTACAAAGTGCCCTCATCTTACAAATAACTAACAATAAAATCTGCAAAACCAAGAATGATGCACAAGAAACAATCAGCAAAAAAGACACTGTAAAAGACTAGCTAAGCCATAGAAACAAGCAAGACGTCCTTCAGCTGGCTCAGATCAATGGGAATAAGGGCACATAACGTGTAGCTCAGAGTACTTAATGAAAATGTCACTTCGGAGGTAGAACTTGTGTTTGAAGACTAGAAACATTTAGACACATGGCAAGAGAGCAGGAAAACAACATAAACAAAGATCAGAAAATAAGCACACTTAAAACCTCAAGATCTACTCTCTGATAGACCTGGGACAGCATTTAACCTGTCTGCACCTCAGTTTCATCATCTGAATAATAGAGATAATAACATCCATCTCTTAGGATTGTTGAGAGGCTCAAAAGAAAGAAAATCAATTATAAAAGCATCTGGCATACAGTAAGCAATCAGTTGTTAGCGGCTATTATTACACTTATATATATTATTTAACATAACCATAACTCAGGAAGAGGGGTCATCTGTCAGGAATCAGAGAATTCCTGCTAGGGAGCAGCTGTCGTATCCTGAGCAGGACAGCCAGAACCTATAGTTGGTCGCAGCCAGAACCCATAGTTGGTGGGTAAAGCCAGGCTTGTGATGGCCACAAGATACCAAGTGAGATCTAGGCAGGGTGGAAGGAGCAGCCACACAGAAGCACCATCTCCTCCAAGAGGTGGCAGCAGCAGGGGCTGACTGGAGCTTGTGGATGAAATCAAGTGAGCTACTGGCCAGTAGTTAGTAATAAGACCGTAGTTATTCAGTGATTTTAGCTCACAAAGCATTCTTACATACACTAACAGATTGATTTGGATATAACAAGACCATCCACAGGTAAGAGAGAGCTACTCTAGCAAGACAGTCTTTTTAATTACTAAGTCACTTCCAAGCAAAGTGGCATGAAGTAGGAAATACGAGACTTGCCTTCTTTAGCGCAAGAGACACGGTGAAGCAGATAATGATTCATGCAGTGTCTTTCACAGACACAGAGACAATAAACAAGCTTCAAAAAACATTTACCAATCTGTGCACTCTTACACGTGAGCAGGCCACCAGTGGGCCTTCTGAGCCCCAAGTTCCCAGCTTCCAGGTCCCAACTATTTTATGATCAAGGGACGAAGATAAAGGCCATTCAAAACTATCTTCCTGGCATCCTATTTTTCCTGTCACGATTTCTCTAGTAGTTAACTTGCACAGACGCTCCCCTGAGTTATATACATCAGTCATACACTAAGTTTAATAAGTTCCACAAGCACATAATAAAAACTTGAAGACACATAATAAAAGTTTAGCCTTATCTCAAAAAAAAAAAAAAAAAAAAAAAGTACCCCACAGTGCCGGAAAACCACAAAGAGAAAGAGCAAGATGACCAGGCTGACATCCCTATGGCATGGTTTCAGTGACTGCCCCATCCTCAACTGTCCAGTTCCTGTTGTCTGGAGTCATTTATGTAGTCACCTATAGATGAATACTTTTTTTGTTTGTTTGTTTACTGTATCGAATACATGTTTTCAACTTCTGTGAAAATTCAAGGTGCCAAATATTTTCTTAAACATTTAGTCCTTGCTGGCTTTTGATAAATATTGAACATTGACAACAAAAAGAAACTGATATAATAAAAACCTATGCCATGAAACTAGTGAATTTAAAAAAAAAAATCCATTTATTATAAATGGTTCCTGATAGACCCAGTATCACATCACAGAAGTAAAAAGGAGCCATTTCCTGATTTCGGGGGCAGACTTACTCCTAGCACACAGAAGAGCTGAATAAGATTATTTTATTTTCACACTATCAGGAATAACAATCATTAACACTGGGCATTTTACATTTATGTTATTTTCCTTAATCATCACGCAATGGGGTGGGTCATCATTGTCCATTACTTACAGAGGAGGACAACAAGGCTCAGAGTGGTTAAAATAATTGACCCAAGGTCAAGTATCTAAGCTGGAATTCCAAGGAGCAACTGTTTAACTCCAAGTCTCTTGTTCTGAACCACACCCTGAATACAATTAACGAAGCAAGAAGGCAACCTCGCATCCATCTAAAGGCACCAAAAGCCCTAAGGTGAGCAATTCAGTGCACCTTTATTAAAGGCAAGAGGTGTCAAGACCATTTGCCATTTGCAGACGCTCCACTTTTGTTCTTTGTACTTTGCTTTACCAAGGTCTAGACAACAGGCTGCTCACCCTTTCTCACCATCAAATACCACAGAATCTAGAGCAGCTCCGTCCCATAGAAACAGAATGTGTGCTGTGTATAGATGTGTAAATTTTGTTGTAGCCGCAGTTTTTAAAAAGACGAAAGCACCTTTAGTAATATTTAATATTTAACCTCTTAAATCCAAAACATTATCCTTGAGGCACGTAATCAACATAAAAAATTATTAATGAGACGTTTTACATCCTTTCTTTCACAGTAGGTCTTTGAAATCTGGTGTGTATTTTAGACTCACGGCACATTTCAATGTAGATTACATATTTCAATTGCTCGGTGGCCATTTGTGACTAGCAGCTACCGTACAGGGCCACACAGATCTAGACCCTTAAGAGTTACATACACAAACGACACCCCTTTAGGAATCTGTTCCATGTTTCTATAATGACCCAAAGAGGGAGCACTCCACTCTCATTTCTATGCTTACACACTTTTGGGATGAAATTTCAGGAATACCATCTAATGAATGCCTGAAATTCCACCACGGTAGCTTCCACTCAATTGTTTAAATATAGCATGCTTTCAGTTGTGTTTAAACAAAAATGCCCCAAAAGGGGGAATACTCTAAGCTAATACCTGCCTATCACTAAACCTTAGCTTACATGAAGGGAACTGACAGCACATCCAGGGGTAGCCGGCAGGGGCATGGAAGACAAAAATTAGATGGCTGACTTTTGGCAAACCTCACCTCAGATGCTATTACAAGTCCATGTTCCAAATTTCTTCTCAAGAACTTTTAAGGAATTATTTCAATAACTCCTATAAGAATAACTGTTATCAAGAAACATAAACAGGAAACTGCTGGGGCTCCTCTGATTTTCAACCTAATAACTTGAGGCAAACGCTGCAAACTCAAATGCCCACAGGAACCCAGGTGGGTCCCAAAAATGAGAATAAAGGACCGATGAGGCTGTGCCCATCTGAGGACGCAGCCCTGACCCTAGCCCAGGAGCCCATGCCTGGTGAGATGGCGGCCCTAGGGCTGCAGGTCATCTCATTTCTCAAAATAAGTCACAAATCTGGATTCTCAAGCTTATCACTTGATTTTTACCATTAGTAACTCACAATACTTTCGATACCCACGTACAGGTAAACAGGAAGTGACTACAAAGCAAATGCAGCCCCCAAGCACCAGTCTGCAAACTCTAGTGTTTGAGGGACACAAGCAAAAATACTAAGAGTGGGCTGAGGCCTGGAGGGGAGTTCATACTGCACCCTCTTTCGGCTATCATCTTTGCTGCCCAAAGAAGACAAAACCGTGCCCACGCAGCTCTCTCTGAGACTGAGAGGAACAGGGAAAGCCCAGACAAGGCGAGGTGGCTTTCTGTCACTGTGCTGATCCCCTGAGGCACTTTAATCTATGAAATGAGAAGTCTGGTTTCCACGAGGGCAGTATCGGAAGGGTGGGATCCTTGCCCATGGTGACGATTCCCCTCATGCCACGTGATCATTCCTGCTGGTGAACACAGACCTCAGGCTGCAGGAACTACCAGTCTTTTAAAGAGAAATCAAAAACACAAATTTTTCTAGAAAACCTTTTAGTCATTAAATTTTGGCAAATTCAAATCATGTTTCCAACACTATATGAGCCCCACAGGGTCACCCATCTATAGCCCCTAGATCTGAATGCCACCCAGCCCCAACAGTCTACCTGCCTTAAACCTGTACAGCAGGTCCTTGAATAATATCATTTCATTTGGTTAATGACACTGACGAGAAAAAAAATCAATTCCTGAGTGGGACCACTCTCTGGTGTGAAATTGGCATGTTTCCCACGTCTGAGAAAGGTTTTCCAGGTTTCTAGTTTCCTTGCACATTGCAAAGCCATGCACATAGAGTTCACTGGCATGCCTGACTGCCCCAGTCTGACTCAGACAGAATGTGCATGTGTGTGTGTGCGTGCGTGTGCGTGTGCGTGTGTGTGCGTGCGTGTGCACCCTGCAGTGGGTTCCTGTGCAGAGTTGGTTCCCTTCTTGTACCCTGCCTGCCAGGAGAGGCTCCAGCCACCCTCAACCCTGAACTAACACAAGCAGGTGGAAAAGTGAATGAATGAAGGAAGGAATACAAATTATTGTCAAACTGAGATTCACCAAGTAGACAATAATCACACAAATACACAACAATAAATATGAGGTACAAAACCACACAGCAAGCTCAATATACTTGTTCTTAAAACGCATGATGATAGGGAAGACTCTTTACCATTTTCGCTTTGCAAACATTTACTCGATTTAACCCATCACTAAGATGACTGCTATCACTCAATAATTCACCAAAAATTGGGTAATTATCTTGTTTTTATTGCTCTTTAAGTGTATGTAAAACTCACATTTATTTCTATGTTTAAGATTAGAAGTGCTTTTAATGGCCAGGCACAGTGGCTTACGCCGGTAATTTCAGCACTTTGGGAGCCCAAGGCGGGCAGATCACAAGAGGCCAGGAGTCCGAAACTAGCCTGTCCAACATGGTGAAACCCATCTCTACCAAAAATACAAAATTAGCTGGCTGTGGTGGCACATGTCTGTAATCCCAGCTACTCGGCAGACTGAGGCAGGAGAATCGACTGAACTCGGGAAGCAGAGGTTGGAGGGGGCCAAGATCACACCATTGCACCAGCCTAGAGCAAAACTCCATTTCAAAAAAAAAAAGGCCGGGTGCGGTGGCTCAAGCCTGTAATCCCAGCACTTTGGGAGGCCGAGGCGGGTGGATCACGAGGTCGAGAGATCGAGACCATCCTGGTCAACATGGTGAAACCCCGTCTCTACTAAAAATACAAAAAACTAGCTGGGCGTGGTGGCGCATGCCTGTAATCTCAGCTACTTAGGAGGTTGAGGCAGGAGAATTGCCTGAGCCCAGGAGGCGGAGGTTGCGGTGAGCCGAGGTCACGCCATTGCACTCCAGCCTGGGTAACAAGAGCGAAACTCCGTCTCAAAAAAAAAGTGCTATGTTTATATAGAAGTTTGATGATCTTTTGTTACTAGGAATCTGCAGTAGAGGCTGGACATGGTGGCTCACGCCTGTAATCCCAGCACTTTGGGAGGCCAAGGCAGGCGGATCACAAGGTCAAGAGCTCGAGACCAGCTTGACCAATATGGTGAAACCACGTCTCTAATAAAAATACAAAAATTAGCCGGGCATAGTGGCACGCGCCTGTAGTCCCAGCTACTCGGGAGACTGAGACAGCAGAACTGCTTGAACCTGGGAGGTGGAAGTTACAGTGAGCCGAGACTGTGCCACTGCACTCCAGCCTGGGCGACAAAGCAAGACTCCAGCTCAAAAAAAAATACAAGAAATCTGCAGTAGAAACTTAACTGTTGTTTATATCAATGAGCCTGTGGTCAAACTGGTTTCGTTACATGATGTTTCGCTTAAAGTCACAGTTTCCAAGACCCCATTGATGACGTTTAGTGAGGACTTACTGTACACTCTCACGGCTTCACCACAGCATTAACTTAACCCCCTTTCTCCATCCATGTAAGTTTGAAAGTGGTGCTACTGATTGTAAGACTAAAAGATAAATTAATAACTAAAACATGATATCGTGGATAAGAACCTGAAATGGAAAAAGGACATTAGTGGAAAACTGGTAAAAATTCACATAAAGTCTGTAGTCTACTTAACAGTACTGTACCACTGTTGATTTCTCAGTTTTAATCAATTAACCACAGTTAAATAAGATGTTAACATTAGGGAAAGCTGGGTAAATGGCACATGGGAACTTTCTAAACCTCCGCTGCTATTCTTGCATAGTTCTGAAATAATTTCTAAGTAAAATGACTTTTGAAAAACTCAGAGAACCATACCCCACCCAAAAATGTTAATTTCATAGTATTTTTTTTTAAATAAAATGTTTTTGAAAACTTCGTAGGAAATAGAAATATGAATTGCTCTGAAACTTCTTTCACTCTGGTTAACTATGAATGAGACTAAGGGAGCGCAGAAAAGACTAAGAGAAAGCCCAGAGTACACCAGCATGAGTTCCGTCCTTCCCTCTGCAGTTACACGCAGCAGCCAGTGGGGATGGGATCACTGGGCTGTTAGTAAAATATCACACGACTACATTTAGGTAGTTGTGATTAACTTGACTTCGAGAAATTGACACTCAATTGCTTTTTGCCTTGTAACATAAATAAGCTTACATTTAGAGGACTGGAGACATTATTTCCCAAACAAGGGAGGCAGAACTGAAGTAATCAATACAAAAGCTTTGGCACAGCAGACAGATATCTGTGCCTCCTAGAGAGGAGATTACTGACATCGATAATGTGCAGTCTACTCCGATCACCCACATTTGACACAGCACGTGAGGTCACACCATCCTTACATCATCACATTTCCATCCAGGTCCCTTAAATCTTGTTTTTCTAATAAGGCACGATATATTTAAAGAAATGAGTTGACATATTTTGAAATGCATGTAGAGAGAACTCTACCATGAATGGGGATCACTTAAAGCGGCATGAAAAGCTGTAGGAACTCTTCTCTATTTGCATTCTGTCATGCCTAATATTATGCTTTTAAATTAATTTGACACGTAAAATAAATATACTTTCAGAGGGAACATGAAGTAAAATAATTAGCTTTATTAGTGCTTTGTGGCAAGCGTATTTACAGTGACTTTAAGCCAAAATGTGCCTAGAGCAAGAAACAGTTATTTTTCTGTTAAACAAATACTTGTGATGCCGTACCATGACACAAACTGTGTCCTAGTCCCGGGGATAAGCAACAAGCAGAACAAAGGTCCCCGGCCGTGTGGAACTAACACTCCAGTACGAGAGAAAAGAGGCAAAGAATACGATAAATAAAACATATACTCGATTAGGTTACGCTCAATACTAAGGAACTGTAAATTAGGCAAGGGAGAGAGAAAGTATCGGGAGGGGCGTGGAAATTCACACTGGTGACCGGGGAAGTCCTCACTGGAAATCTGAAGAAAGACCTGCAGGACGTGAGGCAGCGGGTAAGGGATCATGAGGACATGCACAAAGGGCAGGAAGTGGAAGGGAATTCCAGGCAGAGGGAAGAATACACGCAAGGAGCTCTGAGGGAGACTCGGAAGTCATCGAGAAACAACAAGAGCAGAGAGGGGGAAGCAAGGAAGCAAGTGGGCGGGGAGTGGCAGGTGAAGCCAGAGGCTAATGGAAGGCTAGGGCACACCACAGCCTGTCAGTCACGGTAATCACTGCAGCGTTCACTCTGAATGAGATGGGAAGAAGAGTGACATGATCTGCACACAGCTGATAACAGAATGAAGGGGATAAGGCTGGAAGCTGAAAGACCAGGTGAAAATCTACGGCAGCTTAGACCAGGGTGATGGCAGTACACATGATATGAAATTGACTCTGGATATAATTTGAAGGTAGAGCCGATAGGATTTGCTGATGGGGTATGTGAGAAAATCAAGAATGACACCAGGCCAGGCGCAGTGGCTCACGCCTGTAATCCCAGCACTTTGAGAGGCTGAGGTGGGTCGATCACTTGAGGTCAGGAGTTGGAGACCAGCCTGGCCAACATGGCAAAACCCCATCTCTACTAAATAGACAAAAATTAGCCGGGCGTGAGGGCACATGCCTGCAATCCCAGCTACTCAGGAGGCTGAGGCATGATAGTTGCATGAACCTGGGAGGTGGAGGCTGCAGTGAGTGGAAATCACGCCACTGCACTCAAGCCTGGGTGACAAAGTGAGACTCTGTCTCAAGAAATAAATAAAGGAAAAGAATGGCACCAAATGTCTTCCCTTAAGTAAGTGGAAGAGCAGGATGCTATTAATTGAGATAGGAATGGCTGTGGATCAAGCACATTGGAGACTGGCCATGTTATGTTTGAAATGCTTGTTACACACATCCCAGGAGAGAGATCCAGCAGGCAGCCAGATGAAGGGCTCTGGAGTTCAAGGGAGAGATGCAAGCTACAAATACGAATGCGGAAGTCATCATACAGTGTAGATACAGATGAGGAACGAGTACCCTGAAACACTTTGTTTAGAGTTTGGACAGATGAGGAATTAGCAAAGGATACTGAGGAAGACCAGGAAAACCAAAAAAATGAGGGCACGTGTGTCCAAGCAGTCCTGTAAAGAAGGTATTTCAGTCGGGCGTGGTGGCTCACATCTGTAATCCCAGCACTTTGGGAGGCCGAGGCGGGTGGATCATAAGGTCAGGAGGAGTTTGAGAACAGACTGACCAACATGGTGAAACACCATCTCTATTAAAAATACAGAAATTAGCTGGGTATGGTGGCACATGCCTGTAATCCCAGCTACACAGGCGGCTGAGGCAGGAGAATCGCCTGAACCCGGAAGGCGGAGATTACACTGAGCTGAGATCATGCCACTGCACTCCAGCCAGGGCAACAGAGCAAACTGCCATCTCAGAAAAAAAAAAAGAAGAAGAAGAAGAAGAAGAATGTATTTCATGGAGGGAAATTACTGTGTTAAATGCTGCTGGTAAATGAAGTAAGAAGGGAGTGGGACCTGACCATGGGCTTCCGCAAGGGAATGTCACCAGTGCCCCCAAAAAGCACAGTGACAATGGAGTATGATGAGTTAGGGTGCAAACTTGACTGTGATGGGCTCAGGATAGAATGAGAGGGGAGATGTTGGACCTAATGATCACAGAGGACTCATTCAAACATTCCGCAGTAAAAGCAAGAAAAGAAACTGGCAAGTAGCTGGAGGAGAAATGAGGGTCAAGAGAGGATGTTTTTACATAATGAGAAAAATATTAACTCATGTGCCAGTGGGAATTTGGTAGAAAGAAGAAAATCGATGCTATAGGAAAGAGGGAAAATTTCATGAAGGAATGTCCTTGAGAAGGTATGTGTGAATGGAGACAGAATGTCATGCCCAAGGAGGTGGCAGCACAGGCACAGACGCAGGCAGGTGGTGGTGTGCTGGTGGCAGCACATCGCATTCTCTACTGATGATTTCTGGGGCTTTTGGTGAAAAAGGAAACAGCTAAGAGTAAGGAGACCACGGATGTTTGAAGAGCAAGCAGAAAACATTCAATAGTTGTCTGAGAGAGTGTCGGGAATTATGAGACGCCGCAAACACCATGAGGCTGCCAAGGAGCAAGGGCCCACTTGAGATCTGTGATGGGCGCAGAGACAACCATGAGGGTGGTGTGGTTTACTTCAAGCACATTTGGCCTCATGGGTGCAAGCGCAGAACAGGCTGAGATGGAGAAGCATTTAACCAGGCAAGAATGACCAAGTGTGAGTGGTCCCGGGTGATGAGGACCTATGCCATGGAGGAGATTACAGTGGTTGACTGTGGACTTCAAACTGGGGAAAGGGCAAAGTGAGGACATGACGTGAGTGTGGAGCCGTGAAGAGGTGATGGATTCAACGGACTGAAAATCCTGGTGGGTCAATGGATTACAGAGGTTGGAGGAACCACATGAGGCTTGCCAGAAAAGAGGAAATGGTGTTAAGAGTGGGACGTTTGAAAGGGAGTGATGGAGGCACTGGAGCTATTGGTGATGAGCGGATTAAAACATGACTGTGGGATGGAGTGAACACGAGGACTGAAATCCTGGAGAACTCACAGGAGGAGTGTTGGAGACAGGGGCAGTGAACCAGAAAAAAAAAAAAAAAAAAAACGTTCAAAGAATGAGAAGAAGCCATTCGTGGAGAAGCAGAGGACTTGCCACAAGGAGGCAAAGTGGGCCATGCAGAGACCTGAAAGTCAGAAGAGGCGGCGTCTCAGGAGAAGGAGCAGCAGCAGTCCGAAAGCCGCACAGAGGATGCTTCCCCAGCTCTAGCCAGGGTGCACGGGAAAGGTGAGAAAAGGGTGGCCACTTGAAAGGGCTGGAGCACAGGCACCACAGCCGGAGAGACCCAAAATAAAACACGGTGATAGAGGGCACGCTCCGGACGAGGTGAGGAAGTGGGGGATTCTGCTGATGACTGACGGTGCGGACACAAACTACACAGTGAAGGGGCTTCGTGAGTTCCCTCGGGGAGGAAGGCAGGATTAGAAAAGCTGAAGTAAACAGGCAAATGAGGACCAGGACACGGGAGTGAGGGATGACGTGGGAGTCCTGTCTTCCTATGACCTATAAACGGGAATAAGAGGTGTGATGAGATTGCTTCTGAGGGTCAAGAGAGATTGGTGGAGGGGCTGGGAGTGCAGAGGGTCCTTGCCAGAAGCAGCATCACAGGGATCCCACTAGACCCCTACTAAGGAGAGTGAGTGGCTGAAGAAGGGAGGGAGGCTGAAGAGAAACAGACTCATCCCTTGTTCATGGATTAGCAGAGGGCCGTTCATAAAATTCGGCTTGTCCCAAAAAAAGAAGCAAAAATACCAATTTTTAGCTCTCCTAGCAATTACCTTCAATCCTCGATATGCAAAATAAATTTAAATCCTCTCTAATGCACTATTCTGCATTTTTTTAATATTACAGTTCAAACTCCTCCAAATTTCATCAACTTCAGGAGAGTACATGAAAGTACACAGAGCTTTAGAGTGATGCACTGGTCTCTGGGTATTGTAAAACATTCCACACTGAGGAAACACCCAGTGAGGTGCATTCTTCTCCAAGTGCAATCTTAAAAAGCATCAGAACAAGAAGGAACAGTGCTTAGTCTGGAGCGCTTCAGAAGGATTCTTAGAAGGAAACTGTGTGCTTGTTTTGTGTCTGGAAAATAAGATTAGACAGATAGTTGCATCGTATTTCCTGACAGGATTATTAGAGTGCGGTTACCACAGTAACCAGTAAACTACATGTGCAGCTGGAGGAGGAGGAAGGTAGAAGGCACCTTTTTCAAAAAAAAATTAAATCCGATAATTTTAGAGCTGGAAAGGATTTCTAAAAGCCCTGTGGTTGAATAATTTGCACAAATGCCCTAGACAGTATTAAGTATTTAAATATAGAGAAACTTTAAGAAATACCCTTATAAAAATCACCCAAAGAGAAAAATAAGATAAAAATGAAACTTTTTGGTCATGAGTTGGGAGGTGGTAGAAAACTTAATAATAAGTACATGAAATAAAGAAGGATTTCAAGCCTAACTAGAGAGAGGCAAGAACGTACACTTAGCCCTTCTTATATGCTAAACACTCCCTTTTCACTAATCATCACAATAATGTAACAAGGTTACGAACTAAAGTGTCAGAGCTGGGATTTAAACCCAGGTAGGCCTATCCCAGAATCAAGGCTGCCTCCTAAGACTCCTGATGGCCCATCCACAGGTGAGCTGTAGTAAGAAGAGAGCAGCAAGGGAGGAGGTGAGCATCCAGCCTGTCTGGGTCAGTGGCTTTGGGAAGGTCACTCCCATTCTCTCTGAACCTAAATTTCTTCATCTGGAAATGAGATTAAAATACCTCTTCACAAATGGAAAACCAAAGATCCAAATAAATCTCTGGCCTGGTTTCAAAGATACTAAGCTGCATTCTCAGAGGAAATCTTTTTTTTTTTTTCGAGACAGTGTTTCGCCCACGCTGGAGTGCAGTGGAGCAATCTCGGCTCACCGCAACCTCTGCCTCCTGGGTTCAGGCAATTCTCCTGCCTCAGCCTCCTGAGTAGCTGGGATTACAGGCACGCACCACCATGCCCAGCTAATATTTTGTATTTTTAGTAGAGATGGGGTTTCATCACGTTGACCAGGATGGTCTCGATCTCTTGACCTCGTGATCCACCCGCCTCGGCCTCCCAAAGTGCTGGGATTACAGGCGTGAGCCACCGCGCCCGGCCAGAGGAAATCTTAATGATCAAATCACCCCAACGTTCCCATTCCACCTGAACCATTCCCAAGCTGAAGACTCGCCCCATTTTACACCTGAGTTCTTCTAAATGTGGGCTGCCCACTAGCTAATGAACACACTCACTGCAGCTTTCAACAACTAGCCTCAGTAGCCCTAACTATTTAAAGACAGCACCTTCTTTCCAACAATGCTTCCCAACCTTTTCCTCACCAAAGTGCACATGTGCCCCCTCCTCCGCCTTTCCAGTGTTATTTCTGTTCTCCGCTCCTCCTCACGGATCACCGTGGACTTGGTTAAACAGTTTGGATCTAAATGTTCTCAGAATCTTGTGGAGAAATTCTGTGGGGCTAAGA
Organism: Saimiri boliviensis; assembly: GCF_048565385.1. Lineage (NCBI taxonomy): Eukaryota > Metazoa > Chordata > Mammalia > Primates > Cebidae > Saimiri > Saimiri boliviensis. The sequence goes on from NC_133452.1 coordinate 163,557,247, forward strand.
GGCTTAAATTTATTTAGAAAAATGAGGTCTGTCTTATAACTTCTCCAATTTTTTTTGATTCTGAGTTTTCTTTCTTTCTTTCTTTCTTTTTTTTTTTTTTTTTTTTTTTTTGAGATGGAGTCTTGCTCTGTCACCCAGGCTGGAGGGCAGTGGCACAATCTCGTCTCACTACTACTTCTCCCTCCCAGGTTCAGGCAATTCTCCTGCCTCAGCCTCCCGAGTCGCTGGGACTACAGGTGTGCACCACCATGCCCAGCTAATTTTTGTATTTTTAGTAGAGACGAGGTTTCACCATGTTAGCCAGGCTGGTCTCGAACTCCTGACCTCAGGTACTCTGCTCACCTCTGACTCCCAAAGTGATAGGATTACAGGCATGAGCTACCACACCCAGCCGACATTCTGAGTTTTCTATATATAAAAGATACATAGATAAGAGGAGTTGAAAGGCTATGCTCTGACTACCCACAGCTACCATCAGTTCCGCTCAGATGCAAATATATTCTTTTCCTTCTCAGAGGCATCTGGAACACTTCTTTCAACAACCTTTTTTATTGTCCCTGGCATCTTCTGCAAATCTCAGACCTCTCTAGAATCTGACTATCTCAACTTAAATCCCAGCACAGTTACTTAACTAGCTGTGTGTGAAGGACAGCAAATACCTAAAAGCCCAGAGCCTCCGTTTACTCCTCTGTAAAAAGGCAATAATAATAGCACCTACTTCATAAAGTTCTCATGAGATCAAACAAGGATGTGGAGTGCTTAGAACACTACCTGATGTGCTGTTTGTTAACACAAGCTAAGATCATGGCTGGTCCCTCTTGATTGTGAACCTTCCATCCTGTGTGTGCTTCCTTTTAAGACCAAAGTTCATTAGAAAACTGCCACATTGTTATGTTCCTTCCTTTTGGAACTTACCCCTTATCTTCCACAAGGGAATTACTTACTACATGGTCGGACTTTAAATATCTGAAAATTTCCTAACTCCTCTCCTGACTTCTGGACTCTGATCTGTCGCTTGGCAATTCTTATACAACTTTAAAAAAAAAAAAAAAGCATTGCTTGACAGCCTTCTCCAGCATTTCTTTTTAAGGCTGCTTCTACTGACCCAGCATCCTGCACACTGGGGCATTTGAATTTCTCCTCGTAGCGTGTAGTTCAGGGTCTGCCGATCTTCCCAGTCCCTTGGTGAGAGTAACTAATGCTTCTGTGGCCAACAGCATACATCTCAAAGATAGGTGGCCAGGGATTTCGGTTCATTCTGAAGTTATGGAACAAAGCGACATGCATTGGCATATCTGGGCATTACATTTCTGCTTGCTGGCCTCTTTAAGTGTCAGACCCTAAACCAATGATCCAGTATTCCTGGCCTCCAGCCGAAAGCAATACATTCTAATCATATTGTTCTTAGCCATTTAGAAACTCCTACAAGTTGAGGGTTGTCAAATAAGAAATATTGTATACTCAAAACTTTGTGACAAAAACATTGGTTCAAAAATAGTAATCATTTCAAGAGACATTAAGCTACACACTGAACACTGAAATTTTTAATGAAAATTAACTCTGGAAGTAAGGAGAGCCCTCTGCTTCTTTACCACGTGACCGGAAAAATAAAAGACACTCTCAATGAAGGTCTGCCCTACTGAGTTAATTGGGGAGACGGTCAGATTCAGATGCTCAAATTTCTCTTTTAGTTCTATTTAGAAAACAGTCTCTGACTACGGTAAGGCCAAAGAAAACGTCTTAAGGATATGGACAATGAATTTACAAGGAGGAAAAAGTAACAAGGAGCCAAATAAATCACAAAATTGATGATTTCTTTATGCTGGACAACAATGTAGGCAGACTGGGCAGGATGCTGGGACCTTGGAAAGTGGGAGGGGCATCTACAGCCAATTCTACATCAATAAAATCAGCACAACCTCCACCACGTACTGAGCATGTGCCAGAAAGTGACCGTGTGAAGAGCCTTTTCTATTACACCTCATTAACCTTTATCAAGGCCCCAATGGCACAGGTTACTGAGGCTTAACATGGGTAAGTAGCTTGCCCAAGATCACACTGAGCAGGGCTTCAAAACCTTTCATCACTGCCCTGCATCTACGCCAGCACCCCTGCGTCTACACCAGCACCCCTGCATCTAGGCCAGCACCCCTGCATCTAAACAAGTACCCTGCGTCTACGCCAGCACCCCTGTGTCTACGTTAGCACACCTGCGTCTACGCCAGCACCCTGCATCTGGACACCCTCTTCCCAGCCAGAGGCAACCTGATCCTGCTGAGAACTGAAGCTTCTATTTTGGTGTCCTTGCCAGTACTGGCCATCACAGCCAAAATGACCACAAATGTGCCTAAGTCCACACTGCTGGGAGATACTTTTAGACTCAAGGAAGAATATCTGAGATATCTACTACCAGAATACCCACCAACCAAGGCAGAATACTAAAAACCGGACAGACTCCATGATAGGAATCAAAGTCAATCCAGAAAAGGATCAGGCAGAATTCATACAAAGAAAATACGTCCTTCCCCCATGCTACATAAAGGAATAACCTTGTGTCAAGGAAGACTCTAATTGGCCCTCCACAAATCTCACTATGGAAGAAGAGGGAAAACAGGGAACACCTAACCCCATCCTCATATACTAGTTGGAAGCAGCTACTTATCTACAATTTCCAGAACTCACATATTCAAATGACTTCCCAAGAAGATTAAAATAGCTAAGCACAGGAAAATACTTTCCTTTCCAGGCTAGGCTCATGGAAGACAGTGGGTGTGCAAGCAAGAGGTGACACTACTCACCTGTCCATAATACAGGTAACAATTTCTCGATTTTCACTTCTTTGAGTTTGTTATGGTCATTTTGATTTATTTTATATTGATGGGGACACAAATGGGAAACAAAATGAGAAAAAAAAAATCATGAAAAGGAAATTCTACATATTTTTTTCATTCATAGAATGTGTAAATTTCATCAAAACTATAATATAGGCTTTAGGGGCTCTCTATGGGAGGATTCATGCTGGCAGAGACTCAAATTCTGAAACAATAGGATCACCCTTCAACTTTCAGCAGTAAAACTCACGTACTGTTTCTTTTCATTTTATATAAGTTCCAAAATAGCACAACCCAAGAAGCGACATGTAAGTGTAAAATCCTTCCACAAACAGAACAACTCATTCATCAAAACAGTTTATCTCTAGAGAGAGAGAACAAAATAAAAAAAGAAACAAAAATAGTTTGTGATAACTGAATCAATGGCCTCCTTACCACTGAAATGAAATTTTCTGAGCTGGCACTATAAAGTAAATGCAATAATTTACATTTGTTCCTAAGTAATGACATAATGGCAAAACTACTACCAAAAGTGTAAATTATCCTAACAAAACCAGCCAAGAAATAAAATCTTAAAAACTAGGACCAGTTTTTCAGTAAAAGTTACAAAAGAACCACTAGAGCAATCTGTGGAATAATCCACATGCTCTTTCCAGCGTATGCGCAGAAAATGAGGACTCTGATCTGACAAGTAACCTGTGTAAGACTGAGTCTACCAAGGGGCACAACGTTCTGGGGACAGAGCTTAGCAGTGCACTGTCACAGCAAGTGGAGCACTGTACTCTTGTCACATTTAATGACTATTTGTAACTACAATATATAGTATCCTTTTTTTTTACACCAACACCATTTTCTTTTATTTTTTGAGACAGAGTCTTGCTCTGTTGCCCAGGCTGGAGTGCAGTGGTGCAATCTCCGCTCACTGCAACCTCTGCCTCCTGGGTTCAAACGATTCTCCTGCCTCAGCCTCCTGAGTAGCTGGAATTACAGATGTGTGCCACCATGCCTGGCTAATGTTTGTATTTTTAGGACAGATGGAGTTTCGCCATGTTGGCCAGGCTGGTCTTCAACCCTTGACCTCAGGTGGTTCACCTGCCTCTGCCTCCCTAAGTGCTATGGAAGAAGGAAGACAGGGAAAACCTAACCCCACCCTCATACACTAGTCAGAACCAGCTTGTTAGTTCCTAAAACCAGATTACAGGTACAGAGCCACCAAGCCCAGCCACTAACACCTTTTTATTAATGTTTTTCATATCTTTGAGCCAAAATATCTGTTGCTAAATGAAGAGTTTGCAAAAACTCTTCACTATATCACATGCACTCTGACCAAACATGATTCTTTGTTAAGGGAACATTATTTAGTACTTCATTTTACTACACAACAAAAGAATCATTCACTGCATTGTCTTCATGCCTGGCTGGCCTCATTCACTCCACTTGAGGAGCCTCTGACCCACAACCATCACAAATGCCCTTCACACTTGTGACTTCTCTATAGCACCTTTCAGAGAACAACACCACACAGTTCAGATGTCAATGATGCCATTATGGACATGGGATCTTTTAGAGGATGTTGGCTGGTTATACCATTGTGTGATAAGACACTTAACTTGACATTCAATATTTAGAGTTGGTCTAGATTTCAACATCCTTATGTTATACAGAGGTGAGATAATCAAGGTCAGAAGAATGTGCCCGATTATCATAATACAACTAAAGAAATAGACATGTGCAAAGACGTCTCACAGTTCACAAATGTTCAACAGGTCTTACATCACCCTCAGGAAATAATACTGAGTGTGAGTACGTGGGAGAAAATACTGGAAACTGAACCATCAATATTTGAATTTTGAACAGATACGGGGCTGATTTGCAATAAGACACTTATTAACCTAGAAGAAAGGGGAACTGTAGGACAATAAGGAAGTAGAGAAACGCATTTGGATAGCTCCACTTTTTTTCAAGCACAAATAAATGATAAGCATTAGTTTCCTGAAGCCTCATGACATCATATTCCAACATAATACCTGCCCTGACAAGTAAGTCCTTCATTTATTCAAGCAGGCACACAATTTAAACACAATATATTTATGTTCAATCTAAACACTGTCTTTTAAAGGGCAACTATCCCAAAATTACAAATGTTTGGGAAAGAGAATTTCAAAATGAAATTCCAAATGGCTTCTGACTCTAAGGAGGACATAGATTTTAAACTTTACAAACATTGCTCTATAAAGGGTACATCTAACACCCTAATTGAAATAAATCATTTTCCGGAACAAAGCAGGGCCTAACTTAACAAACACGAAAATAAGTGCTCTGTGATCACTGACTTTCTGTTTCACTTATTCGTGTAAGCAACATTTATTGAGTGCCAACCATGTCCCGTGTACTATAAAAGGGACCTTAGGGTACAAAAATGGAATCAGACTGGTTTTTCAGGCTTAAAGGCTAACAACGCTAGATTGTCAGCAACAGGATGTTTGTATGTGCACTTTCACGAATGATTTATAAGCATTAACTCATTTAATCCCAGTAATAACCTTAAATATTATTAATTAGAGACGAGAGCTGAAGCCCAAAGAAGTTAACTGACTAGTCCAAAGTCATACAGCCGGGAGCTAGGTTCGAACTCAGGCAACCTGGGACCAGAGCCTACACTCTTTGCTACCATACTGCCTTAAGCTGCTCACAGGGGAGGGTGGTGAGTAGAGTCTGTGGCTGGAGTCACTGGAAGGACTTCCTAGAGAAGCATACACAGAAGCTGAGTGCTAAATGCTGAAATGAGGAGAGGAAGGTATTCTGGTCATAGGATGGTGCAATAACCTGCAAGCATGAAGGGATCAAACTTGTCACTGCCAAGACAGCTAGTAGTTCCTAATGCCAGAATGAGAAGGGTGCATGCAAGCAGGACAGGAGAAACAGCTGGAAGTGGGGGCAGGGGGCAGAAAGCAGTACCTGAAAGCTGGGGGTAAGGAGACACACTGAAGGCTTTTATTGTTTTTGTTTTTTCTCCTGTGAATATGGAAGATGCATTGAACTGGGATGAACTAGGAAGCTAATTGGGAAACAATCTAGGATCTAAACTGAAGTAGCCAAACGGCCGAGAGACTACCTAGCACAGTAACAGCAGGCAGAGAGCCCACCAGGAGTGATTAACTTAGACACACACACTCTTCCTATGAAAGACGTGTATATTTCCATATAAGGCGAGTTTCATTGCCTGCAAAGGATCTAGAAACCAGAGACAATAAGCAAAAATATGGATGCCAGCACAGGGCAAGCGAAAGCACACTGAAAGTGGACTGCAGGCTTTGGCTCCCACCCTGCCACCCCGCAGGGAGCACAGCCCACATGGCCACTCAGGTGCTGCGTTCTCTACAATCAGTTTGGAAATGCACTGTAAGAACCCAGGCCGGGGGCAGTGGCTCACGCCTGTAATCTAAGGTGGAGAACCGCGTGAACTCTGGAGCTGGAGGTTGCAGTGAACCGAGATCGCACCATTGCACTCCCGCCCAGGTGACAGTAAGAGACTCTGTCTCAAAAAAAAAAAAAAAAAAAAAAAAAAATCTTGTACAGACAACCTCTGAATACCATTTGTCTGAATACCACAAATTAGGGACAAGTCAGAATTAGTAAAACATGTAAAATGTCTCATTCTGTTCCTCTTCTTTATTGGTTTATTTTAAACAATTGTTCACATTTAAGCACAGCTTCAGGAAAATCACAAGGAGATTAAAAAAAGCTACAACTATACTCAGAAAATATATTTTTTTAAATATACATTGCATTAAAATAGAAATTGCTTAATAGCATTTTCCAGAATATAGAATTTTCAGAAACCTCATTTCATTTTCATAATTTAACACATCCTTAGAATTTAAAGCCAGGAACCCAGAGTGATTATGCATTCCTTATCTTATAACAAAATTAAATCAACAGAGCTGCGTGCTTTTCCAGATTTTCATGGATTAACTACCCATCTACAGAGAAGGCCTGAGTAATATACAAGAACCGGAATTACAAGTTGCAACACAAGTTGCAATTTAAAACACACACCCAGAGATCAGCGCATATGATTCCCAGAAAGACTTCATTGAAAGAAAAAAGCATAAGCCCATGCAGGGCAGTGAAGTGAACAGGAGAGACAGGAAACTGAGTTTTTCTTCCAGACCAGCTCTTATTTGCATGACTTCAGGCAAGTATCTTAACCTATATAGAACCCTTTGTAAAGACAGGCTATTTCCAAGGACTGTAGCAAAGATGAAATGACAGAAGAGGTCTGAAGAGCCTATGGTTTCAGACAGTTACTGTTCATGCTTGAGAAAATGTCACCATCTCCAACAGCTCACTTCCCAACTTTGATCAGATGTAGTCAAGACCGGCCATCTAAAGACTTGCTAGCAAATCACATCCCTTAGATCTGTGAGAAGCTGGCCTTTCCAAAGACCTCAGGTTAACACTGTGCTTAGTAGACCGTCACAGAACGGGGCTGTTAAAGGTTCATCTCAGAAATAAGACTTTTTTCAAAGCAATCATAAGATAAATAACTACCAAGTCAGCAAATGACTAAATAATTAATAAAATGATAAATTTAATTTTAAAATTAAACTATTAATAAGAACTATTATACCAAGTACCTAGTTGAAAAGGTTTTAAATGATAACAAAATCTACAATTATCATCAAGGATCTGGGTCAGTAACAGGGAGAGAAGCAAGAGGTGTGGGCATGCAGATTATGTAAACTGGTAACTGCAATTTCCCCATTTGATTGAGATGTTAATAGTCAGCAGTTGGCAGAAGAAAACAGAATTTATAAAAATCAAAAAGTGCGGGCCGGGTGCCATGGCTCAAGCTTGTAATCCCAGCACTTTGGGAGGCCAAGGCAGGTGGATCACGAGGTCGAGAGATCGAGACCATCCTGGTCAACATGGTGAAACCCCGTCTCTACTAAAAATACAAAAAATTAGCTGGGCATGGTGGCACGTGCCTGTAATCCCAGCTACTCCAGAGGCTGAGGCAGGAGAATTGCCTGAACCCAGGAGGCGGAGGTTGTGGTGAGCCAAGATCCCGCCATTGCACTCCAGCCTGGGTAACAAGAGCGAAACTCCGTCTCAAAAAAAAAAATCAAAAAGCAATTTATCCTCCCCACAAATCACCAAGGCATGAGAAGACAGACAGCCAGGGAATACAAGTTCACATAACTATAATACATTCACTCTCTCTAAGTAATTAATTAGTATAAGTGAATGTTATAAGGGTGGGGAAACTGAGGTACTCTGTGTGTCCAGAATCAGGAGGGCCTCTGGCCCCGTGGACTCCCGACTCTGTTCTGGACACCTCTCCCTGAAGTAGCCACTACGAGCTGCAAGATCCCCTAACAAATTTCTCAACTCTAACACCAGAATCACTACTCAACCCTGAGCTACACCAGCCAGCAGGGGTGTGTTCAGCTGAGTCTTTGAGAAAACAATAACCACTCTGAGTGTTGTGCTGCACACACATACACATGCACTCACAAGACACCAGCAGAGGAGAAAGAATACAGGAAAAGTACATTCTAGGATCACTTCTGAAACTCATCATTGGTGTGATGCTGAGCAAGTCTCTGAGCCACAATTCATACCTAAGCATAGATAATATGTGGTACTAACATGTTAAAATACAAGGAGAAGAAAAAAGGTTTTTGTCTCCTTAATAACCTAAAAAAGATTAGGAAGTAATGATGGTTATATGGAGCCTACCAGTTTTCCCAGAAATAAAGAACAACCCACCCATCCCCAACACCACTACCACAATATTGTCAACTGGTATAGCATTTCAAGCAATATTTCAAGCTGGGTTCCCATTAAAAGATACTTACAGATGTCTCATTTAAAACCAACAAAAAACCTCCGTTGTCAAATAGATTCAGGGAACACTGTATGCTAATCCTCTTAAAGAACCAAAAAACCATATTCTTTTTTATTTATTTATTTACACAGTGTCTTGCTCTGTCAGTCAGGCTGGAGTGCAGTGGCACAATCTTGGCTCACAGCAGCCTCAACCTTCCAGGCTCAAGCAATGCCCCTGCCTCAGCCTCCCAAGTAGCTGGGACTACAGGTGCACCCAACACACCCAACTAGTTTTTTTTTGTTTTATGTTTTTTGTTTTTTGTTTTCAGAGATGGGGTCTTGTGATGTTGCCTAGGCTAGTCTAGAACTCCTGGGCCCAAGCAATACACCCACATCAGGCTCCCAAAGTGCTAGGATTACAGGCATAAGCCACCATGCCCAGCCATATATTCATTATTAAAGAATCACTCTGAAAAGTTCTGCTGTCAAGAAATTTCTTTAAATTTATTTAACCAAAGAAGTTTTATTCACTTAACACCTTTGAACACTGGCATTCCAAGGGACACAGTGTAGCAAACCGCAGGCAAGGATCTTTGCACATTTCTGGAGAATCTCTGCTTTTGTGGGCAAGAGCATCACTCTGTACTATTCACATGGGCTTCCTCCACATAGCAGGAATCACAGCACAGGTATCTCTCTGAGTATAAACCATTTAGTCTCTCCAGCAGAAAGAAAGGGCCTCTCTCTTCTGGGCAGTATTTCCCTAGACCCCAGTGAAGGACTCTTGGGTCATATGTCTACCCCCTGGACTAATTACTGTGGCCAGAAGACTATAATACAAAGGCCGGCAGGCACAGAAGCATCCGGTCTTCTGTGGCTGAAGAAGCTGAACCATAGTAGAATCACGTGGTTGCTGTGGACATGAGAAGTTCCCTAAAAGAAGTGTGCATGTGTGTGTGTGTGTGCGTGCGTGTGTGTGTGTGTGCATGTGTGCATGGTGGGTGGTGCTACAGAATGGAGAAAGAATCTCTTACCCTGAGCTCTGGAAGACCTAAATGACATCTCCATCTGGATATATAACAACTACTTCAAATTAACCCGTCCCCAATGTTTTCAGCTCTCCATCCTGCTTCCTCAACTTGTTCCTCCCTCAGTTTCAGCAGAAGTCAGTAACACATACCTGATCAAAACCAGGGAATCGTCCTGGATTCCTCTTTTTCCCTCACTCCCCACTTCTGATCGTCAGCAAATTGACTTCATTCTACCTTAAAAATATATTCTGAACCCACTCATTCTCTACACGTTCACTGCCAACACACTCAAGCCACCATGATCTCATGCCTGGATGAGCACGGTCTAATCACTTCTATTTCTGCCTGTCCATCTTATTCACTACAGCATTCTCAGTGCCCAGCACATGACAACCACTAATATTTGTGAACAAATGAGGATATGGGGAAAGGGCTCCTAGGCTGGACAGACGAAAACAGAAGATTTCCAGCTCAACCACTATTTTTATGACTATTATTATAAATCTTCACATTTGAGGCTCCTGGCAACAAAAGTAAAAAAAGCAAATACACAACAGTCTCAGTGATTCGGGAGGCTGAAGAGGATCACTTGGAGTGCAGGAGTTCAAGGCCAGCCTGGACAACATAGTGAGACCACCTCCCACCTCTAAAAAAATAAATAAAAATATAAGTTTTCTTTTTTTAAAAAACCAAACACCCTATTATTTTAATAAATTGATTTTTTTTTTTTTTTTTTTGAGACGGAGTTTCGCTCTTGTTACCCAGGCTGGAGTGCAATGGCACGATCTCGCCTCACCGCAACCTCCGCCTCCTGGGTTCAGGCAATTCTCCTGCCTCAGCCTCCTGAGTAGCTGGGATTACAGGCACACACCACCATGCCCAGCTAATTTTTTGTATTTTTGGTAGAGACGGGGTTTCACCATGTTGACTAGGATGGTCTCGATCTCTCAACTCGTGATCCACCCGCCTCGGCCTCCCAAAGTGCTGGGATTACAGGCTTGAGCCACCGCGCCCAGCAACAAATTGATTTTTTAAAGGAAGCGTACAAGGTTTTTAAATGAGAAAAGTTTTTTTTTTCCTGGTACTAAATGCTAAAACCAATTTAGAATATGAGATATTCATCTAACAATTATTCATAGGTCCTCAAAGAAGCCCTGAATTGCAAAACAGACTTACGATTCCTTTAACAAACAAGATGGACCTGTACTTCACAGTTGGCTTCTCATATCAACTTTGTAAAAGCCAGAGGCAAGCAACAAAAATTAAAGTAAGTGGGCTTCAGGGAGGGTAGAATAATGGGGTCCAGCCAGGTAGCTTTCTAGAGATCTAACAGCAAGGACTGAACTTTGGCTCCCTTGGGGGATGGATGCCTCTGGAACCCTGCCTGGGGCGGTGAGGCAGAGTAGAAAGACACAGGCTACAGGACCACAGACTCACCTTCTTGCCTTCTGACTCCCATGGGTTAGCCCTGGGGAACTGTTGAAGGATTTTAAGTGGAGAAATGATACACTTGGATGTGCAGTTCAGAAAATCACTCCTGCAGCTGTGCAGACAATGGATCAGGGTGAGGTCACAGCCCGGGAGGGGCTAATTAAAAAGGTACTGAAGGTCTCCTGGAGAACAATGATGACAGCCTGAACTAAATTTTAAAAGAACTTAGTACCCACAAAAATCTCTTTAGCCTATCACGGGCTATGGCTTCAGCGGGCTCTATCATGGAGGCAGGGCCCCAGGAATGTGCATTCCTTTCTGAGTAAATGCTGTGCAGGGCTTTCCCTCCCACCTGCTACTGAGGTCCTGGCATAACACAGAACATGCGAGTTGTGCAGCTCCTATATGAAAATAAACAGAAGAAAAGCTGTTTTGACACCAGGAGGCTGGAAGGAGGCTTAGAATCGACTAGTCCCAGAGTGCAAGCAAGGGAGATACTTCAATCCGCAACTTCCAAAGGACAGAAGAGTATACCGACTGCCTCCTAGGAAGTTTGCTGCTGCTTGTTGAAGAGTGATTTCCCATAGAAACAATATTATAAGCAAACAAACTTTTTTTATTTTATTTTTTTTCCTCTTATTTTTTATTGCATTTTAGGTTTGGGGGTACATGTGAAGGACATGCAAGATTGTTGCATAGGTACACACGTGGCAGTGTGATTTGCTGCCTTCCTCCCCTTCACTATATCTGGCATTTCTCCCCATGCTCTCTCTCCCCAACTCCCCACCCCCCGCTGTCCCTCCCCTATTTCCCCCCAACGGACCCCAGTGTGTGATGCTCCCCTCCCCGTGTCCATGTGTTCTCACTGTTCAACACCCGCCTATGAGTGAGAACATGTGGTGTTAAACAAACTTCTTTCTACAATTTATCTTGAAAAACATGTTTCACTTCTGGGAAACTTTTAGCAAAATTATGTTACAGTAAGTTCCTGTCACCTTCTCCCTCCTCCTCCCCCACCAAAAAAAATACATTTTTAAAAAAACCTCCTGAAATATAAATGTAAAGCAGCAAAACAATAAAACTGATCAACCTTCCTCAATCTAATTCTTTAATGGAGCATCTAAGCTGGTTCTTCAAAATAACAGTCACCACTTCCAAAAAGTATCTCACCTAATGAGGGTAAATCATGTCTTGTGCCATTCCAGATCCCATCCTCATCTGTCTTTTTTTTAAATAGAGACTTTGGCGGGGGGGAGGTCTCACTATGTTGCCCATATGTTGCTGGTCTCGAACTCCTGAGCTCAAGTGATCCTCCTGCCTCAGCCTCCCAAAGTGCTAGGATTACAGGCATGAGCCACTGTACCCAGCCCCTCGCTGTCTTCTAAAACCAAAATGGATTTTCTAACTTGGCTGAAACCTTCCTGGTCTCCTACCCTCCAGTTCTGCTACACTGTAATCCAGTTACCAAATTGCAATCCCCTTCTTCCCTGGCTCCCCAAAATCTTCATCAAAGCCTTCCATATCTTAGCCCTCCCTGCATCTGTTCTTTAAATTGAATTTCACACTTTCAATTCCTCTCCTTGGCATCATTGCCTGCCTGGCTCACTCAGGCCTTAAGGCTAAACTCAGTCATCACCATGGAGCATCCCTGTATCCCTGCACTGGGCCAGTGCCAGTCTATCATCGCACAGCACCGTGGGCATACCTCTTAACACACCAGACTGTTCGAGTCTGCATGTTCTCTTTGTCTTATTTAGTTTCCTGCCTCTAGTAGCAACGTAAAGCCTGACATATCAGGGGCATTCCACTGATGTTCACCGAACTAACTCCAGAATGAAACTCTCTTCTCCTGCTTGCCCTCAACTCCCTACCTTCAATTTCCTGACCTACAACAGTGTACCTCAATGTGTTCTTTTAGCAATGAATCCCTGATGCTGAATAGGATCATGTGTTTTGCACAAGTTGATCATTAAAAACTCCTATCAGAGACTAATGATAACGAGCTGATGCCCAGACTGGGAACTGAAACTTTGCAAACATCTCATTTGCTGAATCACCTGAACAATGCTTTGGGGGAAAGATATCCCTCTTATCTTTTCATTGTTTTCCTCAACTCTATCTCTCAAAACACAATAAAACAACAGGTGAGATACTCTGGGTATCTTTGAAAAATTTTCTTCTTGCTTCTGAAAGCAAGAAGAAATGGGCATTTAGGTGTGACTGAAGGGGTGATAAGAATTCTTGTTTAACTTCTCCAAAAGATCCCTGGTGCACTCCATTTAAATATGCACTTCCTCTCACCCATATCTTGGTCTGAATACCAGCAATGTCCCTCAGCAGATAGAAAGACTTTGCTCATGTGTTTTTACAAGATAATACAAACCTCTGAATGTGCCATGCCCTGATCATTTAGGTATAAGGGTCAGTGAACTCAAATGTATTAGGAGGCCAAAGTAGCTTTGTCAAAGAGCAAAGCTGGCTCTGTGGAAAAAACGCCTCAAAGACAATGACAAATGGCAGTCAACATGGGCATCAGGGCCAATGAGAAACACGAGGGTGCTTCTAGGATGCAGAAGACTGGAGAGAGCTTGCCGCTGCTCAAAGAAAGAGCCTGATCACAATCCAGCTCTTCCTATTCCTGGTAAGCACAGACACAGACCTAGCGTTCCCAGGTCTGACTTTTTTTTAAAAAAAGGAGGATGGATGTAGATTTATGGCTGATATCTCCCAATTTATAAATACTGGGAACCAACATCAATTTTTTTTAATGCTGTATATTTAAAGATCAGTAGAGAAGGCTGCAAGCCACCAGCTCGAGACATCTGTCTTTAGGCCTCAGTTGCTCATTATCATTTTAAATGGCCACTGATTCTTTTTTTTTTTTTTTTTTTTTTTTTGAGATGGAGTTTCGCTTTTGTTACCCAGGCTGGAGTGCAATGGCGCGATCTCGGCTCACCGCAACCTCCACCTCCTGGGCTCAGGCAATTCTCCTGTCTCGGCCTCCTGAGTAGCTGGGATTACAGGCACGCGCCACCATGCCCAGCTAATTTTTTGTATTTTTAGTAGAGACGGGGTTTCACTATGTTGACCAGGATGGTCTCGATCTCTTGACCTCGTGATCCACCCGCCTCGGCCTCCCAAAGTGCTGGGATTACAGGCTTGAGCCACCGCGCCCGGCCATGATTCTTATAAACTTTTGTCTTCTCCCACATGACAGAAAGATCTTTTGTGACTGGAAATACATATGACGCTCCTAAGACTGGCACTCATTGTAGAGCCCCAGATTTGATGTCCCAGGCTCAGGAGCAGCTGGATTAAAGCGTTCATGTCAACTAACATGAGGCTTTGCTAAGCTCATCAATCCAGGAGACTTTTTCCCCTCTCAATTCATTTTTTTTTTAATTTTTATTATGAGTACATAATGGTTATATATGTATTCCTCCTATCTCAATTTAATTACCACAATCACTGTTTTTACAAGGTGCTAGGCAAAAAGAGGTGAAGGCAAATGGAGGTTCTGAGAAAAGCTCCCCCAAAGCCTGAATGATGGAAGATAACTCTGGAAGATAAAGAGATGACGTTCCCAAGTTTATGAAAACGTGACATCTGAACTCAGAGAAATATAACTCCTATAGAAAAGAAACGAGGCAAGGAATAGTAGGTAAATCAAGCTTGCACACAAGAAGCAAAAAAAAAAAAAAAAAAAAAAAAAAATACATCGAAGCAAAAAGGAAGCTTTTAATGAAATGTCCACAGAGCTCAGGGTCTGTAGTGACTTTAATGCAAGATTCAAGGCACTATCTAGAAAACTCCTAGCCAGTCTTGAAGAACCAAGCCCCACACTGAGCATGTACAGAGTCTTTCTGTTCCATTCAGTACTTGCCAACAAAACTAAATTTAAAGCCTTGCCACGATTCAGTCTCCTCTAAAGTACCTTGTCCTTTACCCCTCTGCTGTGCCTCTGGCTTGCCTGGCCACTGCTCTGTAGCTCCCCACAACTCCTCCTCCACACACACTCTTCCCCCAAGAGCTTGGCACAGAATAAGGATCTATTTTAGATCTGGATTTAAATATGAGTTTTCTTTACTAGCTTATTTCCTTATCTACTAATGGGAGAAAAACCACTCGCCTCAGAGTGGGCGTTAAATGAAACAATAAACCTAAAGACCCCAGCTCAACGGTTCAAACATAAATAATGTCAAATATTCATTCCTCTCCCCATACACATATCCTCCCACCAAGCTCCCACGTTCTATAGCTTATGACCCAAATTGTTAAAAGTAGAAAATTCTAAAATATTGACCATATTAAACAGAAGCTTGAAGAGATACACGTTATAAATCTCTTTTTATTCTTCTTCCTCACCAATATAAATTTGCTGAGTGACAGATTAAGACAGTCAGTCCCAAGAAGTTGGATTCAATACCATGACACAAGGCACAAAGTAGCCCATATCAATAGCCAGGAATGATTTTACTGCCGCCTGATGTGCTAGTTGCCAGGAATTTTTTTTTTTTTTAATCTTGAATGTTGCTTTAAATATAGTAATAAAAGAAAACATGACCGGCTGTTGAAGCCCATATGCTACTCCCTTTCAGGACTACAAAATGCTCATTCAGAGTTTGTTTGTGCACGGCAAGCAGCAGCCGGAGGGGAGCCAGTGAAATCAATGAAAACTCGCTGTTTGGAAAACTAGTAAATAGAAAATTGGGGCTGTGTTTCTCTGGTTTCTCCTAATCTAAAACCTGTGATGTAAATCAACTCGAGTCTTGACTTCTTATTTCAATTTCACTGACAGTCCCAATAGAATGCCTCGCTAATGATCTCTATGCTGCAAATCTCGGCGTCATCATATGAATTAAGCGGACTGATCACTCTGTTCTTGAAATATTCCGCCATGAAACCACATTTTCCTGGTATTCGACTCTTCTCCCTGGCCATTCTTCCCATTCTTTTGCTGGCTCTTGCTCCTGTGAATGTCAAGAGTTCCTTCCAGCTCTGTGCTTCGCCCACTCCCGTGCTATATTTCAATTGCTTTACATACTCCCCGTATACTAGCAAGTCCCAGATTCCTTTCTGGAAACGATATCTTTCCTCTGAGCCATATTTGAAACTATAGGTCCCTCTGGGCTATATGCTCATTTTGCCATCAACAGGCCAACATCTTCACTTGGACTTTTCATGAACACTCCAAATTCAATGTGTTCAACACTTACGTCCTCTGCTACCCCACCAATCTCCCTCATCACAATAAATAAGCACCTTACCAGGGCGCAGTGAGCGAAGATCATGCCACTGCACTCCAGTCTGGGTGAAAGAGTGAGACTTTGTCTTGAAAAAACTATTAAGAATAATAATGATAAGGTCCTTATCTAACCAGGTACTCAAACGCATCACTCATTTCTCCATTTTCCTCAGCTCCCATATAGAATTCCTATCATTCCTACACTCAAAACATCCAGAATCCATCTACCGCTTACCATGCTCTCCAGCAATCCCTAGACCAGCGGTTCTCAATCTTTTCTGTATATCAGATCATCCAGAGGACTTGTTGAAGCAGATTGCTGAGCCCCCACCTCCAGCTTCTGAATCAGCAAGTCCACAATAAGACTGGGAGTTTGCATTTGTTACAGGTTTCTAGGTCCTTCTGATAGGGCTGATCCTGACACCACACACTGAGGAAACACTGCCCTAGACCAAGCCTGACTTCTCACCCCCACTGTTAACACTTTAATTCTCTACTTAGAAGTCTCCGTAATCATTTTAAACATATCAGATTATGTTACTTCCCTATTAAAATCAAATCCCAGCTCCTTACTGACCAGCACATGTAACTCAGCATGACTTCCTGGACATCCCAATGCTCTTGCCTCACCGTCCCTCAGCTCCCCTAAAACCACACACTTCCTCAGGCCTTTGCACAACCTGTTGAATCTGCCTAGAAACTCCCCCTCATTCTTCAAGCGGATTGTGCTCTGCTTTCCTTCAGGCCTCATCTTAAGTGCTATTTTCTTTAAAATGTCTCATCTAACTATCCTACATGGCTCTCCAGCCCACTCCCAATTCCCTATCGCGACGCTCTTTTCCACAAGTTTTAGCCCTCAGCGTAGTCAGTGTGTATGTGTATGCATCTGTTTGTCTCCTCCTGCCTAGGAAGACTAATCAAGCCGTATCTGTCACATCTGCTGTATCCTCAGCACACTGGCTGCTACACATTACATGCTGAATACTTTTTGTTGTACAAATGGATGAATGAATGAATAAATAATGGACTTTTCAGTAAAGGCAATAACTTCTAATTTCTAACTAAGGTAATGCTTAAAACTTCTCAGATTATTTGAATAATTCCCTTTAAGCCAAGCAAATTATCTTCCAAACAAGTCAAAACAATGCCATATGAGAGCTGTGGGGGGCGGAAAATGCTACCGAACACAAATCATTTCCACAAAAACAGACTTACAGCAAAACCCTAAAATGTGTAAGCAAATTCTCTTTTCCAGTATTTTTTAAAGATAGTTAAATAGCAGCCTTCACACCAGATGACACTTTTACAAATACTCCCAGATTAAGCAGCTCATGGTATGTGACAATATGTCAACACCCTTTCATAGAAGAATATATACTTCTGCCTCATGTAATGGCAAGTATTCAAGTTTCAGTGAATTCTCTATGAAACGGATATAGAAAGCTCATCTCAGGGTGCAGCTCAGGGAGTCAGGAAAGGGCCTTTTATCTACCACCCATCAGCAGCTGAGGTCTAAGCAAGAATCCTTTCGTTTCCAGAGGTAAGTTTTATATAGCACTTTCTATTTTCCCACTAATATTCATTACACTAGAACTAACGTTGCCACATAGGAAAGCAAGCAAGTAGATGAAGGGGAGACCACTGAGAAAGCTAAGAGGCCTTGCGTGGCCTCGCCTCTGGTCACCCTCAGCCTGACCTCCCTACCCTAGCTCTTCCACTTCTGCCCAGTGGTCCTTTTGGAGTTCACATCCATGACCGCACCAAGCACACTTGCACATGAGGGTCTCAATGCACCCCTGTGCCCTCACCTGAATGCCTTCTCCCTCACATCAGTTCTCTGCTAAACATGCCCCGTTCCCTGGCACAGTATCTACCACAGTACCCACCACGCTACTCCATCTCCCATCCTCCCAGCTCTGTGACTACCAGATACTTTTCAGGCGTTTACCGTCCATCTCCCAGAGCCTGGGGATTTGCTCTGCTTGTTGCTTTACTCCCAACACCGAGAAAGTGTTCAGCTCACAGTAGGCACTCAAATATTTGTTAAATAAATGAAGGACAAGCTACACTCAGCTCAGTAGGAGAGGAAAAGCTTTAAAACTGAACAACATTCTTAGGATTGCTGTGCCAGGCGTAAGCATTCTGCAAAAATATGCTGCTATTTCCTGATACCAGGAATTTGCTTCTCATTTTCGTCTGATGAGGGTGTTTAATATATAAGAGAGCTTTGCTCCTATAAATATGAATGCCTGAATAGGCATTCACATTTAAGCCCCCCAAAAGAAAATAAACTCCTTGAATCTTGAGGTGTCAGATTCTTTAACGTAATCACTGCTTTGCATTGTGGACTCTGACACCATTCAGGGCCTCCCCAGCTCTGTAAGTAAAGTAACTGCAGCAGAGTGTCCCTCCAGGGACATACTGAAGTCTCCTGTGCACACCTAGCATGGGATCTGCAACCCCCTGTGGCAGCTGCTGACAGGAGAAGGTGTTCTTATAGGTCTGTTCCTTTGTGGGGCATTAAACAGGGTTAACTCCCACAGTTCATGATCACCTGGAGTATGATCTGAGCCATGGGCTCCCAGCCGGAGTATCTGGACTTGAGGTGCCAGCCAGATCGGTTGTCTTCTATCTCTTTTCTCTGTGCATTTTTTCCTTCTGCCATAATAGTCAGTTATCATAACTGATCACTGCTCCTCCATCCTTACTTTTATGAGCTGGAAAATCAAAGTACCCTAAATCCTAAACTATCTTTTAAGCTTCTATAATTTGATCATTTACATGTGAAAACTATCGTTGAAAGGGGAAACAATGAAACAAACAAATGAGCAAACTGTGCTTGGCACAGTCAGAATGTGAAGATGTCGAATGCAACAGTCTCAAGCTGCAAAGGTTTATAATCTAGTGACTATCCATAAAATAAGCTGTCATGTTACTTTACTGGATAAAGTAACCAGGAACCATAGAAACCATACTTCTATGATTTTCAGAAATGCTTGCAACCATTTGTAAATTCTTTAAGGACAGCTTCAATTAAGACAAATAAACAAGCTTTTTAGGCTGGAGTGCAGTGGTGTGATCATAGCTCACGGCAGCCTCAATCTCCAGGGCCCAGGCAATCCTCCCGCCTCAGCCTCCTGAGTAGCTGGGCCTACAGACATGTGCCACCATGCCTGACTAATTTTGGGGGTTTTTGGGGGGCGGGGGGGGGGGTTAGAGACAGGGTCTCGCTCTGTTGCCTAGGCTGGTCTCGAACTCCTGACCTCAAGCAATTCCCCTACCTTGGTCTCCCAGTGCTGGGATTATAGGCATGAGCCACTATGCCAGGCCTTTAGTTCACATTGTTCTCCTTGTTCCTTTCCCTTCTCACTTTTCTACCAACACTTCGCCAGATGTTGAACCAGGTCAGGCAAACAAGATACATACAACTCACTAAAAAGCAGATTGTTGTGTCTGTGCGTCTATCTGTTGGAATTCGAGAACTACCTAGACAGCAGACTCCTGAGAGAAAAACCTTCCAAACGAAGCTGCAATTACTTGGAATATCTGCAGAACCACCAAGAGTGGGGAGGAAAGGGTGCACCTGGAAAGAATGAGTTTATTCAACCACCCCAATTCTAGCTCTCCTCCCAGCCTTCCCTGATACACTGGGACCATAAATCATCATGCTGCCTTTGAAGCTAAACAGAGCAACCTAGACACAAAGAATCATGCCTTGGACTGTGTGGAATGCCACTCTGTTAAAAGATGAGATCCTGGTTTCACACTTGAATTGGTCCTGTGAAAACTGTGTGAATACTGAGGAGGGGCAAAGAAATATAAAAATGTACCTTACAGGATAACAGCAAGCTGCCTGAACATCACAGAAACTCTGCTCTTTAGAGAGCTTCAGTCTAAGACTATGAACCCGGTTAACTCCTTTGATCCAATTCTAGTTGGACTAAAGAATGTACTACTGCAGTGTGTAGGTGGCATTTTTCAGGGGGTCACAATGTGGAGACCAGTTAGTAAGGGGAAGGTTACAAGCTCAGGAAAATGCAGCACTCACTGACAGCCACACACATTTATGTTACCTAAACAGTGTGCGCATTGGTGTCTATGTACGTGCATGTGTGCGTTTGTAAATGTGTGGTCCAGAGCACTTTAATAACCACTCTATTCCTTTGTATAAAAGCACTGGAGGCTGGGCATGGTGGGTTATGCCTGTAATCCCAGCACTTTGGGAGGCCGAGGCAGGCAGATCACTTGAGGTCAGGAGTTCGAGACTAGCCTGGCCAACATGGCAAAACCATGTTTCTACTAAAAATACAAAAATCAGCCAGGGATAGTGGAGAGTGCAGTAATCCCAGCTCAGCAGGAGGTTGAGGCACGGCAATTGTTTGAACCCAGGAGGCAGAAGTTGCAGTGAGCTGAGATCGTGCCACTGCACTCCTGCCCGGGTGACAAAGGGCACTAGAGTTCTTTAAAGTTAACTGAATGAGAGCCACGCATGGTGATATATGCTACATCACAGCTACGTGAAAGGCTGAGGCAGGAGGATCACTTGAGCCCAGGAGCTCTAAGGCAGCCTAGACAACACAGCGTGACCCAGTCTCTTTAAAACACAAGTGAAATACATAAACAAATAAAATTAATTAAAAGAATGAAAGGTTCAAAACAGTGCCAAAGATTCAAATTTCTTGCATTTGGTGGATTCAGTCAGTTATCATTTTTAGACGGTATTTTTGTTTTTTTATCTGGAAAATTCCTTAACCTTTCTATTTGTGTAAAGTATCAGAGGCTGTGACATTCTGAGCTTTATAATAACAGTATGCATTCACCATTAATGTACTCAGAGGCCAACTTCCCTCAAAACCTTCCTTGCTCCTCAAGGCTAAATCAGACCCTCCTCTGGGCCAAGGAAACATCCCGTGTGGCCTCTGGCAGCGCCCACCAGAACACCTCCCTTCCCTGTCTGTCCCTCAAGCCTGAGAACAAGTCAAAGGCAAAGACTCTATTCTTGTTTTGCCACAGAACCTCCTATATTCCTGCAACCCTGTGGGTGGGTGCTCCATAAAGATTGAAAAAAATTAAATGATCACATTTTACTACCCAACTATCATATACTATACTACAAGGTGCTATAAATCTCCCCTCAAAGGGTAGTTTCGCAAAAGACAGGTACTCAGCTGTTTAAGTAGAGGCCAGACAACCAATGTGTGGAGAATTCTGAATGTGTGGGTTGGGAGTGGGGGTTGGAGGAGGCAGATGAGTAGTTCCGACAGGTCTAGATAAAGCTTGGCCAATCCATGGCCTACGGGCCACATACAGCCCGGGACAGCTTTAAATGTAGCCCAACACAAATTCATAAACTTTCTTAAAACATTATGAGATTTTTTTTCTGCATTTTTTTTTAGATCATTAGCTATCATTAGTGTTAGTGTATTTTATTTGTGGCCCAAGATAATTCTTCTTCTTACAATGTGGCCCACAGGAGCTGAAAGACTGCACACGGCTGGTGTCGATCTTTTGAAGTCTTTCCCTAATCCTTTGGAAAAGCCAAAGTTCACCCTCCCACCTGTACTCCAGAGCAAGCTTTCAACCAAATCACCACTTCCATCAAGAATGCTACAGAATGGGCCGGGCGAGGTGGCTCACCCCTGTAATCCCTGCACTTTGGGAGGCCGAGGCGGGCGGATCACCTGAGGTCAGGAGTTCGAGGCCAGCCTGGTCAACATGGTGAAACCCCGTCTCTACCAAAAATACAAAAAGTAGCTGAGCATGGTAGTGCATGCCTGTAATCTCAGCTACTCGGGAAGCAGGAGAATCACTTGAACCAGGGAAGCAGAGATCGCACTATTGCACTCCAGCTTGGGCGACAAGAGCAAGACTCTGTCTCCAAAGAAAAAAAAAAGAATGCTAAGGAATGTTATCTCAAACATCTGACCAGGCTGCAGGAAGAGGTCACTGATTTGTTTCCTTTTCATACCTCACCAAGGCCAACTAAAACCACACAATTTGTTGGGGCAGGGAGAGGATAAAATCAGTTATTACATGTGAAAAGCTCCCAAGCAGTTCCTGGCAAATGATAAGCACTCAATAGCCTTAGCTATTAAACATTTGTTTTCCATTTCATTCAAATAAAGGTAAACCAAGACATTTCAGTGACATTTTCCTTACTTCTGAAGTCTCCATTACATTATTCAGCCACTCATACAAATGAACAAACCTAAGAATTCACAATCCTCAAACAAACAAACAAACAAACAAACAAACAAACAAACAATATACCCTCCTCTGCAAGTCTAGGTCTTTGCTTTGGTGCATACGGCAAATGAGCCAGGTACTGCTTTCTCTGATCAGAAATCACCCAGTGTTGCCCATTTCTCCTCCAAAACCTGTTTCTAATGTACACAGAAGGGTGGGCAGGAGGAAGAAGACAGAGAATATACTATCTTATTTACCTGCTGGAGTGTTTTTTCTCTTCAGAAAACTGTCATAAACTACCACAATTAACACCATACTCCAGCACATTTTGAGTCTTTATGCAAGATTGACCATGTTCATCAACTAGTTCTCATTAACTAATCTTCATTGACTAGTGTCTGAAAATAACATGTGCAAGTACGCTTCCTTGACAGGCAGGGTAAACAGTACTTAACTAACCCACTTTCAGGGAGCTTTAACAATTTATTTCTTTAAATAAGTGAAAATGGCCTGAGGCAGGAGAATCGCTTGAACCTGGGAGGCGGAGGTTGCCATGAGCCAAGATGGCACAACTGTGCTCCAGCCTGGGCGACAGAGCAAAACTCCATCTCAAAAAAAAAAAAAAAGTGAAAATATGTAGAGATTCAACATTTCTCAAATTGCAACCATGTTATCTCACTCAAGAAGATATTCTGCAGAGGTTCTAGGGGTCATCTACTCCTTTGAAAATGTAATAAAAGTTATGGGTCCAAGAAAAAGATGTATTAAATGTGCATGTACCTTTCATGAGATTAATGGGCTCTAGATTAGGACAGTTACTCTAAAAAACAGATACTAACTCTATGTGTGCACTGCCCTCCCCTACTGAGAAGAATACCATTCTCCTTTCATTAGCTACTGCCAGATGTATAGACTCTTTCCTGTTAAGGAAATGCCCTTTGAAACCGGCACAACTTTTAATATCAAAGGGCATGGCTTAGAAGAATGCATGCTACAATACACAGCAAAACCTTACCTAAATTATTTTCTGAAAATTATTAAATACTGTTCAATATTATTACACTAAATACGTCTTAATCATAAAACAGATATTTTATTACTTGCAAATATTCACAGAAAGTCAGAACAAGAAGTCGACCACGTGATACCCAGTACAGTCTGCAGAGCAAAGGATTTCTCGGAATAAATCAGAATAATTCATAATTAGTCTAGTTAGTCAACATGGAAGTTAAGGAAGGCTTCTGTAGGCTCGAGTAGGACCCTTTAAGAACCGTCTATCCCCTTAGTGATTTTAAACAGGGTGGCTCCTTCTTATCTGATTTGCCCTCCTACACCCACATTAAATTGCCTAATTCATGAGTAAACATCATGGAAATCAATGAGCCCAGCCTCAGAAAAACACGATTTTCAAGTTCTGGTAGTCACTGAGTAAGTAAGGCTGTACTAAATATAGGGTCCCATTTCAGGTCCAAAGAAAAAGAGCATTTCATTCTTCTCTGATTGCACCTGGCCCCACTGTTGAGCACCTCACAAACCAGGGCAAACAATGACTTTGAGGAGATGAGGCTGGGCGGACATCCAGGCCCCCAGGACAGCCATCTGTTCCTGACTCGCCTTCCTAAAGCAACTCCCAGGAGCATCTCCCTGGCAAAGGGAACACGGCTCCCACGTGGGGTCTCCTGAGTGGCTGATGGGTCGGTCTGGAGTTGTATTAGAAAATGGGACTCCCAAAAAATGAAAGAGATCTTGCTAAGGAAGTTCAGCCCACCTCCCCTCTAGTGGTAGAGAACTTGACGTACGAGGCAGAGAAAAGGGAACAAGAACAGGTTAGGAGCCTTCTGCAGCCACTTCACATTTCCCACAGTGGGACTGAGACAAAGAGCTCAGAAAGATCAAAACAACAAAGGTCCAAGGCTTCGTTTATCAAGCTCCCCAGACACAAGGAAAAATATCAAAAACTGGAGAGGATTGTTCTCAAAGCAACACCAAGACCTGATAACCTGGGTCACATATATCATCCCCGTTCCTCACAGTTGCCCAAACCAGTCTTTCCCTTCCAGACCCTCTCCTTTCCCACTTCACCATGGATGCTGCAGTCTCAGCCCACCAAGGCAGCTGCCAAACGGATGCCCTGCTGCTCCCCTTCCACCCCACTGCGCCCACAGCTGTCAAGGCAACCCTCCCAAGCAGCCCTCACTCCTGCCTACAACTTCCTCAGCCCTTCGGTTCAGAGAGAAGAAAATTAGAGACCGCTTTGTCTGGCACATCCCAAGCCCAAGAGCCCTGCATTTGGTTGATGCTCACACAAGGCTGAGTTAATAAAACAGAAACGAATCTAATACGCTTTATGGTTTCTATACAAGGTTAGCACTTACTTCCTCTACTTCCAAAAGGAATTTGAGCTGACTTAAATGCAGATTCTAAAAAACAAACGAATTAGACAAGAAGGAAAACGAAAGTGAATTAGAAGCCCTAAACAGGCCAGATGCAGTGGCTCCTGTCTGTAATCCCAGCACTTTGGGAGGCTAAGGAGGATGACTTGAGGTCAGGAGTTCTAGATCAGCCTGGGTGACACAGCAAGACCACTTCTCGACCACCTCTCTACAGAAAAGAACATATATATATATAATCTCCCCAGTATGGTGGTGAGTGCCTACGTAGTCAGAAAAATGAGGTAAGGGTTGACTGTAAGAGGTGGAGCCTGCAGTGAGCTATGATGGTGCCACTGCATTCCAGCCTGGGTGGTAACGAGGCACCCCCATCTCTATTAAAAAAAAAAAAGTCCTAAATAAAAAAAAAGTTTCGAATATATAGTTTTTTTAAAAGCCTAGGAACTTCCTGGAAGACGAAAAGAATATGGAAATCAAATTATGTTAAAGCTTTCACCAAATAAAAGCATTTCGGGTAGGGTGCAGTGGCTCCTGTCTGTAATCCCAATACTTTGGGACTTTCGGAGGTCACGGCAGGAGGTCTGCTTGAGCCCAGGAGTTCAAGACTGGGCAACATAGTCAGAAGTCTTACCTAATTTATTTATTTATTTATTTATTTATTTATTTATTTAGAGACTTCATCTCTTTAAAAAAATGATAATTAGCTAAGCATGGTAATGCACACCTGTAGTCCCAGCTACTCAGAAGACTGAGATGGGAGGACTGTTTGAACCCAGGAAGTCGAGGCTGCAGTGAGCCATAGCCCTCCAGCCTGGGCAACAGTGAGACCCTGTCTCCAAAAAAAAAAAAAAAAAAAAAAGTATTTAGGAAAAAAATCCCCTAACTTTAAGAGAAATTTCTCCCATGGAACTGAGCACTGGAGAATAAACAACATGCTCAGTCTCCTCAGTAACTGTTTTTAGTTTTAATTGTCATAACACAGTCCTCAAACGCTCCTTCTCTGCTCAACTTCCCCATTAAAAACTAAAGGCTCAATGCTAAATGCTACTTTAGAAAGACAGCTCTAGGACCAGAGTGTCACATCTCCAGGTGCACTGCTTTCTAGTAACCTAACAGGACTCGAGGGTAGCAGGATAATGAGGATTTAACAATTGGCCCTCTGGCTAGTCTGCAGGCTGTGAATTATCTCGACTGATGGTTACAAACAGAACTTCTCGTTCTTCTCTTCCCTCTTCTCACTACTACACTTGACTAGTCTTAAAAAAAAAAAAAAATACTAATGCTGGACGTGGGTGGCTCAGGTCTTTAACCGCAGCACTTTGGGAGGCCAAGGTGGGCAGATCACCTGAGGTCAGGAGTTCAAGACTAGCCTGACCAACATGGTGAAACCCCGTCTCTACCAAAAATACAACAATTAGCCAGGAGCAGCGGCGCGTGAGGCTGAGGCAAGAGAATCGCTTGAACCTGGGAGGCAGAGCTTGCAGTGAGTGGAGATCATGACACTGCACTCCAGCCTGGGTGACAGAGTGAGACTCAGTCTCGAAAAAAATATTAATAAATTAAAAATCCTCTGGAATATAAACTATCTCATCCAAAATCACTAAAGCAATTCAAAACTGAGACCTTGACAGTCCCTGGGCAACAGCTGTCCATGAGGCTTGAGGACTCAAAGGACGGCATTTCTCAACAAACGCAATACACCTGAGTGCTGTGTCCGCGCCCACGCCTCACACCTGCAGTTCTTCGCCAGGAAGGCAGTGTTCCTGACACAATTTTAGCCTGTTTTAGAATACTCACTTCAATTAATTAAGGCTGGTTTCAATTCTCTCTTCCTGGTCGTTAGAAGCATTTATCAGTTTAATGTCAAGAAACATTTCTCAATTTAATGTCATCTACAGACCTCATCAGCACCAACATCATTGCTAATTGAAGGTTTTCAGCTGTGACCAAGCCACAACATTTAGCCCAGGAAGAAAAGGACAGACATAGAGTAGGCTTACAGTGTTTCTTAAGTGTAATGTGCAAATAAGCACCTGCAGATCTTGTCAGACTACAGGACCTGGTTCTGTAGTTCTGGGAGGGGCTGAGACTTTGCAGTTCTAACAAACGCCAGATAATGGCAATGATGCTGGTCCTCCGCAACAATCTGAGTAGCAAGGGACTAGACCAGGCATCCCCAAACTACAGCCCGCGGGCCGCATGCGGCCCCCTGAGGCCATTTATCCGGCCCCCCGCTGCACTTCAGGAAGGGGCACCTCTTTCATTGGTGGTCAGTGAGAGGAGCACAGTATGTGGCGGCCCTCCAACGGTCTGAAGGACAGTGAACTGGCCCCCTGTGTAAAAAGTCTGGGGACGCCTGGACTAGACAATGCCTATTCGTTTTCAATTCTGCTGGATCTGGTTCTGGGTGAGCACAGTGAAAGGAAAAGTAAGCAGCCTAGAATACTGATGAATCGAATCCTGCCAATTCCCAATTTGTGGGAAAGGGTACCTTCAATTAACAACAGTGTGAGGCCGGGCGCGGTGGCTCACGCCTGTAATCCCAGCACTTTGGGAGGCCGAGGCGGGTGGATCACGAGGTCAAGAGATCGAGACCATCCTGGTGAACATGGTGAAACCCCGTCTCTACTAGAAATACAAAAAATTAGCTGGGCATGGTGGCACGTGCCTGTAATCCCAGCTACTCAGGAGGCTGAGGCAGGAGAATTGCCTGAACCCAGGAGGCGGAGGTTGCGGTGAGCCGAGATCGTGCCATAGCACTCCAGCCTGGGTAACAAGAGCGAAACTCCGTCTCAAAAAAAAAAAAAAAAAAAAAAAAAAAAGCACAACAGTGTGAAACTAAGAATGCATTTTGTCATGGAAAGAGTAAGAGAATATCTGACGTGAAATTAACTAATCTGCCTGGAGGGAAACACAAAAAGCAATGGCAGGTGGGGGAAAGAGATGAGAGAAAAAAAAAGCAAGCAGTGGTACGAAGGAGGCTGTGGAGAGCCAGCGCCCTGCTCAGGCCCCAGTCTGGCACCTGTCGCCATGGGTGGGCATTTGCGGAGCCCTTACGGTAGACATCCGAGGGAGCGCTCAAGCTGCTATGTTTGCAAGAGGGATGTTTATAACTCGGGAGGCCTATCACCCTCACACCATGAACAGTAAATGAGAAGAGAAGATGCCTACCAAAACAAAGGATCAAAGTCAAGGCTTCGAATTGATATGTAAGGGAAAACCTCTCCACACCACAGGGTTCCTAGAATTAAACAGGACAGACTAGGGTATTTTCCTTAATGCAATGCAAATGAGCACTGTCCCTATAATCTGAGACACACAGCCTCGTCCACACACTCTCTCTCATGTTCTGCAACTTTAGGAGCACACCTAAAGGCTCTGTCTTCACTTTCCTCATCTGTAAAAGAAGGATCATTAGGACCCACCTCGCACAGTTACTGTGAGGATTAAAACAGATAATACACAGAGCACAGACATATAGGAAGCTTTTAATAAACAGGAGCTCTTCTATCTTTCTCCACTGCTTTCTCACAAAGCAGTGGCACAGGCTGTTCCATTCCTACTATAAGGTCCTCTAATTCAGTGAACGTTTTTCAGTCCCCTCTCAGTTTGCTGCTATTTTTCTGACTCTGAAGCAAATTAGCATATACAGCAAAACCTTAAATACGTAGGCAAAAGCTAACCATCATAAAAATACAACTTATTTGGAAGCATCTATACACCGTACATACAGCTATATGATAGCCAGGTCCTGCAATAAAGCCAAGTATATACTCCACTGTTGGTAAACAGCTGAAAGAGACAGTCTCATTAAGGAAACAGCTCGATGTAGCAGGCAACAAATGGATATGACAGACTGACAGGGAGAGCAGAAACTAGCTTAACTATCATTGTGAATACATATGTGCATGTGTGTTTGTATACACATATATGTAGAGAGCATGTGTGTGTGTGTATATATATACATATATATGTGTGTGTATATATATACATATATATGTGTATGTGTGTATATATATATATATATATATATATATATATATATAATCTTTTTTTATGTTGGCTTCAAAATTCAGGCAGAAAGGCTTGCCCAAGAGTTTACAGCTCTGACTTGCTCCAGGATTTTCTATGTCCTTTAACCTAGCACCTTTTTCTCCCTATATTCAAATGTCTTGCCCACTTTAATTAGAAAAAGACTGAATATAAACATAGAATCAATAATGAGCACATAATTTTAAACTCTCACTGGACTCGCCAGTTTTCGTCACCTCTCCCCCTCCAAGTCTCACGAGGGTCTGCTTTAGCAAAACTGACTTCATGTTCCTACATCCTGTGGTTTCTCATGCCGACTCTGAGAAGTGAAAAAAAGTTGAAAGCCAAGACATCAGGAAGGGAACGGAATGAGCCAACCTCCAGATAAGTGAGTTCTAAAACACATTTATTTATGACTTTAACACAGCCAATTTTTTTAAGTACATGATTTCTGGTTTCTCCCAAATAACCATTAAAAAATTTTAAAAACATAAAAAATAGCCTTCCCTGGGTAAAGATCTTTAAAATGCTGGCACTATTCATACACACAGGAAGGTCTCTGTCCGCCACTACTTGCCTGACTGCTAACTAGTCCGCTGTGGCCCTGGCCCTGGCCCTCGTTCTCATACTGCTCAGAGTCCCTCTGAATAGGTTGTAAGCTCAGTGCCCTCATGTCCGCATCTTTCTGCCCACTATATATCTGCAGCCTTATAGGACCAAATCTATACTGGCACAAAAATACAAAATGAGAAGGACAACAATTCGGTGCACCAGGGAACGGCCAGGCCTGTGGGCAAGTCCGGGGGAGGAGCCAGCAATTCCTGTTTATCGGAAGAAGAAACCCATTCCTCCAGGGCAGGCTGCAGGCGCTGGCGAGGACACAGTGAAAGGAGGAAGAAACGGTTCTCTCTCTGTAGGCAAAACTTCAAGTCACCCATCTTGCAAATCTAAGCTTGCTTTGTTTTCTTCTTAATCATTCTCACACTCGTAAAGGTAACGGCGTTTACTATGCGGGGGGACATTTTTTATTTTCAGAAAACATTGCGGGAGGTAAGCTCAGCTCATCCACAGTGTTTGCTGACTTCTTACTGGCCAATTTAGAAGAGTTTCTCTGAGTTCATCACATGCTGCTATCCACTAGAGGACAGAAGCATGATTAAATGAAAACCTTCATAAAAGCTTTTTCCAACTCAGAAAGGGAAATAAGGGTTTCTTCTCCTCTCCACTCATTCCCCTCCTCTAGCTTTTTTTTTTTTTAACTGAGTCATGCAAAGGAAATTTCAGGCATTGGCAGAACAGAGGGTGGATATTACAGAGATCGGCTAGCTGTTCCTTAAATAATGCAAATCTCCTACAACCTGACATTTCCAAGTGTTTCCACTAATTTCTCAGGAGAAAGCAAACAAACAAAAAAGACAAAAGTAATTTGATAGGGAGGGATGGAAAATTCCAAAAGCTACCCCAATATTAATACTGAATGACCAAAGAAATAAAACAATATAAACTCTAAAAGGAAAGTTTCCACATCAGAATATTAATCTCCCAACCAAATAACTGACCTCAATTAAAGAGACTTGTACATTTGAGTTAAAAAAATTAATAAATAAAAACAACAAAAAATAAGTTAGGGATTCAATGAAAATTTCAGAGTTATTATGCGTGTGGCCCTGAAGAAAATTTACTTTCTTATATCCATGGAGTTTTGCCTTTTTAGAGGCTTATGTTTTGCAATCATCCTGGCTATTTTCCCAGAAGAAAAAAAAATTTTTTTGGTGGAACAAGTGGAAGGATGCCTAAAATTTGGAAATCACCGTTGGTATCTTTTTTTTTTTTTTTTTTTTTTTGAGATGGAGTTTCACTCGTTACCCAGGCTGGAGTGCAATGGCTCGATCTCCGCTCACTGCAACCTCCGCCTCCTGGGTTCAAGCAATTCTCCTGCCTCAGCCTCCCGAGTAGCTGGGACTACAGGCGCACGCCACCATGCCCAGCTAATTTTTGTATTTTTAGTAGAGACAGGGTTTCACCATGTTGACCAGGATGGACTCGATCTCTTGACCTCGTGATCCACCCGCCTCAGGCTCTCAAAGTGCTGGCACCGTGCCTGGCCCACCCTTGGTATCTTAACCAGAGAAAAGGTCTCAGGTCTCTTGCCTTGGGGAATACACACTCCTGTACTAAAGCAGTCAAACAAAATTTCAGCAAGTTTATGACACACAGAAGCCCAGCCCTTGGTGAGGCTACTGCCAGGAGTCCTATAAATCTTGGGTGCTCTGAAGTTTATTGGAGCACACCCAGATGGAAGGGGGTGAGAGGAGATATGGACAAGATGGGACAGAAAGGCTTTTAACCCTTCACCTTGACAAGATGTCTTATTTTGCAAGTGTTTAATTTAGAATGCATATAATCAGCAATAAGCAGACTTGAAGTTCCATGACCACAGGACACTGTTTCACCCTTTGGCTGTCACAGTTGCCTCACACAAGACCTAGCACATGATATATGTGATGGATATCCAACTACTTTTATTGACTAACAGAAAAATAATGTCCCAGCAGTTTGATAGGCAGCTAATGCCTCCGGGGGACAAAATCAGCAGCTGGTAAGAAAGAGTGGGATGGGAGAATCCCGTCTTCAAAATCGCCTTGGAGGTAACTTTCAAACTACATAACCCCTGCCCCTCTAACATCATGACACACCCACAGGGGTTAGGCCTCTTTCCCCTCCTCCTTCTAAACTAAGGGTGCCATTGTTTCTGATGGGTATGTATCATATCTATTAGGTGTGTGCCTTTGCAGGTCGAGGGAGATGGATGGCTAATGATTTACAGCTTTCACAGTAGAACCTTCAGAATGGGAGGAGGTGGAGCAGGCACCTGGATCTGATGGGTGGGGGTGGGAACTGCAGCTTAACAGCTTTTACAGCTCTTCATCTAATGCTCTTTTCAGCTCTATAGCCTACAGCTGATGCAAGACCTGGGACTTCCAATTCTAGGACTTCTCTGGGCTTTTACGGAGTGAACTGGCTCACTTACTGGTATTCTTTTTGAGATCCTTAGAGTTCAGCTTCGTCCAGTGCCTTCCGAAAACGTGTTGACGGCAACTGACTGCTGTGATCTCCTTTCCTATTCTCCTATCTTTGAGGTGCCTATGTCTTTTTTAGTCCACTGCTTTCTCATTTTAGAGACACTTTGAAAAAAACTAAAGATATGTATGTGACAACCCACCATGTTTTTACTTTTTGTTTGTTTTGTTTTGTTTTTTGAGACAGAGTCTTTCGCTGTCACCCAGGCTGAAGTGCAGTGGCGTGATCTGGGTTCACTGCCACCTCCCGGGTTCAAGTGATTCTCCAGCCTCAGCCTCCAGAGTAGCTGGGATTACAGGTGCCCGCTGCCACACCGGGCTAATTTTTGTATTTTTAGTAGAGATGGGATTTTACCATGTTGGCCAGGCTGGTCTCAAATTCCTGACCTCAGCCCGCCTCAGCCTACGAGGATGCTGGAATTACAGGCGTGAGCCACCACATGAGCCTCAACCAACCATGTTTTACAGAAACCATTTTAATTGATTTAACGTCTTCCCTGCCAGATCCCAAAAGAACAGAAATCACACAGATCTTATTTACATATGCTCCCAGAACTTAGTGCAATCTAGGCCTATGGTAGATATTTTAGTATTTGTTGAATAAATGAATCATTTTAAAAGTGTACAAATCACATAACTTCAGCGTTTTAGGATCTTCAGCTTTCCAGGTTCTCCTCTCTCCTGGTCCTGTATCTCTCCATCTTGTTGTGGAACCATATTTAAAGCTCCAGATTAATAATCTCCTTCTCAAAAATCCCTAGAGCAATGGCTTTCAGATTTTTCTGACTGCAATCCAAAATATCTCTTACCCATTATAATTTGCTATATGCTTTCATAAAGCTAGTGAAAATAAATTTCATGCAGCAGTATTTATCCTTACCACATGGAATGTCCTCTAATATCTACTATTCTATTTTAGCTCACCTTCTAAAAAATGCTGGCTATAATTCACTAAATTGAATTCACAACCTACTAACAGGTGATCGGCTATAGTTAGAAAAACTTTTCTATTCACTCTTTGAAGCTGCAGCTTGGATACGGTGGCCTCAGGGGCAGCCCTCCCTGACTCCTTCATTAGGTCTACATGGTGTATGATCCTTCTCCATTTTTCTGTGGTTGGCCTGGATCTGTGGGATAGGCAAGACGTCTAGGGGATCAGAGCACATATGCCCACACAAAAACTTGTGTGAATGCTTACAAAAGCATTATTCATATAGCCAGAAGGTGGAGGCAACCCAGTAAGTATTCCTATTAGTGAAGGAATAGATTTTTTTTTAAAAAAAAGTTCTGGCTGGGCGTAGTGGCTGACGCCTATGATCCCAGCACTTTGGGAGGCTGAGGCGGGTGGATCATGAGGTCAGGAATTTGAGACCCACCTGGCCCAGATGGTGCAATTCTGTCTCTACTAAAAATACAAAAATGAGCCAGGCACAGTAGCGGGAGCCTGTAACCTCAGTTACTCTGGAGGCTGAGGCAGGAGAATCACTTGAACCGAGATCGCACCACTGCACTCTAGCCTGGGCAACAAAGCAAGACAGTCTTTAAAAAAAAAAAAAAAAAAAGATGTGGTATGTTCATACAATGGATTACAGATGTCAGCCACCATGCCTGGCCTGAATTACATCTTTAATAAAGCTGTTTTTCAGAGAGAAGCTAAAAGCCTGGGCAAGGTGGGTCACGCTTGTAATCCTGGCACTTTGGGAAGCCGAGGCGGGCAGATCGCCTGAGATCAGGAGTTCGAGACCAGCCTGGCCAAGTTGGTGAAGCCCAGTCTCTACTAAAAATGCAAAAATTAGCTGAGTGTAGTGGCAGGTGCCTGTAATCCAAGCTACTCGGGAGACTGAGGTAAGAGAATTGCTTGAACCTGGGAGGTAGAGGTTGCAGTTAGCAGAGATAGGGCCACTACACTGCAATGTGGGGGACAGAGTGAGACTCAGTCTCAAAAAATAAAAGAGAGAGAGAGGCTACGCTCATACCTGTCATCTCAGCACTTTCGGAGGCTGAGGCAGGAGGATCACTTGAGCCCAGAAGTTCAAGACCAGCCCGGGCAACATAGTGAGCCCCTGTCTCCATTTTAAAAATAAAAATGAAGAAAACCCTAGGGAAGACCTAGAAAGCGGACTAAGTTGCAGGAGGCAGGTACAGAACTGATCTTATCCCTGGCTTGTAGCACAAGGCCCACACGCATGACAAAGGCTCCACAAGTATTTGCTTAATTAATAATTGATTCTATGACAGTGAATGGATGGGCTGTCTCAGTCACATAAAGCTTCCACCTTAGGGCATCCCCATGTTAACCATTCAAAGAAAGAAAACTAAGCTTCCTTTTTAACTAGGTGAACTTCCACCTTCCCTTACAAGATACCCAATACTCCTGATAATTACAAACGGAAGGATTTTTTTTAAAGCAAGAAAAATATTATTTCCCTATTAAACTGTTTAAAAAATATGGTTGTACAATGGTCTGTCTCATGAATCCTCACATGAAATTCTGTTCATAAAAGCTTTCTCAGGCACAGTGACAAAGGAGTGCTGTTGAAAACTGTGTTGCTCAAAATTGTATCATACTCCGCAGCTGACTGCAACCTCAAACTGATATTTTAAGCTTAATTCCTGCACAGAGAGTTTCAGCTCATCTATGGACAACAGCCAACCACTGAAAGAGACAAGAAATAAGGGCTCGGAGAAACTAAAACAAAAAAGCAATGCACTTTTATGTTTGTTAATAAAAGCAGAACTTAATATCCATGTGAAACATGTAGCTGAATCTACACACAGCCATTTTTTAGCCTAAGCACAACTGGATGGCTATCATGTTTAAAATCTTATGATTGGTCAGGCGTGGTGCCTCACGCCTGTAATCTCCAAGCTTTGGGAAGCCAAGGCAGGCAGATCACCTGAGGTCAGGAGTTTGAGACCAGCCTGACCAACATGGAGAAACCCCATCTCTGCTAAAAATACAAAATTAGCTGGGCGTGGTGGTGCATGCCTATAATCCCAGCTACTCAGGAGGCTGAGGCAGGAGAATCACTTGAACCCAGGTGACAGAGGTTGCCAAATCACACTACTGCACTCCAGCCTGGGCAACAAGAGCAAAACTCCATCTCTAAATAAATAGTCTTATCAGTGTCTGTTTGAATGCCAACATACACAGCCAGCTGCCGTAACAACACAGGCTTGATAAAAGTAAGTGACCCAAGAGGTAAAAATTCTGGTTGTCTATTAAAAACAAAACCAACAACCAAAATAACCCATCTTTCACCTATTCCTCATTTATCAAAAAAGAGGATTAAACTTCAGATTTAGATGCCTGCAGAGTGGGCTCCCAAAAAAGCAACGTCTAAACAAAACAAAGACTAACGTGGCACAGAGCTACTCTAACAATAGCAACTCTCTTCCCACAATATTTCAGCTCCCAGTGGAAGCCTTTCCCCAATGTCTAAATACTTCTCTGTTTACTCCCTTCATCTAACATTTATTTTTAATAGCAGGAATACTTTTCATTCCATAACCAAGAGAAATTACCAAATAATATCAGATCTTAACTTTAGCAAAACAAAACCTGGAAATAATTCCAATATGCTTCTTGTAAACAGATTTCTTTTTTAAAAATAATACTTTAGAATATGTTATACATCTAATCAATGTATCAACAAACATTTATTGCTGTATAAGGTACAAAGAAGGTGGACAAAGAAGGAACTTTGTTTTCAGGTCAAGGAACTTGTAGTAAAGTAGGGAACACACACAGGTACCCAAACAACAGACATTCGGGAAAGATGAATAATAAGTTCCATGACAAAGTTCCAAATTTTAAATTAGAAAAGTGAACAGACTGTATTTGTGAATACCCTTACAAGCACAGGTATTACTGCCCAGTTTCAAAATGACCAGGGCAACCAGACGTGGTGGTTCACGCCTGTAATCCCAGCACTTTGGGAGACCAAGGCAGGCAGATTACCTGAGGTCAGGAGTTCGAGACAAGCCTGGCCAACATGGTTCTCCCGCCTCTACTAAAAATACAAAAAAAAAAACAAAACTGGCTGGGCGTGATGGCAGGCACCTGTAATCCCAGCTACTCAGGAGGCTGAGGCAGGAGAATCACTTGAACCAGGGAGGCAGAGGTTGCAGTGAGCTGAGATCGCGCCATTGCATTCCAGCGTGGGTGACAAGAACAAGACTTCTTCCCAGAAGAAAAGAAAAAAAGACCAAGGCACTGCAGGCAACAGGTGATTAAACACAGAAATGCCATACGATCCAGCAAATTCCACTCCTCGGTATATACTCAAAAGAACTGAAAGCAGGAGCTCAGATAGAGCAATGTTCAGCAAGACAGTAATGCTCACACCAACACTCACAGTAGCCAAACAGGAAAAACAATTCAAATGCCCAATGAAGAACAAATGACTTCTTAAAAAACTGGTATATGCACACAACAGAGTATTATTCGGGATTAAAAAGGAATGAAGTTTCAACACATGCTACAACATAGAGGAACGCTGAAAACATGTAAATCAGCAGTCATCAACCTTGTTAGCACCAAGGACTGGTTTCCTGGAAGACAACTTTTCAGTAGAAGCTGGGGTAGGAGGGATGGTTTGGGGATGAAAATGTTCTACCTCAGATCATCAGGCATCAGTTAGATTCTCATAAGGAGCATGCAGCCTAGACCTCCTGCATGCTCAGTTCACAACAAGGTTCTCATACCTGTAAGAATCTGATGCTACCGCTGATCAAAGGAGGTGGAACTCAGGTGGTAACGCTCCCTTACCTGCCACTCACCACGTGCTGCGTGACCTGGGTTCCTAAAAGGCCGTGGACCAGTACCGATCTGTGGCCCTGGGGTTGGGGACTCGTCTGCTAAATGATACAAGCCAGACACAAAAAGCCATGTTTATATAATTCCATTTACATAAAACTTCCCAAATAGGGATATTTTTCCATTTCCACGGAAACAGGAAGTAGATTAGTGATTGTCAGGGGTAGTGGGGAG
Source organism: Saimiri boliviensis (assembly GCF_048565385.1). Taxonomy (NCBI): domain Eukaryota; kingdom Metazoa; phylum Chordata; class Mammalia; order Primates; family Cebidae; genus Saimiri; species Saimiri boliviensis. The sequence continues at coordinate 163,594,301 of NC_133452.1, forward strand.
GTGGAATGAGGAGTCCATGTTTAACTGATACAGTTTCTGTTTGGGATGAAAAAGTTCTGGAAATGGATAGGTTACATAACATTGCAAATGTACTTAATGCCAATGAACACATATTTATTAATAACGGTTAAAATGGCAAATTTTATGTTACATATACTTAATGGCAATTATTATTAAATGATAAAAGGGTTTTTCTTAATGGCTGAGACATACAGTGGCTTGATGAACATGTCTTCAGTGGTAGAGGCAGGCACAGGCCTGATTTTCCCCACCAGGCAGCTCTTAGGCCAGTAACCTATACATCAGCTACAGGTTTATAAAGGATGGCAGTTCTCTCCCAGTACACAGAAGAGAAACGTTGTATTGCTTTATTTTGTGCACCATGAGCTAGCAGGGACCACTTAGTTTTTTGTAAGTGACCACTTACAAGAAACTTCAGAAGAAGAAATTACCCATAGTTTCCATGGGATGCATGCAACTCACTAAAATTTAAGAGTCCAAAAGCTGAGGATGAGACAATTCTTGGAACTGCAGGCCGTATTAGAGAAGAAAGAGTGTGAATTAACTGCCTCATCAGCTTGCTATTTGTTTTATGTGCTCAGCAACGTTCATGTCAGTTAGCACAAAGATACTATTTAGAGGAAAACTTCACAACTCACCTGAAAAACAAACTAAAAAAACCCATGGGTTGTCTTACCTTTTGAAAATCAAAGAAAGGAAGACTGAAAAGAGAAAACTCTTCATGTATTATTAACTGAAACAGCCATGCCCTTTTCTTCTATGATTTTAAAAGCTCTTACTCTCACAATATTCCTGGAAAAAGGCTTTTTCAGCCCCACACTATTAACTAAAATTGCAGAACTAAGAACGTTTTAAAGCATCAGCACCAGGGGTCCCCAAACTGTGGCCCCCTGAGGCCATATATCTGGCCCGTGCCGCATTTTAGGAGGGGCACCTCTTTCATTGGTGGTCAGTACCTGGAGTGCTGTATGTGGCGGTGCCGCAAAGCACGGCGTCGCTCATGTGCAGTACTACTTCCGGTGACGCGGGACGCACGCGTCAGTCATGGGACACACACGTCAGTCTTATGACGCACATCCGGTCTGCGGCTGCGGCGCCCCACATCACAGAAGCAGTGTGAAATAACAGCAGAAGTAGGAAGAAAGGCAAAGCACTATAACCATTACTACACAGTACAATGGCCCCCAAACTCCCCCAAATGTACAATAACATAATGGCCCCTATAACCTCCCTTTGCCCAAAAGTCTCACCCCACATTACTACACACCGTATTTCCCCTCTTATAAGACCCTGTCTTATATTAACTTTACCCCCAAAAGATGGGGGCAGTCTTATTTTTAGGCGGTGTCTCATAATAGGGGAAACGTGCAGCAGTGGGCTTCCCACAGGAGAGGCCCACCACTGCTGCAGATGTCCAGGACGCTGTATACACAGTGTCACAGGCTGATCACCGCCATCCCTGTATACAGCACTGGAGGCGGTGCTGGGCCTGTGACGCTGTATACCGCTGTCTGGGATAGTGGAGGCGGCAGTGCTGGCTGTGAAGGGTGTCACACCTTGCATAGTCCGGCCCTCCAATGGTCTGAGGGACAGTGAACTGGCCCCCTGTGTAAAAAGTTTGGGGACCCCTGCGTAAAAAGTTTGGGGACCCCTGCATTAGCACTAACCCTCAGGACTCCTGATTCTCAAGCTCCTGAAACTAGAATGGCTCTTTAAATGCCCATGTATCTGACCCCAAAGAGACAGGCAGACAAAGTCCATTGTCTTCTGCCACCAGGACAGCAGGGAGAGAATTCTTCTCTGAGTTATATTCAGAAATACAAAAATCAAACCTTGCTAAACATGTTCAAAAAAGCTTCTCACATCTCTACTGAAAGTGAAAAGTAACAAACCTAGCCAACAGTCAAAGGGACAGACCTCCTAATTGGATTTTAACCTTATGAAAATGATATGTACTCAATCCTAGAACATAGAACCAATCAAACAGTCACTGTGGGACACAACTGTCCTTACCAACTGCTCTGTCCTGGCCTCACTAAAAGAAGTTTTAAGTTTTTGACAGTAAAGTTGTGACATTTAATAAGCTCTAGCTAAAATACATCATTTGATATATGAGCAAGGAACATTGTAAATTTCAGATTCTTAGACCAAAGGACATATTTTCCAAATTGAATGCTCTATAGCAGGTGTGCCCAACCCTGGGCTGTGGATCAATACCAGGCTGGGGCCTGTTAGGAACCAGGCCGCACAGCAGGAGGTAAGCAGTGGGTGGGCGAACATTACCACCTCAGCTCCACCTCCTGTCAGATCAGCAGAGGCATTAGATTCTCATAGGAGCGTGAACCCTACTGTGAAATGCAAATGATAGGGATCTAGGCTGCAGGCTCCTTATGAGAATCTAATGTCTGATGATCTGAGGTGGAACAGTTTCATCCTGAAACCATCGCCCCACCCACCTGGTCTCGGGAAAAGCTGTCTTCCACAAAACCAGTCCCTGGTACCAAAAAGGTTGGGGACAGCTGTTCTAGGGGACATCATAGTTAAAAGGACAAGCAATCTTTACTCGAACTTACCCAGCTGCAAGGAATTCAATCCCCTACCCTCACAAATAAGCACGTTCTATGAGTGGGCAGCTCTATTAGGAAGATTATTCTGTGTTTCAAGCCAATACTCATTCCCCTGTAGTTGAGGACCATAGACAATAAATCTACGTCCTTTTCTCTGTGACAGCCCCTCCACGTGTGAGTGCGGCTCAGCGCCTGTGGAGGAGGCAGGCCCCTAATATAAACTGCATGCAATCAACAAGAGTAAATGATTTAAGGAAGCTTTCCCACCACTTCTAAAAAGAATTTCACCCAACTTCTAAAAAGAATGATCTGAAATTACCTTAGACATTTATAATGAGGAGATCAGCCTTATCTGACTTGTTCTTCTCAAGTCAAACCCAATGAAGAAGTTCCCTGGACAAAGGACTTCTCTGGTGTTATTCCAATCCATTCCCAAGTCACCACCTTCTTCCTTTAAAACACGTGTCCTTTACAAACAGATGGTGCTGAATGATTGTTAAATGGAACGTTTTAGTAATCTTCCCAAAAGTAGGTTGGGTGATTGTGTCTTGTTCACCCGGTATTTGACATATATTTTTCCAGTTGGCTAATCTGTAAAGCATTAAAGCAGATATGGCATATTCTAAAACACAATTCCTTTGTGTAAATGATAAAACACTAAAGTAACTTGTCAGCTTTTCTCCAACTTCCCTGGAACACCAGTGTCCTGTGAGATGATAATTGACACTTCAAGAAATGTACAACATACGCTTAGTATAAGAACACCAAAGGTTCTAAGAATAGAGAAACGCAGAAACTTGTTTAAGTTTGGAAAGTGCAGGGTCAAAGGCCTTGACCACAGAGCACTTTTCACACAGCACACCTATTCATAACTCTGGGAACAGGGTCTGTTACCTCCCCAATTTAGGAAATAGTTTTAGAGCTGTACAAGGCCTCTGATTTGTATGCTAAAAAGGGCTGCTCATGGAACCAACAGGAAGTGAGATGCTTTCTAGTCTTTTACCCAACTGTAGAGGAAATGTTAGGTGACAGTCTTACTTTTTAAAAATAATAAATAAAATCATGCAGTATAATTTTATCACACGGGAAAAATGAAGTGTCATCACCGAAAGCCTAAGAAAACAAATCTTTTCATCCAATCGTAAACAAATCTCACAATGGGGAGAAACATAAGAAAGGAGAAGCCTATCCCCAGCCAAAAGTTGACAGCACATGCAATTTCTCTCTCATCTAAGTGAGGAGACCAAGCCTTCGCAAACAGAGAACAAATCACTCTGACATGACGTGCAGAAAAGGAAACAAGAGAGGCAGCTCATTTGCACTGTGATTCACATTCCTGAGACAGTGGTACCAACACTACTCAGTACCACAACAGGAGACAGGACATCCTTTCTCCACAAGTATCTGTAATCTCCTGGGTTAGCTGTTGAGGCTAATGGGAAGCAGAGCTCAGATGAACTAGTCAGAGAGCAGTTAATGGCTCTCCAGACTGCACTATATCAGTCTGACCAAAGCAGAGTTCAGTTCAAGTGCCGAGATGGGCAGCTGTTTGCAGCTGGCCATTCTCCTTCCCTCCCAGCATCGCTGTTATTGATCCCTGCATCTTGCACAAAGCTAAATTAAAGATGGGCTACGTCAGATAAGGCTGCTGAGTAAAGAGACTTGCTGGGCTCCTGAGGAAAGGAGTTTGGGCTTAAAATTTGTACTCTAGGCTGAGTGACTTACTGGGTAAATATTCTGTGCACATCACAAAGAGATTGCTTTTAGAGTACTTTTCTTCTCTTTCTTCTTCTTCTTCTTCTTCTTTTCTTTCTTCCTTCCTCTTCCTCTCTTTCTTCCTCTTGTTCTTTCTTTTCTTCTTCTCTCTTTTCTTTTCTTAGACAGAGTCTTGCTTTGTGACCCAGGCTGGAGTGCAGTGGCTCAATCTTGGCTTACTGCAACCTCTGCCTCCCAGGTCCCAATTGAAGCAGTTTTCCTGCCTCAGCCTCCCAATTAGCTGGGATTACAGGCATGTGCCACCATGCCCGGCTAATTTTTGTATTTTTAGTAAAGATGCAGTTTCACCATGTTGGCCAAGCTGATCTTCAACTCTTGACCTCGTGATCTGCCCGCCTCAGCCTCCCAAAGTGCTGGGATTACAGGCGTGAGCCACCGCGCCCAGTGGGTAGAGGTACTTAAAGTACAATAGGCAAACAGTCCTGGACTCTCAAGTAGTTTAAAGTCTCCTCAAGGATACCAGATTGAAGAATAAGACAATCCCGATTATGCTCTTGGTCAGGCCCAAAACTTTTAAGCTGGCTTTGAAAACAAGCACTGGACCACATTCCCAGAATCTATTACCCTATGGAACTCAGCCAACCCTCTGAGCAACAATGTAAACTATTCATATCTTCACTCATTTCCCTCCGGATTGATTTGTGTCAAAGACTTCAGTGGATTTACTGCATGAAAGTACTCGCATAATTTCCCTGGTTCTAAAACGAAAGACAGGAAGAAGAGGTGACTAGCAGGATAAGGGAAGCACTGACCAACTGGATAGGGTCAATGGCAATTATTCAAAATAGAAAAATTTCTTTAGACTTACTGAAGTTTCAGAACATCATTCACAAGGCTGATTTCAATGCTCTATTGCATGTGTTTTTAATGGTTTTTTAAAGGCTTATCAAACTCTTAGCATCTCCCTCAGAAGAAATGGTACCCAGAGGCTCTAACAGGAAATGTTAAGAGAAAGTGTTATTGGAGGCAAAGCAACACATCTCTGGAATATCTATGGTGAGCTGGCTTATTTGGTCTGATCTAAAGAAATGAATGAAGCAGGGCCTGAAGTTTTCTGCAATACTCTCCATGCAGCTTTCTTCTGGGAAAATCAACCCATCAACAAGCTGAAAGTTGGGCTTCTATCTCCCATTCTCTCCTGTAATACACATTTCAAGGGCGCATACAGTGTGTTTTTAAATAAAAAGGCAGAGGGTACCCCGGTGTTTCTGAGGCATGGCCAGGCTGAGAGTCACTGCTTTAAGGAAGCAGCATGCCATGTAACCCACCTGCAACCCACCTTAAACCAACTGGTCTTCTGGTATAGGTATATATTCAATGGGCTCATCAAGGCAACAAGGAATAGACATATTAGGAAATTGCCTCAGTTAATGGTAATCTAATATGAGGCTCCCTAGAGAAGCAAGCAAAACAGGGAAGTATAAAACAGGAACCCCTACGAGGAGCTGCCCACTTGGGCCTTCTAGAAAATTAAAACATACTGTAGTTAGACATATTAGTTTAAGTAGTTTGACTCAACCTCGATTCTAAAATCACGCACTGCAAAACAGCCAGCCTGTGCTGTCGCCTAAGTCCACCTTCTATTGTTCTTGTTACCACTGGCTCATTAGGAGCCTCTTTATCTCCTCATGGTTTCTGCTTAACTAAGAGCTTTCATTGCCTCATGCCTTTTGCTGTCTTCCCATTTCTGTGTCTGTCTCTGTCTCAGACTCCCACGAGGAAGAAATCTCTGCGCAATATAGGCTGCTGGTTAGCCTATACATGCTTACCTTGGGAATCAGGCATAAGCAAGCCTAGTTCAAGCAGCTAAAGCCAAAATGTGGAGTTGCATGCACCCAGCTCGGGGATACTGACAAAAGGAAAGCCGTGGATATGGCTGGTTCTTGCAGGAAGCCAACGTAACTAGCAGACACCTCACATGATCTGTCTGGTAAAAGTAATTTTCCTAAGCAGATTTCAAAGTTCTGTATACAGCCGGTTATACTTATTTCTCCATAAGGTTTATTTTATGGGTCTCTGACTGGAGACAACTTTATTACCCGAGTAACTTAGTAATATACTTAGTTCCTAGTTACCTAAGTAACTAACCAAGTGTTTTTCATACTTCTGTGTGCATCAAAATGACCTGAAGGGCTTGCTAAAACAGAGGGTAGGGTTCCCTCTGTCAGAGTTTCTGATTTAGTAAGTCTGGCTAGGTCCCCTATGCTTTGATGTGGTGGGTTTTTGTTTTGTTTTGTTTTGTTTTTTAAGAAAGAGTCTCACTCTGCCACCCACGCTGGAATGCAGTGGCATGATCTGAGCTCACTGTAACCTCCACCTCCCAGGATCAAGCGATTCTCATGCTTCAGCCTCCTGAGTAGCTGGGATTTCAGACAGGGGTGTGCCTCCATGCCCCTTCTGGTCCCTTTTTTTTTTTTTTTTTTTTTTTTTTGGTATCTTTAGCAGAGACAGGGGTTTGCCATGTTTGTGAGGCTCCTCTCGATCTCTTGGCCTCAAGTGATCAGCCCTCCTCAGCCTCCCAAAGTGCTGGGATTACAGGCATGAGCCACTATACTCGGCCTGCTTTTGCATTTTTAATAAGTGGCCAGGCACGGTGGCTCAAGCCTGTAATCCCAGGTACTCAGGAGGCTGAGGCAGGAGAATTGCCTGAACCCAGGAGGCGGAGGTTGCAGTAAGCCGAGATCGCACCATTGCACTCCAGCCTGGGTAACAAGAGCGAAACTCCGTCTCAAAAAATAATAATAATAATAATAAGTTACCAGGTGATGTTAATGTTGCTGTTACTCAGGACTAGATATTGAGAACCACTGGTCTGACATATTAGGTATCTTAAAACAAGACAAATTTCTGTGTGGTGGGATTTGTTACTTTTGTTACATAGAGATTTAGGTATCTAAATATTTGAAAAATAAATCAATAGTTGTATCATAGAATTGTAAATTTTGAGACTCATATATAACTCTGGAAGCTAAATAAAACATACACATAGGCTCTCTGACATTTGAAACCCACTGATCTAAACCAATGGTTCTCAGTAGGGGACAATTCTATAATCCAGAGGACATTTGACAATATCCGGAGATTTTTTTTTTTTTTTTTTTTTTGCCTTTTTTGAGACGGAGTTTCCCTCGTTAACCAGGCTGGAGTACAATGGCGCGATCTCAGCTCACCGCAACCTCCGCCTCCTGGGTTCAGGCAATTCTCCTGCCTCAGCCTCCTGAGTAGCTGGGATTACAGGCACGCGCCACCATGCCCAGCTAATTTTTTGTATTTTTAGTAGAGACGGGGTTTCACCATGTTGACCAGGATGGTCTCGATCTCTTGACCTCGTGATCCACCCGCCTCAGCCTCCCAAAGTGGTGGGATTACAGGCGTGAGCCACCGCGCCCGGCCTGGAGATTTTTTGATTTTTTGATTTTTGAGATGGAGTCTCGCTCTGTCTTCCAGGCTGAAGTACAGTGGCACAATCTCAGCTCACTGCAACCCCTGCCTCCCAGGTTTAAGCAATTCTCATGCCTCAGCTTCCTGAGTAGCTGGGATTACAGACACCCACCAACACGCCCAGCCAATTTTTGTATATTTAGTAGAGAGGAGGATTCACCATATTGGCCAGGCTGGTCTCAAACTCCTGACCTCAGGTGATCTGCCCACCTTGGCCTCCCAAAGTGCTGGGATCACAGGGGTGGGCTCCCACACTCAGCCTCTGGAGACATTTTTAAGTGTCCCAACTGCAGGAGGAGTGGGTGATGGTGCCGTATCTAGTGGGCGGGGCCACGGAGCCGAGTAAACATCCTCCATGCACAGGACAGCCCCCACAACGATTGTTTTGACCAAAATGTCAACAGCGCTGAGGCTGAGATACCTCAAGCCTGGTTAGAAAGTGAGGGTCCAGCACAGCCTGCAGATGAAGAATCCAGCACACGCCGGGTACACAACTCTTTCTCAAGAAAAAGAAAAAAAAAGAATCCAGCATACTCAGGAATCCTCCTGACTATGGAGACACAAAACCACACAAGCCAGTGAACTGAGGTAATGCACCCATGAGTCAGGGACCGGATATAAAACAAAAGCAATCATGACTGAAATCCAAGAGGAAGCAATCCAAGTGAGGCAACAGGAACAGACCGCAGAGCCACAAAGGACCAAGAAGGCCCTCAGAGAATGAACAGGTGACAACAACTGATGGTTTCTTTTTTTTTTAAATCTAGGTAACTGGAATGTGAACGAGGGGCTTGAGCATGTATCTGAATACATTCAGATCTGCAATGAAAGGAAGACGAAAGACAGATATCCATAGAAAATGCACAGTGCTGTCTTCAGAGACAAATTTTTCAACACTGAACTTGAACCTTTTCCTAAAAAAAGATTTCTCAAGAGCAGTGTACCCTCTTTAAGAGCAGCAGAGTGAAAAAAAAAACAGTCTAAACCCATTTCTGTAGACAGTCTGTGCGGGCTTAAAATAGCTCTGAGCAGAGAAAACATTACAACATGTGCCTTATACAGGGCCAGGAATACGTGCAAACTTGAGGTCTTTCTTTTGAAATATTTATATAAACTAAATAATCTGTGACTCAAATATACAATCAGATTCTTATAATCAAAGCATTTGGCATTATCACTACACTACCCCTGACAACAACAGCTAAGACTTACTGATGACTTACCATCTGCCAGGCACTATTACAAAATATTTTATATCTAATATCCCACTTAATTTTCAAAACAAATGTACAAAGTAGTTTGTTACTACACCCATTTTACAGATGGAGTTAGTAAGGCACAGAGAAGTTAAATGGCCAAGGGTAAATGTTAGCAAATGGCATTTCCAAATTCAAATGTAGGCAGACCTATCTACTAACACAGAAAATGGCAGGTATAAAATGTGAAGACACTGGAAAAAGAAGCCATTCCTGAATGTAAGGCTAAATACATCACCACAAGCATCTCTCTCCAGAATATTAAAACGTAAAGCCCTACTCTGATGAATAAAGAGTTGCCTACTCCCAGAGAACACAGAAAAAAGGAACTGAGCATGAAGGCTTTCTGCATGTACAGTGTTGCGGACATCACTCGTTCAGTTCTGCGGACAGCCTGCGTATGTCAGGTGTAAAGACAGATGCCACTTTCATTCAATCTCTGCAGCAAGAACACATAAATGGAACAGTGCTTAAGAAACTCTAAGTGACAAGGTGCTAATAGACTTTCCTTTGCTCCAGATGCTTTATTAACAAGCAAACCTGGACAGGAAAACCTGAACCAACTTCTTACATCCAGGCCTTGTCAAGAAAGAGAAAAACATTGAACAGAGAAGGCCCAACATGGTCCCCAGAGAGATCACTTCAGAGAGAGTAAAATGATAGAGGGTTAAGTGCTATTTAAACCCCAAAGTTTTTTTCTAGAAAGGCAAACTGTTGAAAAGGAAATCACTCCCAGAACTTCACAGTTAATTCACAAACAATGAATTTTGGGGAGATAAAATTCTGATAAGGAGCAGGACACCCAAGATACTTGAAGGAAACCATCTGTACACCCAAGCCAAATATTTAACTGTGTCACCCTGTGCAGCCTAGTTTTGATTATCAACAGCACAAGCAGTGACTGTGATTCAGTGAACAAAGTTATACAAAATGTTTCCCCAAACTGTAACATTTGTTCTGTCCCAAGGCTGCTGGCAAAGAATACAAATTGGACCAAGAAATTTAAAAGAAAAGGAGCTGAGGCCGGGCACGGTGGCCGGTGCCTGTAGTCTCAGCTATCAAGACGCCGAGACGGGAGGAATGTTTGAGTCCAAGAGGTGGAAACTAGCCTGAGCAACACAGCAAGAGGCCACTTTTTAAAATGCTTGAGAGAGAGAGAGACAGAGACAGAGACAGAGACAGAGACAGAGACAGAGACAGACAGAGATTCTTATAAGAAGCTGGAATACTCTTAAGTGCCAAACAAAACTGTCCAAGACTTAGCAAAACACAAAGCACAGCTGCTTCTCTTCAGCTCATGCCTATGACCGATAAGATCTTTTTTTTAGTTGCCAGTGACAGCTGATTTAGGACAGATGGCGCTCAGGAAACCAAAAAACGACACCGATAACATCCCCTGGCCTGGACTTCTCCTGGCCACACCTTAGTTCAGATTTTGCAAGTAGGTGTGACTGTGCTCCGTGAAGTAGGGGAGTTCGGCATCCAAGGGCAGACAGATTGCCTTTAAAGAACCTTGCAAGGTTCTCAGTCGCTTCCCCACATCTAGGTCTCTTGATTTTCCTTGTCTGTTCCACAGGGTAACTAAGAAAGTCCTCTGTGCTTGTTTTCTGAGACTGCAAATAAGGAGGTCTCCGGGGAATGGCATCCTATCGGTCAGTCTGGAAGAAAAGGCAGCCACAAGCAACATGGTACACAATGGTAGCTTTGAAAGGATGGAGAAAGGCAGGCTGAACTCTCGGGGGGCCTTAGCAAGGAGGACAGGGCTCCACAAGGAGTGCCTCATGGCAGAAAAGAGACCCCTGGTCCTCATCACCTGGGCACCCCTCTCCCTGGGCAGGGAGACACTGAAAGGGTCAGGAAGTAGGGACAGTACATGAGAATGGGAAGGACTACTCTGCAGCTTCTAGTGGAGTGAGGAAGGACCGGAAGATTTAAGAAATTGTTGTTAGCTATACAGATGAAATTAACTGCCTTCAGAAGAAAAGTAATGTCCCCTTTCATTATGACACTAAATTATCTTCTAAGACACTGGACTAGTTCTACAAGCATATTAGCTTATGGTTCTTGTTAATTACATTTCCACTAATGAAAGTGTCATGCACCTTATCATTGGCCAATCTACTCAACTACCATTTATGAGAGCACTCAAAGACCCAAGGTAAGAAAGTCTCACAGCAAGGGCAAAGATCGGAATCATATAATATAGGCTCACACCTACCTAGGGTTCAGCCAAGGAAAAAGCTATAGCCGATTCTGCCAAGACAGTGATACTTGGGAACTGTGACTCTGGAACCATAAATGAAGTCACAGGACTTTCTCATTCCAGCAAACATACTGTAGTAGAGGACATCATGTCCACACAGGCAGATATGAAAGAATCCTAAATTACATGAAAAAAGGTTTGCCTCAGGAGCTACGGTCCAAGAAGCACTGGTCTCAGAAATACAAGGATCCGAGCAAAGAGAAAAAGCCATTCTGCCAAATGGACTCTTGTTTAAGACGATGAAATTGACAAGGTGGAGGATTTATTCTCTATTTAGACTTCCTGAATAACAATCGGGTAAAAATATGCATCCTTCAAAATGCCTATTAGGCAATGACGGTAATGATTCCACCTCCAGGATTTTATCCAAGAGAAACAAATATGAAGATATGGACATCTATAAGGCAAAATATTGGAAATAACCTAAATTATCTGACAATAAGGGACAGGATTAGATAAATTACAGTACTCTCCTACAGTGGGTAAATGGAGTACCATGCAGAAAATCAAGCTGATATAAACTACTGTCACAGAAAGCTTTGACCCCAAAAATTAAATTTTAAAAGTATATCACAAAATATTCATGATTCCATTTTTAAATACATATATATATATATATGTACATTAGCACAGAAAAATATGGAAAATACTATTGTTTTCCCCAATGATTATATCTAAATTGATAGGATTAGGTAACGTTTGCTTTTTCTTTCCTATGTTTTATAACTGTTTTAGCAATGTAAATTCAGAGATACTTCCAAAATTTAAAACAACAATCACTAAACTTTTTGCCGAAGCAATGCGTAGGTGGTATTCATCAGCAGGCAGTCTGCACCTAGATTGATGTTCCCGCCCTGCCTGGAGGAGCACAGGATCTGCAGTGCTACAGGCTCCAGACCCTCCTCAAAAGGCACAATCCATAGGAGCCCATTAAAGACTGAGAAAGGCTACTTAATTCCATTCAAGGGTGTTTGCCAAGCCTGTGTGATCGCCAAATACCTATAGTTGTTTAAAAGGGTCATAGACAAAGTAGGGGTGATTCCAAAGGAAGGTGATCAGAATAGTGTTAAGTCTGAAAACAACATCCTCCAAGGACTGAGATCCCAGGAAGTCAGCCTGTTTACCTGGAGGACTATGAGACCAAAGAAAAGTATGATCAGCTTTTTCAAATACTTGAACTGCACTCATGGGCAAGAGGGAGAAAAACTGTTCTGTGACATTCCAGTAGACGACACAAGAAGAAGTGGAGAGTGAGCAGCAGATTCCAGGCCAAACGAAGACAGGGCTTTGGGGGGCTCTTTTCTCGTCATGGAATTAATGAAGTAAAAAAGCAGATACCTAGCTGTCAGAGGTGCTATAGAAGAAACTTCTTCTAGGTTAAGACACATGGTTAGATGGCTACCAAGCGTCCTCTAGCCCCAAGATCCTCTAGACAGCAATCAATGAGGGCAAGGTCTGAATAAATTTCCCCAGAGTTAATCCGTCTACACCAGATCCTGTCTGATGGATACACCTACTAATCCCAGTCAATGTCCATAAATGTCTCCTGAGACCCCAGGGCCCAGGGATCAGCAGAAATAGACACATTGCCTCTTTAGCAGGAACTAAGCACATTTGTCTCAAACCCTTGCCAAAGGCTGGCGAGGCTGTAAGTACAGCTCAGGGCATATGTTCGTGCCTGCTTCCTACCTCTAAGAGGATCCTGTACATCTACACATATCTAAAGAAAACAAAACACTTGCTGGCCAAAGTTCATCAAGTGATAATGCTTTCAAAAAAAAAGGAAAACCTTGGGTTGGGCAGAGGGGCTCACGCCCGTAATTCCAGCACTTCGGGAGGCCACGGCAGGTGGATGACTTGAGCTCAGGAGTTCAAGACCCGCCTGAGCAACATGGCGAAACCCCATCTCTACAAAAAAAAAAAAAAAAAAAAAAAAAAAAAAAAAAAATACAAAAATTAGCCACGCATGGTGGCCCGTGCCTGTAGGCCTAGCTACTAGGGAGGCTGCGGTGGGAGGCTGCAGTGAGCTGAGCCAGGGTGGCAGAGGTTGCAATGAGCTGAGAGCATGTCACTGCATACCAGCTTGGGTGACAAAGTGAGGCCCTGTCGAAGGGGAAGGGGAAGTGGAAGGGGAAGGGGAAGGGGAAGGGGAAGGGGAAGGGGAAGGGGAGGAAAGGAAAACCCAGCTCACATATGTAATCCTACTCGGGCAGGCTAAGGTGGAAGGACTGCTTGAGCCCAGTGAGACCAGCATAGGCAACAAATTAAGATCCATCTCTACAAAAAAACAGAGTTAGGCATGGTGGCATGTGCCTTTTGCCCAGCTCCCAAGAGGCTGTCACAGGAAAATCTCTTCAGCCCAGAGTATCGATGCGGCAGCAAGCTGTGTTTGAACCACTGCCCTCCAGCTTTTGGATGACAGACAGGAGGGAGGGAAAGAAGGAGGGAGGGAGGGGAAGAAGGAGGGAGGAAGGCCTCCTAAGAAGCAAGATGAGGAAAAGAACCCAGAGAATGAAAATGAACACTCTTACCCACTGCTACTGCCACATACACACACAGACACACAGACACAGACACAGACACAGACACATACACACACACACACACACACACACACACACACACACACACACACACATCCCAAGCATCCTTCTTTCCCTCTTTGCCCCTCTTTCCTCAAAGAGCAGGGCAAGTGGTCTATTGAGAGAGAAAAATTAATAAAACAGTAATGTAAAGATTTAGACAATAATATGCCCCATATATACCAATCCAAAATCTCACATTCTATTTTTTTTTAAAAGCATTTTAGAAAGCAGAGGGGATAAGAAAGGGAACAAAAATCTTTTAGCCTTCAGATTTTAGTTGCATTTCTAATCTCTTTTTTTTTTTTTTTTTTTTTTTTTTTTTTTGAGACGGAGTTTCGCTCTTGTTACCCAGGCTGAAGTGCAATGGCGCGATCTCGGCTCACCGCAACCTCCGCCTCCTGGGTTCAGGCAATTCTCCTGCCTCAGCCTCCTGAGTAGCTGGGATTACAGGCACGCATCACCATGCCCAGCTAATTTTTGTATTTTTAGTAGAGACGGGGTTTCACCATGTTGACCAGGATGGTCTCGATCTCTTGACCTTGTGATCCTCCCGCCTCTGCCTCCCAAAGTGCTGGGATTACAGGCGTGAGCCACTGCGCCCAGCCTCTAATCTCTTTTAACAATAGATATTAACAGTGTTTCTAATTAAATGAAACCTAAATTTGTTACAGTAACCTTTTACTAAAGTCTTTATTTTCTCTGTAACTATTTTATCACTAAGAAAAACAAGAGTTCTCCCTATTCATTCCATATTTGGAGTAGATTTCCTGGCTCCTTAATGTCCACAATGTCCCTTTCATGCTACTCTCCCTCCTCCCTTACCACCCTCCCCTCTCCAGGGTATACCTAACTGCCTTGGCCCAAGGGTGGCTAAATCCCAGAGACTGGAAAAAGAGTATCTTTTTAGAACAACGAAAAGTTACACCAAGCCTGGTATATGCTAAACAGCTTCCTTGCCCAAGGTCATGTGACTCCCTATCCTAACTACAGAAGAAACTGGGGCAGTTGCAGATAAGGAGAGAGTAGAATGCAAACGCAGCTCAGGTAACAGGTACAAGTCCGCCAGAACTGCCTCCTGAAAATGCGTGCCCCGGGCCAGAGCCTGCCCGGGCCCCTACGCGGAGATGAGTGGCAACAGGTCGGAACTGACTCCAGTTTCAGTTCAGGAAAATTGTGAAGTCCTCAAATATGGCTTCTTTTAATTTGCAGTTCCCAGAATTTTAGCCGGGATCCTTGGCAACAGTGCATGTTCTTTGATAACTCATTCCCAAAGATCGTTTCAATGTTGCCACTGTTTTCTAAAGCTCAATTTTCTGGAGCCATGTAACCTCACCCAGGTGCTTTGAAAATCACCTATGCACAGAATTGTAAGTGATCCTTAAAAGTTGAGACTCCTAATGGTACCACAAAGGGAGCTGTTCAAATTACCCAACGACTGGTACAAGAGCCTCTCACGGAGGGATGTAAAGCCAGGGCCTAGAATAATGACTTTCTGACAGCATTATTTGGAAGGCATGGCAGTCTACAGACATTTTATATGCATTTGTCTTATGACTATTTTAACTACTGTAATAAAACACCCACCCACACACACACACACTCAGATGTGTTACACTGAATTTTACGTATCAGAGAACAGCTACGAGGTACACTGTGCTGTCAGGATAACCCACTTTTGCACAGATCTCAGAATAAAGCTTCTTCTGCCATCTCTATTTACTTGGAAAGCATCCGGAGATTGTAAGACTGGCAATTTTAAACTGTGATACTCGTCCTGCTTAACTGGTGAAGAGGGAGTCTCTCCATTCCATGCAACCAGGACAAACATCAAATCTCTCCTTCTATTTCTAATTTGTGTTTGTCAAAACTGCCTCGGTGAAATCAGTGATTAGGTTTACACTATTATAGGTTTAACAACGAACTCCCAAAACACAATCCCAAAACATCCCTACATTACACGTTCCATGAAAAAGAAAAACTGTTTTAAACGGGCACTACCAAATGTTTAAGTCTGAAAACCACCGGCCAAGGCTCATGTTCCCTTAAAAAAGCCACACAACACAAATTCCAGCACGAATACTGTCTGAGAAGTGACTACGGCACAAGGCATGCTGCTGAATTCAGTTAGGCACTAGAGACTGGGGAACTAGAAACACATTAAACACACTAGCCATGCAAAATGAGCATGGCCTACTGTAAAAGAACCACAGTTTCCATATTGCGGAATATCTGAGATTGAAGATAATTTGCGACTGATTAAGCAGGTCAAATACTTCCAAAATTCTGTATGAGAGATATTTCTTTTTTCATGTCCTCTTAAAAAACAAGTTTACACTTTGTTAATGAAAGACAGCACTACCACCAAAATATTTAGGGATACATGTCACCCAAAATAATACCCCTACGCCTTTCAACATTTTTTTAAGCTAACTTATAGCTATTCCAATCAAGCCTAATTAAGGTGTTCAAAAGCCATAAATAAATCGCTAAGAAAAAAAGATGTTAAAGGGATTTCAGTCCTGGCGTGGTGGCTCACGCCTATAATCCCAGCACTTTGGGAGGCCGAGGTGGGAGAATCGCTTGAGTCGAAGTTCAAGACCAGCCGGGGCAACATCGTGAGACTGTCTCTATAAAAAATAACAACTAATGAGGCAGGCGTGGTGGCATGTGCCTGTAGTCCCAGCTACTCGAGAGGCTGAACTGGGAGGATCACCTAGGCAAGCCTTGTGATCGTGACTGTGCCACTGTCTTTCAGCTCGTACAACTCAGTGAGACCCTGTATCAAAAAAAGGTGTGTGGGGGGGGTGGATTTCAGACTAACTTTTCCAAGAAAACAAATGGACAACAAATGGGTCGTTTTAAAGAGAACAGCAAATAAAACAGAATGATTCCATTTGTATGCCACTTCCCTTCCCCGCTCAGTTTAATAAGAAAGGAAGTCCTGCTTCTGACCCATTTTATGCAGGGTGTGGAAGAACAAGGGGTTGGCAAAGATGATGTAACCCAATTCCAAATCAAACAGAAAAAAGTAAAGTGGAGACGAGGAATGACCTTTCACATGCTTTAGGACCACCATCCTGGAGAGAGAGGACTGCCACTCTCCTCTCTCGCAAACAAGCAACAGCAGAAGTGTGAGTAACGAGAGGCCATCAGGGCACTTGCTCCCTCTGTACACTGTTTTTCCTTCACTATTAGTTCTCCAAAAAAAAAGAAAAAAATTCCCAGCACTTTGGGAGGCCAAGGCAGAAGGCTCGCTTGAACCCAGCAGTTCAAAACCAGCCTGGGCAACATGACAAAACACCATGTCTACGAAATATATAAAAATTAGCCTGGTGTGGTGGCACATGCCTATATTCCCAGCTACTTGGGAGGCTGAGGTGGGAGTATTACTTAAGCCTGGGTAGTTGAAACTACAGTGAGCTGTGCTCATGCCGCTGTATTCCAGCTTGGGTGATAAAGTGAGACCCAGTCTCAGGAGAAAAAAAAAAAATAAAATAAAATAAGGGCCAGACAATGCCAAATGCTGCCAAGGATTTAGAGAAACTAGATCACTCATACATTGCTGGTAGAACCATATAATGGTACAGCCACTCTAGGAAACAGTTTGCCACTTTCTTATAAAAGTAAGCAGGCAATTGCCATATAAACCAGCAACTGCACCCCTCGGCATTTATCACAGAGAAATGAAGAAGTATGTTCCCTCAGAAATCTGTACACAAGTGTTTACATCAGTTTTATTCCTAATAGCCAAAAGCCAAAAGCTAGAAACAACTAGGCAGTCCATCAACCAGTCAATGGGTAAACCCAACATGGAACATCCATAGCATGAAGTACTCCTCAGTTAAGAGGGAAATAACTGACACAGCCTGGATGAAGATCCAGGGAATTCTGCTGAGCAACAACAGCCTATCCCAAAAAGACATACACTATATGAGTAAATTTACATGATGTTCTTAAAATGACCGAGTTATAGAAATGGGGAACAGATGAGTGGCCACCAGGGGTCAGAGAAGTGGGGAGTGCCAGGTACAGCTATAAAAAGGAATGTTAGGAGTCCTTATAGGAAGGAAACCTGCATTTCCCAGAATCAATCAATGTCATTATCCTGGTTATGACATTATACTACAATTTTGCAAAATGGAAAAAGTAAAGGGTATAAGAGATCCTCTCTGTATTATGTGCTATAACTGCAGACAAATTTACAATGACCTAAAAATGAAAAGTTTTAATTTTTAATTTTTAAAAACTACATAAAATACATTTTTTGCACTCCCAGTACTACAAAAATTGGGTGAAGATTTAGCAAATGGGAGAAGGGAGTAAGAGTCTAAGAAACAGCCGGGCGCGGTGGCTCAAGCCTGTAATCCCAGCACTTTGGGAGGCCGAAGCGGGTGGATCACGAGGTCAAGAGGTCAAGACCATCCCGGTCAACATGGTGAAACCCTGTCTCTACTAAAAATACAAAAAATTAGCTGGCCATGGTGGCACGTGCCTGTAATCCCAGCTACTCAGGAGGCTGAGGCAGGAGAATGGCTTGAACCCGGGAGGTGGAGGTTGCTGTGAGCCAAGACTGCGCCATTACACTCCAGCCTGGGTAACAAGAGCGAAACTCCATCTCAAAAAAAAAAAAAGAGTCTAAGAAACACAGAATCACTTTCTAATGACATCCCCAAAAGATAGCAGAGAAAGGTGTTACAACAACACAGGACACGTCAAGCCAATGTGGCCCAAAGTGAAACTACTCACAACTTGGATTTTAAAAAACTTGGGCTAGGCCGCTCCGTTGTGGGGGCTGTTCATGGCGGTTCCCGGGTCTCCAACGTTTTTCCCGGCTCTTGCTTTGATTTTGGTCCTAAGTTTGTGCAAAGCAAAGATTCTGGTAGGAGTGAAATGACTGAGTACAAACTGGTGGCACCTGGAGCAACTGGTGTTGGCAAAAGCACACTGACAATCCAGCTAATCCGGAACCTCTTTTTGTAGATGAATATGATCCCACCACAGAGGATTCTAACCAGCACAGGTGGTTACAGATAGTGAAACCCGTCTGCTGGACATTCTCGACATAGCTAGACAAGAAGAGTCCAGACAGGCAAAGGCTTCCTCTGCGTATTTACCAACAATAACAGCAAGTCATTTGTGGATATTAACCTCTACAGCGAGCAGATTAAGCGAGCGAAAGACTGAGATTACGTACCGATGGTGCTAGTGGGAAGCAAGTGTGATTTGCCAACCAGTACAGTTGATACAAAACCAGCCCACAAACTGGCCGAAAGTTACAGTATTCCATTCACTGAAACCTCAGCCGAGACCAGACAGGGTGTTGAAGATGCTTTTGACACACTGGTAAGGGAAATACACCCGTACCAAATGGAAAACCTCAACAGCACTGATGATGGGACTCAGGGTTGTATGGGATTGCCATGTGTGCTGATGTAACAGGATACTTTTAAAGTTCTATCAGAAAAGAGCCACTTTCAAGCTGCACTGACTTCCCAGGAGGAGAAGTATTCCTGTTGCCATCTTCAGTCTCACAGAGAAGTTTCTGCTACTTCTGCAACTCTCAGTATTTTAGTGCAATATAATCTATTTGATAAGTTCTCAGAATCATGACCTCCTCGCTTGGCTGTCTGACCAGAGAACTGCACCTTTTGTTACTTTCTGTTATTTCTCTGCCCTGGGTTCTTCCACAACACAAACACGCCTCTGCCACCTCACGTTTTTCATCTGAAAAGCAGTTCGTGTCTGAAACAGAGAATCAAACAGCAAACATGAAATTCTACTGAAAACAGTGTCTTGACCTCTAAAGTAGCAACTATCAGTGATTTTTTTTTCTTTTACTGTTGAACTTAGAACTATGCTAATTTTTGGAGAAATGTCATAAATTACTGTTTTGCCAGGAAGATAGTTATTACTGCTGTTTGGTTTGTCTGTAATGGTATTGGCTGTATTCTCTAAACTGGCATCTGCTCCAGATTCATAAATACAAAAATGAATACAGAATTTTGAGTCTAACCTAGTCTTCTCAACTTTCATGTAATTAAATCCAACTTTCACAGTGAAACGCCTTTTTCCTAGAAGTGGTTTGTAGACTTCCTTTACAATATTTCAGTGGAATAGATGCCTCAAACTTCCTTATGCATGAAAATCAATGTCTGACATACGTCTGTGACTTATCTACCATTGAGAGAAAGCTGTATCTATATGAGAGCAGATGTCATTTTGTACATGTATGAAGTTGGTTTTCCAGAGGCCTGTTTTGGGGGCTTTCCCAGGAAAAGATAAAACTGAAAGCATCTGAATAATTTCACTTAATTTTTTACCTAATCTCCGCTTTTTTCCTAGGTTAATACTTATAAAAAATGTATGTAATTTGTCTTCTCTAGCTTACTGATAAACCTAATATTCAATGAACTTCCCATTTGTATTCAAATTTGGGTCATGCCAGAAAGCTCTACATTCACAGGTGTTCAAATATTGTAAAACTTTAGTGCATTGTTATTTAGTAGCTGTGATCAGTGATTTTCAAACCTCAAATATAGTATATTAACAAATTACATTTTCACTATATATCACGGTATCCTAACCCTAACCCTTCTTGCCCCACCCTCTACAACCTCCCCCGACAGCAATAGGGGCTTGATTATTTCAGTTAAGTAAAGCATGATCCCACCCTCTATGGTGGGATCACATGAGAAAGAAATTCTTCCACATTTGCTCATTGCACAGTAACTCCAGCTAGTAATTTTGCTGGGTGCCTGCAGTTAGCCCTGCAAAGAAAGAAGAGATAGGTTAGCACAAAGCCCTTTATCGTGACTGGAAAACTTGGTATAAGTATTTAAAATTTTTTTTTCTTTTCCTTTTAAGCCATGTAGAAACTAAATTAAGCCAATAATCTCATTTGAGAATGAGGATGTCTCTGCTGAAAAATATTTTAACTTTTCTTTATTCGTAATGTTCTTTGAAGGGTTTAAAACAAGATATTGATAAGTTTGTCTACGCTGCTAAGTTTGCTCAAAACAAGAAGTTGAAATTGTTGAGACAGGAATGGAAAATATAATTAATTGATAGTTACGAGGATCTAGAGGCTTGGCATTTTCATTTGCGATAATACACTGGTAATTCTCATAAAAAATACACCTGGATAACTTTGGTAAAAGACTAATTCCAAAATGGCCACTTTGTTCCTGTCTTCTAACATTTAAATACTTACTGAAGTCATCCATATTCTTTTTTTTTTTTTTTTTTTTTTTTGAGACACAGTCTTGCTTTGTTGCCAGGCTGGAGTGCAGTGGCACAATCTCTGCTCACTGCCCACTCCACCTCCTGGGTTCAAGCGATTCTTCTGCCTCAGCCTTCCAAGTAGCTGGGACTACAGGCATGCTAATTTTTGTTTTTTTTAGTAGAGACAACACCCAGCTAATTTTTGAATTTTTAGTAGAGACGGGGTTTCACTATGTTGGCCAGGATGGTCTTGATCTCCTGGCCTTGTGTTTAGCTCGCCTTGGCCTCCCAAAGTGCTGGGATTACAGGCATGAACCAACTGCACCCAGCTCTCCATCTTCTATATTACTAATTTTTATTTATTATGCAAATGTCACATTACCTTGAAATTAAGAAGAAACATATACTGTGCCCAGAGTATAATGAACCTGGAGAGTTGTGCTCCTTACGGCTAATTCTAAAAGTTTTCACAGTACCGTCATCATTTGTAAATAGAAATTCTGCTTTCCTACTGTGCCCCTCCTGGAGCAGTGTTACTCTGTAATTTTCCTGAGGCTTATCACCTCAGTCATTTTTTTTCTTTTACCTTCTGTAACTTGACTTTTTTTTTTTTTTAATATCTGTGACTCGAAGTGTGATTCTTTTTCTTAAAAATCTGTTAAATTTGATGTCAAATTAGGAAGAAAAATAGTTACTCATATTGGGTTCTTGTACCAACAGCCCTTGTATGTATGTACTGTAAGGTTTTTAAGCATGTTCTAAGCACAGAAGTTTCTAAATGGGGCCAAAATTCAGACTTGAGTATGTCTTTGAATAGCTTCTTAAGAAGTTACAATTAGCCGGGCATGATGGCCTGCACCTGTAATCCCAGCTACTTGACAGACTGAGGCAGAAGGATGGCTTGAACCCCGCAGGTGGAGGTTGCAGTGAGAAGAGATCCCACCACTGCACTCCAGCCTGAGTGACACAGTGAGACTCAATCTCAAAAAAAAAAAGTTACACATAGGTGTGAATTTTGGCAAATGGAGTGTCAAACTTAAAAGCTGAGTAACTTCAGTGTGGTATAAAACGTGGTTTTTAGGCTATGTTTGTGATTGCTGAAAATAATTCTAGTTTACCTGAAAATCCTTCTCTTTCCCCAAATTAAGTACCTGGCCAGCTGTCATAAACTACATATTCCTTTTAGTTTTTTTTAAAGGTTATATATTCAAGTGTGTGAAAATAAGATGTTCTGTCTAAAGGCTACTATGCCTGGTACGTAAATGAACCTGTTAAATGCTGTATTTACTCCAACAGCTTACTATAGAATGTTACTTAAATGCAATACCATACTTATTACAATTTTTACTATAGGAGTGTAATATAGGTAAAATTAACCTCTATTTTACTGGGTCCCCTGTTTAGTCTTTCACCATCCTTTAAACTGCTGTGAATTTTTTGGTCATGACTTGAAAGCAAGCGTAGAAAAACACTTTAAAGGTATCTGGGTTTTTTCCCATTCCAGAACATGTGAGCATAGTCAAACTCACTTTACATTCACAGTCATGAACTCCCAAGCTGGCAGCTACAACAAAGAACCAAAAACCAGTGCATTCTGCTTCTTGTAAATGATCTCTGCTAATTAATTATAAGAAGCAAGGAAAACCCCCAAAAATCTTGTATTTGGATGGTTTCTATAAAGAAGGGACTATAATTCTTGTACATTATTTTTCATGTTTGCTGTTTCTTTGAGCAGTCTAGTGTACCACACAATTATCTAAGGTATTTGTTTTCTATAAGAATAGCTTAAGAAGTATTCTTGGTACCAGAGTAGTTGCATTGTATTTCAAAATGTAAGATGATTTTTAAAAGCCTGAGTGCTGACTTAAGATCCAACTGTATGAACTCTACTCTGGAGGGAGGGGAGGGCATCAGTGGAAGTTGTAAGACTTTTATTTTTTTGTGTCATGTAACATACGTAAAAATAATTGTGCAATTCTGCTGTTTAAACAGGAACTACTGGCTTCCTCAGCCCTAAATGGAAGAGCAGATATTTTAAGTTGATTACTTTATTGTAAATTAATCCAACCTTACTCTTTTTAATTTGGTTGAATGTTTTTCTTGTTAAATGATGTTTAAAAAATAAAAACTAGAAGTTATTGGCTTTAAACATTAAAAATAAAAAACATTAAAAACATGGGCTAAAGGACCATTCCTCAGGAGAACACTCCTAATGATGGATAGCCTATTCAAGCTTGTTCTATCTTTTCTTAACTGTCGCAGGAGGCATCATCTCTGGCCTGTTCCTTCTTAGCCGATGGTCATTAGGGTCTCTGGCCAAATAAGTTCGGAAAAGACAGAATACTTTACCCAATTCTTAGCAATTGACAATGGACAGGGGTGTATTAATGGCTCTGAAGAGTCATGCAGTAAAGAAGCTGATTCATCTTTAACACTCTGATTGCCAAATTTATTTAAGTATAAAACACTCTTGCTCCAGAACATCTAGCATGTCTCATTTCATTTCAGCAGAGCATACCTTAGGAATTTTGGATCCAGGCTATTGCCAGCTATCCTGCTAATTAGGTGTCACAAAACTATGAATAAAGCTTCTTGGCCTGATGCTGAGCTGACCTCAACCCGTCAATGGAGGCAGTGGACAGCTGGGCTTCAGAAGCACTGGCATTTCCTGCACCATGGAGAAACAGAATGCAGGACCCGTTTGTCCCTCTTGCCTTACCATTTGTTAGGTGTGCGCCTCACACAGCCACTGTGCTATGCAGTATTTAAATAAATTTCACTTAATATGCAAAGCAACCACATACCAATAGATACTGTCATAACATAGGTTTCATTAGAGAAAATAAAAACGGATTCTTAACACTGTCATAAAGTTGCTGAGCAGCAGTGTGAACCCAAAACCTGAGCCCTTAACCATTGAGCCCTCATGTTTCATTATATGCAGGTGACAAGAAGAGACCTGTTTAACCAGTTCCAACTTTCACATGCTAGCCCGACTGCAAAGAAAGGACTCAAGGTTTACAACTGCCCAGTCTCCACCCTGCATGTGCCTTACCCCAGCTGTACCTTAATATGTTTCTCTAACATGTTGAGCTCTCTCAGGCTTCTAGGCATATTCCGTTCCCTTTCCCCAGAACATGACTCCACTGTCTTCCCTTGGCTAACTCCTACTCATCCAGTGAATGCCAGCTTAAGCTTCCCTGCCTTCTGGAAGTCTTCCCTGATTCTCAGGCCCGAGTTGGCAGTTCCTCTCCACGCTCCTGAAGCCCGCATTCATCCTCACACAGCACATCTCAAACCACTGCCTGGCCGCTTGTTTACCTCCCCTACTAGACTGTGAGCTTGGAGTCAAAGACTGACTGTTCTGTATATACCATGTGTCTGAGACACAGGAGGAGCTCAAAAAATATAAAACTCATGCATAAATCAATCAATCAAAGACAGAAACTCTAAAGTCCAAATCTCGCCTATCAGTTTGAAGTCAGCAACCATGGAATAAGGTAACAGCTGCTTACTTTCTGACCCCAAAGGCAAAGCAGGGGGACTCTGAGGCAGAGCTGGGTTTGAACCCCAGCTGTTATTAACTAGCCGAATGATGTGAAGCAATTTACTTTGGTCTCAACAGATCTCAATTTCCTCATCTATAAAACGGACAAGGAAAAAGTGCCTACCTCATAACGCTGTAGTGGGAATATAAAGCAATGCATAACCAAGTACTCAGAACAGTCTCTAGCACTTGGCTAGTGCTAAATAAATATTAGCTATCACGATCATGGCCGGTCTGAGTGTAGAGGTGTCTAGACACTAATTGAGCACAACTCGTGATACATTTCTTTGCTCTTCCTCCACTCTCACTGCTTCACTTGACTAGCCTTCAAAAACAGTATTTTAAAAATATGAGCTATTATGATTATAGGAAGGAAGATGAAGATAAACCCTCTACGAAAGATAAGCTAGAAATAGTATAAAGTCTCAAAGCGTAAGAAGAAACAACCGAGTAACATACAGCACACTCCTACTTTTACAGGAAGAAAAAGAGTGAACAGTGGACAATGGGAGTCAAAGAACTAAAGCACAACTGGAAAAGTGAACTGTAAATATTCAGCTGATTCATTCATGACCCATTTCAGTAGGCTGACAATGAATTAAGTAATTAAAATTTTCTTAGCTAAAAACACAAAAATCCACAACTTCAAAGTTACTTCCTGTATCTTCTTGCTCTCATTTGAAGCCTGTCAGAAAAAGCCAGACCTTGAGTATTTCTATTAATAATTCCTGCCCACGCCAGTAAGTAACAGCCACAACGGGTTCCGGCCATGCTCCTAAAAACTGCTTAGATTCCATATTTGCGGAGATAAATGCTTAAACTCAAATACATTTTTAATTTGGTTACAACTTTAATCAATTCCAGCTGTTAGATGAGCTCCCAGAAAAACTTACAATTAAGTACTAATCATAACTATTTTTAAATAGTGTTTATTTTATACTGGACATTTACATTTGTCTTTGAAATTTTCACATGGCAAACTGTACTCAAAACAAGGGTTTGTTCTTAGTATCATAGTAATTTCCATATCAAACAATACCAAGCCCCATATTTTTAGATTGTCATAGAAACCACTACTTGATATTTAAGATGTAGACAAGTTGATCTATCTTATAAAGTTACTACATCATTAAAAACTTACTTTCAATTTATAAAAAAGCAAATGAAAGAAACAATATTTCTTCTCCACACTACCACTTCCCAAAAAATAACACAATCATGGTTGAACAACATCACGCAAAACATCAGGAAATTTCATCTTTACTGAAGCTACATAAAACAGAACAATGGCACCAATCATTTCTTCTATTGATAGCTTAATCATGTCGTTTACATAAGCACATTTTGTTGCAGGGCAAAGGCCACTCAAGTTTTCCCACTTCAATGCCTTTACCATCTCGATTTGCATACACAGACAGCACAGAAACAGAAGTCATCCATCACAGGCATAACCCTCACTAACAAGAAAAGACAGTCAAATATCCTGGGGTTAGATATTTTAGAAGAGTCTCCAGACGGGTGTTATCAGAAAGACACTTCAAATTCTGTGGCAACTTTAACTGAAGAAATGAAACATTTAAAATATTCTTTTTCAGGCCAGACACAGTGGCTCATTCCTATAATCCCAGCATTGTGGGATGCCAAAGCAGGTGGATCGCTTGAGTCCAGGAGTCTGAGACCAGCCTGGGCAATACAGAGAGACGCTGCCTCTACAAAAAATAAACAGAATTAGCTGGGCATGGTGGCTCACACCTGTAGTCCCAACTAGTCAGTAGGCTTAGGTGGGAGGATTGCTTTACCCTGGGAGGTTGAGGCTGCAGTGAGCTGAGATCATAACACTGCACTCCAACCTGAGCCACAGACTGAGATCCTGTCTCAAAAAAACTTTAAAAAATTACAAAAGTATTCTCTTGGCCAGGCGTCGTGGCTCACACCTGTAATCCCAGCACTTTGGGAGACCAAGGTGGGCGGATCACTTAAGGTCAGGAGTTGGAGACCAGCCTGGCCAACATGGTGAAACCCCATGTTTTTTTTTTTTTTAAAAAAAAAAAAAAAGTATTCTCTTTCAATAACATATACCTGGGGTTTGTTTTAAAATTCTCCAGGAGGGGAAAAAAAGCCATGGGGAAGATAGTTAATATTAGTAAAATGCTGAAAATGGTTGAAGTTGGGAAGGACAGGTACACAGGGTTTGATACACTATTCTCTAACTTTTGCATATGTTTGAAAATATCCATGGTATGGCCGGGCTCAAGGGTTCACACCTGTAATCCCAGCACTTTGTGTGGCCAAGGCAGGTGGATCACGAAGTCAGGAGTTCAAGACTAGCCTGACCAAGATGGTGAAAGTAAAAATGGTCTCTACTAAAAATACAAAAATGTAGCCAGGTGTGGTGGCAGGCACCTCTAATCCCAGCGACTTAGGAGACTGATGCCAAAGAATTCCTTGAACCCAGGCAGCAGAGGTTGCAGTGACATCACTGCACTCCAGCCTGGGAAAGAGAGTGAGACTCCATCTCAAAAAAAAAGAGAAAAGAAAAAGAAAATCACGACGATAAAAAGTTAAACAGAATATTCTCTCCATCAAAATATTCTTTCCACCTAAGCTTAAATTTAGATTTGCCACAATCTCTGCCTAGAAACCATTAAATGCCACAAAACATTTTTCTCCTCTCTAAAGATATAACTCCATCACTGACACCTCCCTGAGAGGTTTTGTGCAGTGGGGCCCAATCCCTCAGCCCTCCCATCTCCTCTCAAAAACTGGAGGGAACCCCAAGTCCAATCACAACACTGCCTTCAGCAAGTTTCCCTCCAAAGCACCAGCACCCTACATAAAATTACAATGTTTTGTTAGCTCATCACCCCTTAGATGGATTCACATATAACATCTGAGAAAATCTAATTAAATCATTAAACCAACCTGAGATAAACTTTTAAACTCCTCCATAAGACTTTACGAATAAAGTCATAGGATCAGCCACCCATTGTTAACAAGTTCCATTTAACATCGAACTTCCAGTATTATGAAAACAGGCTCTAGGAGATTATCTAAATATAGGCGACAATTACAACTTTGAGAAATACAATCTAAAAGCCTTTGATCTTTAAAATTTAAATTACCCTATTTTTAACTTTTGACAAAGAAATATCCCAATTAACCTAAGACAAAATGGTCATCAGAACTTTGGAACAACATATAAAACACAGAACTCATGCTGCATGAAAATGTAGTAATCTAAACAGTGAAAGGAAAGGACTCCTTCATTTCCAAACATTTTAATAAAAATAAAAGTAAGACTTACCAGCACTTTGTTTTCAACTTTGTCTCCCTTAACTTCCAACTTTACTTTCTTCTTCACTGAAATTTTTATCTTTCTGCCAATAACATCCTTTATGCTTTCTGGAAAAAAAGGAATAGTTTCATTATACTATTAGTAAGAAAAAAAAGCATTGCAGAGGAGTAAGCATTTGATTTGGAAGAGTGTATTTGGTTGTTTTTACTTTTTTTTTTTTTTTTTTTTTTTTATGAAACGGTCTCACGCTGTCACCCAGGGTGGAGTGCAGTGGTGGGATCTCAGCTCAGTGCAACCTCCTCATCCCAGGTTCAAGCGATTCTTCTGCCTCCACTTTCCTAAGAGCTGGGACTACAGGCAAGTACCACCGTGCCTGACCAATATTTTGCATTTAGTAGAAACGAGGTTTCACCATGTTGTTGGGGCTGGTCTTGAACTCCTAACCTAAAGTGATCCACCTGCCAGAGCCTCAAGATTACAGGCATGAGCCACCGTGCCCAGGCGTTTGTCTTTATTCACTTGCTTTAATGTCTGATGGTTATCAGCCATTAAGTATTTAATAAACACCTCCTTTGTACCTTTGTACCTTGTACTGTGCGTTGAGATGCTGAGGCAAACATAAAAGCCTGATATAACACCAGCCCATCAAAGGCATAACATAACCTTGTTTGGAAAATAAGATACACATACAAGAAAAAACAAAAAACAGCAAACAGTGAAGTTGGGCAGTATGATGAAGCACTACACTGCACGCAGAACACAAAAGGAATTCATAAACTCCCTCTGCCCTTGGCTGGTTACTTCTGGTGCCCAGCAGCCTCTGGGTTCACCATAGTGCCATACAAATATTAGCATTCTCTTTGAGTAAGTCTTGACATGATGGTTACGGAATACAGCAAAACAAAAGACAACGGAACTGGGCCAGGCATGCTGGCTCACGTCTATAATCCCAGCAGTTTGGGAGGCTGAGGCAGGCGGATCACTTGAGGTTGGGAGTTCGAGACTAGCCTGGCCAACATGGAGAAACCCCGTCTCTTACTAAAAATACAAAAAAAGAAATTGGCCAGGTGTGGTGTACATGCCTGTAATCCCAGCTAGTTGAGAGGCTGGAGCTCGAACACTGCTTGAACCCAGAAGGCAGAGGTTGCAGTGAGCTTAGATTGCGTCACTGCACTCAAGCCTGGGTGACAGGGTGAGACTCTGTCTCAAAAAATAAAAATAAACCGGAACTGTATCAAATGATTTAACCAGAAAAGGGTACTCCCAGCCATCTGTCCTTCCAAATCACAGCACAATACCCACAAGGAGTGGTCAAAGGGCAACAGAAGGAGAAATCTGGAGAGACTTGCCATTTCAGATAGTAATGAAAGTCTTCCTAGGACTCCCGTGAGAACCTCAAAATGAACAGCTCTGAAGTCAAATTCATTATACTCTAGACACTAATGATGCTGGAAACTGCTTATCTCTAACTGGTCCTCTTAGGAAGTCGGTCTCCTATAATCTCCCTCCTTTGCAGCTCCTGACCACCCGGGCCTCTAAGCCAGCAGCTCACTGTCACCTCCATAACCGCAGTGACTCTTCCAAAACTGTGAGACTCATCGTGTCTCTCCCAGTCTATGAACTGCGGTCATTTTTTAATAAACCCAAAACTCATAGCATGTCATTCAAGGTCTTTCACGTTTTTTTTTCATTGTCATTTCTCAGCACATACCTAAAGATCAAATTATCCCTAACATCTTCATCTTGTATACCCCTAGAATTGTGTATCTATTATTCTCTTTCCTGGGATGCATTTCACTTTTGTCCTCCTGGTTATATTCTACTTATCCTCCAAAATACAGTCCCCTCCTCTATAGCTCCCATACCTCTGTATTCTGTATTACAATCATTTTGGTCTATTCACACATTCAACAAATGAAGGTACACAGGAGTATATCTTTGCATGCCAGGGACTCTAGGAGATGCTAGCTAGAGATGGTCCTTGCTTTTCACAGGAGTTTCCCCGTGGAGGTCACAGAGAGATACCATTAAACAAATTCAGACTCAACAAATTCAGGATCATGAATTCGGAAGCATACAAAGCTTTCAGGGAGGAGGGGATCCCTGAGCTAAATCTCGAAGGCACAGGAAATAAGAGCAGTGGTTTCCAAAGTGGAGTGTACAACACAATCCATTGAGATGAAAGAAGAAAAGAGGATTCTCACTTCTACTTACAATGTGTTTCAGTTGTGTTTTAGATGATACACACTAAATTCAGTATGTAGTTTAACATAAAGGGTAATCAAAATTTTCTTCTTGGGAACGCCATTGCGAAAGTTTAGGGCTGCTGAGATAAGAAAAGTGAAGAAGGGGAGAAAAAGACAGTGTACACAGAAAGAACTACATGGACCTGAGAAAGCACAGCGTGCTCAAGCAACAGCAAGGAGATGGAATGTTCGAGGCAAGGGCACATGTGGAAGAGCTCACTGCACTTCAAGGTCTTTACACAGCTCCTATCTTATCAGAACTCAAAGCAAGCACAGGCTACTCCTCCCTCCCCTAAAAAAGAATTGTGGGAAATGGGCATCTGAAATTGACTTAAGAACATACACACACACACACACACACACACACACACACACACACACAGAGACTGGAAAACCTTCTATCCAAAGATCTAAAATAACTACCTCTAAGCAGTAATAGGAGTGACATATATTCTTCTTATTCTTCTCTGCATTTAAATTTTTCACGAAAAGTCTGTAACACTTTTTATATACCTTGAGGGAATCTTAAGGGAATATAGAGGTTTCCGTGTGGTCGCCATTTTGAATTGATCAAAGCAGAATTTTTTTGAGCATTTGAAATTGGAGAGGAAAACAGGTGCAAGAATTTATTCTATCCCAGACTAACCTGATTACTGAAAGACCCAAAAAAATCATTATCGGGCATAATACGTCATTCTGTTGAAAGATATATGACATACGCAATATTTAATAAAAACAAAACTTCCATTTCAAGATAAAGGTCAAATTCAACTTTTAAAATATGCAAACTATTCCTTTTGAGAATCATGAATACAAACCAGACACCTCATTTCCACCCTATCCTTCACTCTTTCTCTTGGTTCTAAGTAGTTACCCACACTTTCCATTTCCAGACTCAAGGACAACTCCTTGCATAAAAATCTGCCACCTACTTTAGCCATCCTTATCCCCCAGCCAGGAAAGTCCTTGCCTAAACTCATTCTCAGGACTTCTGGAGGCATTTTCAGAGCCTCTGGCCTTTACTTGGGGTGCTGGAAAGGTCTCAGCCCCCCAGAACCGAATAGGTCACTTACTCCAGCAAAGGCTGCTACTTTTATCTCAGGAGCAGACTCCACAAGGTTGGGGAGAGAGAAGAGGGCTTGCCAGGATGATGATGGGGGTGTGTGTGTGTGTGTGTGTGTGTGCGCGCGCGCGCGCGTCTGTGAACAACTTCATACTATAAATTCTGGTAAAAGGTCAGGTTTGTCTGTCTGTAATTCAGCAGTAGAGGCTTCCATACAAACCTAGCAACAGCCTCTTTACATTAAGTTTTACCTGCTGAGTTAACAGTCACCAACGGAAGGGCACACACAAATTTCTCCAAAGTATTATTAGCTAAAAGGAACAACAGAGGCGCCAATTCCACAAAGGGAGATGAATGGGTGCTCAGAACTTCCTCTTGTTGTCAGCACCGATTAAACATCATCTTTGTGAGCAGTACGCTGTGCAGTGTGCCAAGAATGGTACAGTAGGGAATATAGGTCACTAGGGCTCAAAACACATCCGCACACGGACACACACACCTTGTTACAACATAACATACTACACACATACACATGCTTAAACCCTAGGTTTTTCAGAACACTCTCCCATCCTATTTCACCTCTGCCATTTTAACCCTCCAGATAATTAAGTTAAACCTCAAGACTTAACCAGCCCTGCCCCCACCACCACAAAAAAAATAATAATAACCCTTAAGGGACTCAAACAATGGGTCACCTTTCACGGGGTACAATATACAGGTTCCCTAAGAGATCCCCGTTAAGGAAAATTGGTAGGTTAATCATTATTAAAATAAAGCTTTTATCATTAACCCTCAATTTCCTGGCCCGAGTCTGCGTCAGACCTGTAACCCTTTCGCTCCCAGCTGGCTACAACAAGCCACGCCTTGCCAGGCCCATTTTAGCAGACTGGCGCCCACTCCCCCCAAGTCTGCGGGTCAGAGGATCACGTCCCGCGAGGCATTTTGAGGAAGGTGCATGACACGTGCCGGAGACGACCTACTGTGCGCTCGCCAGCTGTCCTTCCCGTAAGCTTTCCCGGACTTTCCCGAGTTTGGGGCAGTGGGCCGGGCGCCGTAAAGGGCTCCCTTCACTAGCAGAACTCCCAATTGTAAGGTGCCCGCCCCCTTCTTCCGCCGACCGGGACCCCAGCGTCTGGGCGGGAGGAGGTGCCTAGGGCTCACAGCCGAGACCCCCTCGGAGGACTCCCGATTCCTCCCCAACGCCTTCCCTCTCTGCACTTGGCTCCAGAGGCGGTCGTATGGGAACAAACTTCCCGGCGCCCCCAGTGACCCTGCCCAACACCACTCCGCCCTAAGGGGCGCCCAGACTTCTCGGGACCTGCGGGAAGGTGGGAAGGGAGGCGGAGGTGAGGAGTTCGCAGAGGAAGATGGAAATCCAACCACCCCGCGAATCTTACCTATCAACTCCCTGGGAACATCAGAGCTCTCCTCGGTCATGGTTGCCCTCCAGGCGCGGGGCGTGCTGCAGGTCCAACTCTGATGTACGGCCGCTGCCCTTCTCCGAACTCCTCAAATGAGAGAGGCAGATGCAGCTTGCAAATGGAAGTGGGCAAGAAAAGGGGGGCGGAGATACAATTTTGCCGCGCGCCCCCCGCCCCACAAAAAAAAAAAAAAAAAAAAAAAAAAAGAGTTCCAAATGCCGGGCGGAATTGCTGCTGCTGCTGCTACATGACGCCTCCTCGCAGTTCCCGGCGGCGCAATGAGGAGCGCACGGGATCACGGGCGGGCTCGGGGCGTGGGGCGGCTGCGGCGCCGGCTCCTCCTCCCGGCTCGCAGGTCTCCGGCTGGGCTCGGCCGGCGCAGCTCCCGCCCCGTCTCCGCGCCGCACCTACCGCCCTAGGTGAAAGCGGGGGGCGTGGAGAGGGCGGGGAGAGCGGCGCGCGGCGGCGGGGGGAGGCTGTCCTCGCGCTCCCGCCGGGATCCGGCCGAGCGGGGGCAGCTCCGGCCCTTCTCCTTCTCCTCCTTCTCCTTCTCCTCCTTCTCCTCCTCCTCCTGCGTTTCCTCCTCACCTCGCGAGAGCCAGCCTCCGGAGTCCGGGCGCGCTGTCCCCGGCGCGGGGCGCACCCCGAGGAGAGACGCTGCGCGCTGTTGCGGTGGCGGCGGCGGGCACCCGCCCCTCCTCGCAGCCTTCCTCCCAAACCGCAGCAGCCCTGTGTGAGGAGAGGGGGCGAGCGAGCGGAGCGCGCGAGAGAGCCCGGGAGCCATCTGCTGGCTGCGAGGGAGGAGATCTGGGCGAGCCGCGCTTCCCGAGTCCCAGTCCCCACCTCCGGGTGGGCCGAGGGACGCAGAGCACGGGAGGCTGCGGATTCTGCAGAGCCGTCTGCACGGAAGCCGGTTCTTTCTGAGGCCTCTCACGCACGTTTTCTTTTTCAGCCCTCCCGGTGACATGTCATTTCATCAGCGCTCTTCTTCGTTTTTGGTGAGCTAGACGAAACCTGTGAACACTAATCATATGGTGAGAAAACACTTGTGTGTGTACTCAGCTTGTGCTCTACAGCCGCAGTTCGCAATCTCAGACGTTCCAATTGAAAACGCCTTGGAAAATGCCTTTCACTCGAAAAGATCTTTTATCCTCGGGGTCTATTCGGGAAGCTGAACTTGAATCACTGCGAGCTAACTAAGCCTGCGGATAGGTCTGATCCTACCTGAGCCCAAAGTCCCTGTGACTTCCCTGCGCTTCATCCCCGGAGGCTCAACTTCAGGGCCAAGAACACTTTGTGCCTCAATGGCAGATTTTTGGCCTAGGACTGGGAATGTCCCAGACTATCAGGTTCTGCTTAGAAAGCACAGAAAGGGAGGAAAGGGAATCCCAAACACGTGGCAATCTAGTTTTAAACACTGCCATTGACCTTGGATCCCTTAGAATAATCCTCAGCCCCTCAGCCGGGCCTTACCACTAAGGACTTGCCAGTTTGGCCCCTTCCCGCCCTCCTTACCTCTCCCACCCTCCACTTTATTACAACCAGACTGTTTCCTTCCTCCTTCCTCTTAAGGTTATCTGATTCTCATCTGTGTTTTCAAACCCATCCTATTGTCTACCTTCTTCGGGAATATTTTCCAGGGATTTTCAGATCACTGTGATCCCTAAGCCTCTAGAATATATATTGCCTGAAGCACACTGTTCTAAGCCCATCCACACAGTGTCTTGTTTCATTACTTGTGTATTTGTCTAGTTTTACTCACGCTTGCATTGTCCCCTGAGTTTGGATTTTTCTGCCCAGCCACACTGTAGGTGAGTTGAAAGCAGGAATTTATCTTAGACTTTTGAACCTCTTCAACAGCCTAGTGCAAAGTAGGTGTTCAGTAAACATTTCTTAACTGATTTTAGAGCTTTGCACCTCAGGCCTCCAACCATTTGTTTCAAAAGTGGGCAATTTCTTAAAGCTAGACATTTCCTTCATGCATTAAATATCTTTTTACTGCAATAAATGGAAATTAACATCTCAAAACTGTCTTTCATTCAACCCTGTGGGTTAAAGAGGGCTTTTCTGGCACATCCCAATGAAGTTTCAGAAATACCCTGAAGTTTCCAAACCATGTGATTACTTGTGAAAATAAGAACAAAAGATTTTTTTTTTTTCCTGCAGCCTGGGTGATGGAAAGAATAAAGGAAAGGCTGTATGGCAGTTCTGTAATTCAGTTCTCTTTGGCTTCTTTTAAAGGAAGCTGGGGTTTCAGTAAAAGAATCATTTTCACTGCAGCAGGATCCTGACTGTCTCCTGCGTCTCTGAAGTGAATTAAAATGAATCTCCTATCACAACACTGAAAAAATGGCTGATTTTGGAAATCAAAGTCATTTACTTCTCGGTTGCAAAACTCAAACGTGTTTCCGAAGAGCAAGCAGAAAACTCCAAGGAGCACTGTTAATAAAGCGGTAAACCCAACAAACAGGAAACATCCCCAGCCCGGTAAAACCATGGTGCCAGCTTAGAGAATGCAGTTTGCATTCCGAAATGTGTGCTTGTTGACTGAATCTGTCTACCTCTCCTACTGCCTCAAAAACAAACTTTTCTCACTCCACCGTCCCTCCAACTTCATTAAATTCATCCCTGCTTATATAGTCTTGAATAAAAAAGTGATCAAACCGCTACATGAAACTGATTGGCATTACATATGTAATTAGCCATAGCTTCATCTAAGTAAGTGTTTGCATGTGGCTGTGTTTAAACCATACAACTAGTATGGTTTATCTGAAAGCTGTCAGTAAGAGAAAACTTTTTCAGAAAATCCCTACTGCATTTGAATCTGTAAAATGTTAAACATAATGACAATATATTTAATATATACTGAGTGGCAAAGTTATTTTGAAAAGTTATCCATGGATTTTTTCTTTTAATTCATGAGCATGTATTCACATCTATACAGTACATTTTGTAATGCATTAAGGTCAGAAAACACTCTGAATAAAAAAGTTTGCAGAAAATACTGTCTCTATTATGACCCAACATACTATCATTAAACTTATATCATATAATGGTTAAACCCATGAAGACAAAGCAAACAAAAAAGATAAGAAGAAATCGGCATTGTAACAAAAAAACCTCACAAACTTAGTAGCTTAGTTTCTGATCCTGTCTACTGCATTGAGAACTGGTATAAAATGGAAAGGTATTCAGAAATGTGGAAGCCACCAGCATTTTACTCCCCAGGTAATGATTTTAAGACTAACCTCCAACCCCCAGTAACCATTGGTGCAGGGGCCTTCTTAAGAAAGTGTATTTTTCAAATTGGTTAATAAAGATCTTTCAGGAGAGTATGCAATGTGAACTAAGCTGGAAAACACCTCTAAGAAAACTTAGCTTATATCTGACTGGAAGATAATAGAAGGCAAATGGCTATTAAACAACCCTCCTTTGAACTATTTACAAATGGGCTGGCCTGTAATCCCAGCACTTTGAGGGGCCGAGGCAGGCGTATCACCTGAGGTCGGGAGACCAACATGGAGAAACCCCATCTGTACTAAAAATACAAAGTTAGCAGGGCGTGTTGGCACACGCCTGTAATCCCCGCTACTCTGGAGAATGAGGCAGGAGAATCGCTTTAACCCAGGAGGCAGAGGTTGCAGGGGGCTTGAGATCACGCCATTGCACTCCAGCTTGGGCCAACAAGAGCAAAATTCTGTCTCGAAAAAATGAAAAATATTTACAAATGAAATTATACGAGACCTGATATTTGTTTGAAAATAGCCCACGGGATGCTGGAGGGTAGAGAGTATTGAGTAGGGAAATAGATGAAATCAGAGTGGCCCTCTGTTGATATTTGTTGCAGCTGGATATCAGATAAATGGGAATTCATTGCTTTCACTTTTACATGTGTTTGAAATGTTTCATAACAATAATAAAACAGAATGAATCCTTAACACATATGACTGAACAAAAAGGAGGAAAATCAGCTCAGTAATTCAGAACACATCTGTTCGAATGTGCCATAATCAGAGCTCCCAGTTTTCAATGGTATTCCATCTTCAGAACATTTGAACACTTCAGTAGATAACATGTTGTCTTGATTCAAAGAACCATTTTCTCATTTTAAAGTTTATGAAATCTGAATGCATTTTATAATTGGTATAGACAGTTTTAAAATTATGGTTCTCACACCCCATCCCCAACACAAATGCAAGATAAACAAAATCCATGATGCATCTGAAAATAAGTTACCTATGACAAGTGAGGAAATGAGGGTTTGACATATCTGAACTACCCAGTGACTCGTTGGGTAACAAGTGCAGTTACTATATCTTTATCACAATGAGGAAGTAAGTTCACATTTGTGGAGTGAATTGCCCAAAGTCAGAACTTTAAGAGTGAAAGACTGAACTTAGAATTTGAGATTTACAGGTAAATGTTCATTTAACTATAGTTTTGGTTTCACTTGGTTTGGTTTGAGACAGAGCCTTGCGGAGTGCAGTGGCACATTCTTGGCTCACTGCAACTTCTGCCTCCTGGGTTCAAGCGATTCTCCTGCCTCAGCCTTCCAAGCAGAGTAGCTGGGACTACAGGTGCATGCCACCACACCCAGCTAATTTTTGTATTTTTAGTAGAGATGGGCTTTCACCATGTTGGCCAGGCTGGTCTCAAACTTCTGACTTCAAGTGTTCTGCCCGCTTTGACCTCCCAAAGTGCTGGGATTACAGGCATGAGACACCACGCTGAGCCCATTTTACTATAGCTAGTATGCTACTCTGCAGGCTCCTAGGCCAGGTTCCCTTGGAAGCATACAGGTGACTAGGGTTTGGCCTCACTGGCTCACAAGGAACTCCTTCTCTAGGAGAATGATCAAGTTGAGCTTTGATTGCCCTGCAGCTAGCCCAGTGCCAGCCACATAGTAGGTGAGGGAAAACACCTTTAGAAGGCTCAATTGAGCCAAGCCCTTTTATATGGTATGGTATGTATGGCCTGGTATGTTGTGTCTTCATTATCATTGGTTTCAAAGAACATCTTTATTTCTGCCTTCATTTCACTATTTATCCAGTCTGTGTCTTTTGAGTGGGACGTTTAGCCCATTTATATTTAAGGTTAATACTGTTATGAAGAAAAGAGAGAAGAATCAAATCGATACAATAAAAAAATGATAAACGAGATATCACCACCAATCCCACAGAAATACAAACTACCATTAGAAAATACTACAAACACCTCTATGGAAATAAACCAGTAAATCTAGAAGAAATGGATACATTCCTGGACACTTACACCCTCCCAAGACTAAACCAGGAAGAAGTCGAATCCCTGAATAGGAATGGTACCATTCCTTCTGAAACTATTCTAAACAGTACAAAAAGAAATTCCTCCCTAACTCATTTTATGAGACCAACATCATCCTGTTACTAAAACCTGGCAGATACACAACTAACAAAGAAAATTTCAGGCCAACATCCATTATGAACATTGATGCTAAAATCTTCAATAAAATACTGGCAAATCAAATCCAACAGTGTATCAAAAATCTTTTCCACCGCAATCAAGTGAGCTTCATCCCGGGAACACAAGGGTGGTTCAACATACGCAAATCTATAAATGTAATCCACCACATAAATAGAACCAAGACAAAAACCACATGATAATCTCCATATATGCAGAGAAGGCCTTTGACAAAATTCGACAGCGCTTTATGCTAAGAACTCTGAGTAAACTAGGTTTCGATGAAACGTATCTCAAAATAATAAAAGCTATTTATGACAAACCCACAGCCAATATCATACTGAATGGGCAAAAACTGGAAGCATTCCCTTTGAAAACCCATCATAAGACAAGGATGCCCTCTCTCACCACTCCTTTTCAGCATACTATTGGAAGTTCTGGCCAGGGCAATCAGGCAAGAAAAAGAAATAAAGTGTATTCAATTAGGAAAAGAGGAAGTCAAATCATCTCTATATGCCGATGACATGATTGTATATTTAGAAGACCCCTTCGTCTCAGCCCAAAATCTGCTTAAGCTGATAAGCAACTTCAGCAAAGTCTCAGGATACAAAATCAATGTGCAAAAATTGCTAGCATTCCTATATACAAACACCAGGGAAGCAGAGAGCCAAATTATGAGTGAACTCCTATTCACAATTGCTACCAAGAGAATAAAATACCTAGGAATACAACTAACAAGGGATATGAAGGACCTTTTCAAGGAGAACTACAAAGCACTGCTCAAAGAAATAAAAGAGAACATGAACAAATGGAAAAACATTCCATTCTCATGGTTAGGAAGAATCTGAAAATGGCCATACTGCCCAAAGTAATTTATAGATTCAGTGCTATCCCCATCAAGCTACCATTGATTTTCTTCTCAGAATTGGAAAATTAAAAAACACCTTAAACTTCATATGGAACCAAAAAAGAGCCCGCATAGCCAAGACAATCCTAAGCAAAAAAAAAAAAAAAAAAAAAGCTGGAGGCATCATGCTACCTGACTTCAAACTATACTACAAGGCTACAGTAATCAAAACAGCATGGTACTGGTACCAAAGCAGAGATATAGATCAATGGAACAGAACAGAGTCCTCAGAAATAATGCCACACACCTACAACCATCTGATCTTTGACAGACCTGATAAAAACTAGCAATAGGGAAAGGATTCCCTATTTAATAAATGGTCTTGGGAAACTGGCTAGCCACATGCAGAGAGCTAAAACTGGATCCCTCCTTAACACCTTATACAAAAATTAACTAAAGATGGATTAAAGATTTAAACATAAGACGTTACACCATAAAAACTCTAGACGAAAACATTAGGCTATACCATTCAGGACAGAGGCATGGGGAAGGGCTTCATGACAAAAACACTAAAAGCAATGGCAACATAAGCCAAAATAGACAAATGGGATCTAATTAAACTAAAGAGCTTCTGCATAGCAAAAGAAACTATCATTAGAGTGAGCCAGCAACCAACAGAATGGATAAAAAGCATTGCAATCTACCCATCTGACAGAGGACTAATATCCAGAATCTACAAGGAACTTAAACAAATTCACAAGAATAAAGCAAGCAACCCCATTAAAAAGTGGGCAGAGGATATGAATAGACACTTTTCAAAAGAAGACATTTATGCAGCCAGCAAACATGAAAAAAGCTCATCATCACTGGTCACTAAAGAAATACAAACCAAAACCACATTGAGATACCACCTCACACCAGTTAGAATGGCAATCATTAAAAAATCAGGAGACAAAAGATGCTGAGAGCATGTGGAGAAATAGGAACGTTTTTACGCTGTTGGTGGAATTGTGAATTAGTTCAACCATTGTGGAAGACAGTGTGGCAATTCCTGAAGGATCTAGAAATGGAAATACCATTTGACCCAGCAATCCCATTACTGAGTATACACCTAAAGGATTATAAATCATTCCATTATAAAGACACATGCACACATATGTTTATTACAGCACTGTTCACAATAACAAAGACTTGGAACCAGCCAAAATGCCCATCAATGATAGACTGAATAAAGAAAATGTGGCACATATACACTATGGAATACTACGCAGCCATAAAAAAGGATGAGTTCATGTCCTTTGCAGGACATAAATGAAACTGGAAACCATCATTCTCAGCAAACTGACACCAGAACAGCAAAGCAAACACCACATGTTCTCACTCACAAGTGGGTGTTGAACAATGAGAACACATGGACACAAGGAGAGGAACATCGAACACCAGGGCCTGTTGGGGTGGGGGGGGGCATAGGGGAGGGATAGCAGGGCGTGGGGGTCAGAGGAGGGAGAGCATTAGTAGAAATACCTAATGTAGATGACGGGGTGATGGATGCTGCTAACCACCACCATGGCACGTGTATACCTATGTAACAAACCTGCACATTGTGCACATGTACCCCAGAACTTAAAGTATAATAAAAGAAAAAGAAAGAAATTCATAGGAGGGGGAGAGAAGAAGCACTAAAATATGGCAAGGTTCTTATATAAATTGACTCAGCAAATATGAGTTGAGCACTTAGTATTTGCCAGAGGTTATAATAATAAATTATGTGGCCACTTCATGTAACCCTCATGGAGCAGTCTAGAGAAGAAAGAGAGCAAGACCAAGATAAAAAATTAAAAACAACTTTTGTTGTTGTTGTTGTTATTTGAGACAGAGTCTTGCTCTGTCACCAGGCTGGAGTGCAGTGGCACGATCTTGGCTCACTGCAACATCCGCCTCTTGGGTTTAAGTGATTATCCTGCCTCAGCCTCCCGAGTAGCTGGGACTATAGGCACTTGCCACCACCCCTGGATAATTTTGTATTTTTAGTAGAGATGCAGTTTCAACATGTTGGCCAGGATGGTCTCAATCTCTTGACCTCATGATCCTCCTGCCTTGGCATCCCAAAGTTCTGGGATTATAGGCGTGAGCCATCGCACCCAGCCACAACATCTTTTATAACTTAATCATGAAAATGACATATCATCACTTCTGTTCTATTTTACTGGACACATGGATCAACCCAGGTCAGTGGAGGAAGGTGACACACAAGAATGTGAATACCAAGAGTTGGGGATCATTGAGGAACATTTAGAGAACAGCTAAAGTAGAGAGAAAAAGAGAGAGAGAGAAATAAAATGGCTAATGGCTAATGTAGAGAAAGTATAGGATCAATCATTAGAGTAGCTGGGAATCAGGAAGGTAAGATGTCAAGTTAGGAAATAAAGAAAAAAAATATTTCAAGAAGGGAGAAGGGTTAACAGTGTCCTGTGGTGCTCCAAAGTCAAATTTGATAAGGAATAATAAAGCATTACTCGAACTTAGTTATAAAGGAGGTGTTGTTTTCTGCAGAAAGATACATTGTAGTAGGATGACAGAGAAGATAAAGTGCAGTGGGTTGAAGCATGATTAGGAGATGGAAAAGATGAAGGGAAAAAGGGAACACAGATGATTCTAGAACTGGGGGGATGACAGAAAGGTAGAGAAGTAGCTAAAGACCTACATAGAAGACTTTCCGTTAACCTTGGAAGATTTAATGCTTTACATTATTTCTGCCACTTTCTAATGAGAGGAGAATAAACCATGCATCAAGTCTCTAATGTAGATTTTAGACTTTAATAATATTGTATCAAGATTTTTACTCTCTGATTACTTATAACGAGGGTACCACATGATGCAGAACAATAATAGGTGAGTTTCCATATGCCTGGGTGGAAAGCATATGGAAACTCTCTGTGCTTTCTGCTCGATTTTTCTGTAGACCTAAAACTATTCTTAAAAAGGAAGACTGCTCTTCCTCTCAG
Organism: Saimiri boliviensis; assembly: GCF_048565385.1. Taxonomy (NCBI): domain Eukaryota; kingdom Metazoa; phylum Chordata; class Mammalia; order Primates; family Cebidae; genus Saimiri; species Saimiri boliviensis. The sequence continues at coordinate 163,636,294 of NC_133452.1, forward strand.
TCCCATATTTAACACAATTTGGAAAAGGCGAGTCCAGGCTCAAAACAGAAACACATGATCCAAAGGAACCAGAGCACTTGAGTAAACTGTTTACTGGGGTTCTGAGCTTTGAAACTACAGACAATAGTTTCAGAGAACATTTTGAAAAATAGCACACACTCACAGACTGCGTGATAATGAGAGACTCCCAAACAACACGTTCCAGAGGCTTTGGTTTTGTGACTTACTCTTGTATTGAGGAGGTGGATACAGCAATGTGTGCTCAGCCACGCAAGGCTGACAGGTGTGCACTGGAGCCAAAGAGAGCTGTTTCTAGAAAAGATTCTATAAAGCCTGGTGCCCTTCTAACCGTGAAGAAAACCTTTGTGATATTAAGGAAGATAGAGAAGAATGTAATTTGAGACAGTACTTTGAAAAGTATGGCAAGGCCAGGGTAGGTGCAGTGCCTCATGTTTATAATTCCAAAAGCTCTGGGAGGCCAAGGTGGGTGGATTGCTTGGGTCCAGGAGTTTGGGGCCAGAGTGGGAAACATAGTGAAACCTCGTCTCTACAAAAAAAAAAAAAAAAAAAAAAAAGCAAAAATTAGCCGCACACAGTGGCACATGCCTGTGGTCCCAGTTACCTAAGAGGCTGAGGTGGGAGGATTACCTGAGCCCAGGAGGTAGAGGGTGCAATGAACAAAGATTACACCACTACACTCCAGGCTGGATGACAAGAAAAGAAGGAGAGAGAGAGAGAGAGAGAGAGAGAGAGAGAGAGAGAGAGAGAGAGGATTTGCTATTTGAAAATTTACTTTTATCTATTTTTTATTTTGAGACAGGATCTTGCTTTGTCACCCAGGCTGGAGTATAGTGGCCTGATCGTAGCTCACTGCAGCCTCAACCTCATGGGCTCAAGTAATCCTCCCACCTTAGCCTTCCAAGCATCTGGGAGCAAAGACACGTGCCATTACACCCAGCTGATTTTTAAATTTTTTTGGTAGAGATGGGGTCTCCTTATGTTGCTCAGGCTGGTCTCAAACTCTAGGAATCAAGTGATCTTCCCACCTTGGCCCCTAAAGTGTGTGGGAGGCATGAGCCACTGCACCTTCACTTGCCAAAACTTTTTAGGATCATAATGCAGTTGATAAATTTGTCATTGTCACAGAGGAAACTGTGAATGCAGTGGAGGTAATTTGGCTGTGGTGAAAACTTTGGTGGAAAAGAAACTATGGGGGTAGAGGTGGTGGCAGTAGAGGTAGTTGTGGAGGAGGTGATGGTGGCGACTATGGTGGTGGTCCTGGTTATAGCGGAATAGGGGCCATGGTGGTGGTGGACCAGGACATGAGAAAACCAAGGTGGTGGATACGGTGGCACTGGTGGAGGATGTGATGGTTTCAATGAAGGGGGACATTTTGACGATGGTAACTGGTGGTGGTGAGAGCTATAATGATTTTGGAGATTATAGTGGACAACAGCAATCAAATTATGGACCCATGAAAGGAGGCTTTCTGGGTGGAAGAAGCTCAGGCAATACCTATGGTGATGGTTAAGGATCTGATGGTAGAAGTGGTGGATATGATAGCAGAAGGTTCTAATAACAGCCAAAAAGGGCTTCCATTCCTAGTAGGAGAGAGTGAGGAGTTACCAGGAAAGCAGCAGGTTACTTTGAGACAGGCGTCCCAAATGTGTTAGAGAAATTGGAAAAATCTGCCATAGAAGGAATAATAATCCATAGTTGGAAAAGTTACTGTGGATTGAACAGACTTGTTCAGGACTGCCATAGCCACAGTTTGCAAAAAGTACAGCTATTGATTAATGCGATGTAGTGTCAATTAGATATACATTCCTGAGGTCTTTTATCTGGTATAACTTTTTCTTTTTGTTTTCATTATATCAGGTATATGGCCCTGTAAATTGTGGTAGCAGTACCAGGAATAAAGAATTAAGGGTCAGCCACAGCAGCTGACACCTGTAATCTCAGCACTTTGGGAGGCCGATATGGGAGGATCATGAGGTCAAGAGATTGAGACCATCCTGGACAACATGGTGAAACCCCATCTCTACTGAAAATACAAAAATTAGCTGGGCGTGTGGGCACGTGCCTGTAGTCCCAGCTATTGGGGAGGCTGAGGCAGGAGACTCACTGGAACCCGGGAGGCGGAGGTTGCAGTGAGCCGAAATCGCACACTGCACTCCGGTATGGTGACAAAGCAAGACTCTGTCTTAAAACAAAAAGATAATAATAATTAGGGAGTTTTTAACTTTAAAAAAAAAAAAGAAAACTAATAATTTATATAAAAATGCATAAAGCCAGAAGGACAAAGAAAATAGGAGATGGTAGTGAACAAGAAAATTCAACATTTTGGAACAGAGAAAGCTACTAGATGAATGGTAGCTGACTTAGCAGGCTAGTGAAAGATGAACTCTAACCGTCCAGGGAGAGAAGCAAGAAAACACAAGCTAATTTGTATATCAGAATCTGAGAAAAATCTCAGGAACTAGATATACAAGTTATCTCTAAATGTGGAAGTACAGAATGAAGGGGGATTGGGAAAGACTTTCAAAGCTCTGGCGCGCCACAGACTCCCTCCCTACCTCACACAGCCAGTCGACTGCACTCCCTGCACAGCTGCCTCTGATGGGAAGTTAACTCTTTGGAGAGGTTAAACCAAAAAAGACCTAGTCTTGGAACAGCAGAGGGTGAAAGTGAGAAGCCATACCATATGGAAAGGGAAAAAGTCCTAAATATAAAGCCTCAAAAATTCTTTCTCTGTTTAGTTATCAGAAGTCTAGCAGCAGGGTTTATAATCCCAGTCAGAGAATTGGAGAATTCCTATCCTATGATATTAATCATCTTTAAATGAAAAACCTATGAGATACTGACCTATGGGGACTGGCCAATGAATAGGTGAAGTCACCACCTGTCCCCCTCAATTGAGACCCACCAGTTGACAAGCCCTGCCCATTCACGTAAGCTTCAGATCAGCTTTCTTATACCTCACTGTTAAATATAGACATCAAAGGCACACTGACATTTGAGGGAAAAAAAGAAAATTTTTTCTTTTTTCCTCTACCAGGAAAGGCAGGGACCAAAACAAAGAAACCCAAACAAGGGACACAGAAGAGCATGGAAGTGAAAGAAAACTTCAGAAATCTGTGGCGAGAGAAATTCTGCCTCTGGCTGCAATGGGATAACAAGGATTTGACATTCTTTCCTACCAAATCCCAGAAAAATATACAGAACCTAAAAAACTCTTATTTTTCAAACACTGGAAATCAAGGTAGGACAGGACTTTAATTACTAAAAGAAGTTGAAACAAACAAGGTGACCACTCGCCCCTCATTTCTTCCTGGAAATAACCAGATTGTGGATGCAAAGAGGGGATGCTAAACAGAATCTACTGAGTCAAGGAGGTGTAGGGATCAGACAGGCCAAGGGGGCTGAATGTTGTGAGATAGAGTTCCAGGACGGAGGGAGCTGTGCTAAAAAGAGTTCCAGAAATCTGCAGAGAGGTCTCTTCGAGTCTTTGCTGTGTCCTGTCTGTGGCCAGACAGGCATAGGGTGAAACTCCACAGGGCAGGCAGGCAAAAACCACTGGAGAGTTGTCGGGTGAAATACTTCTAGAGCTCACCCAGGCAGAGAGAGACTGGAGTTCTGACCAGCCCAGGTGGGAAGCCATCTGCTCTCATTCTGGGAATCTAGTGGAGACTTTGAGAAGCTGGAAAAAGAAGAGAAAATAAAATTCAAAGTAAATAACAGAAAGAAAATAATCCAGATCAGAGCAGAAATCAGTGAAATTGAAATTGCACATAGCATTTTAAAAATTAGGAAAACCTAATTTGGGGCTTTGCAAAAACATTATTAAATTTTATGCCACACTTGGTGGACTGATCAAGACCAAAAGAGAGAAGACACAAATGAGCAATATTAGGAATGAGGGGGGCGTGATTACAGATATTAAAAAGGATAATATTGCGGACATTGTGAAGAACTGTATGCTGATAAATTTGACAGGTTAAATGAAACCTCACATCCCTTGAAAGACGAAAATGTCAAAAGTGACTCAAGAAGAAACAGAAAAATCTGAAAAGCCCTATGTCTACTAAATAAATTTGGATTTGAAAATAAAAACCTTTCTATAAAGAAAGGAAAAAATCACATCAATTATCTCTATAGATGTCCACACAAAAACAACTATAAGACAAAATTTAACAGCCATTCATAATAAAAACTCCCATTAGTTAGGAATAGAAGGGAATTTTCTCAACTTAATAAATTTAATCTATGAAAAACCTATAACTAATGTTATATTTAATGGTGAAAGTATTTAGTCCCCCTTATGTTTTCCCCCTTAAATCAGAACCAAGACAAGAGTATCTGCTCTCCCTATTTATACTCAATGTTATGCTAGAAGTCTTAGCCATTCTAATAAGGCAAGAATAAGAAATGAAAGACATAATGGGCAGAAAAGAAGAAAAGCTGTCTTATTTGAAGATGGCATGACTGTATACATAGAAAATCCTAAGCAAACTACCAAAAAAGCTACTAGAAGCAATAAATGAGTCTAGCAAAGATGCAGGACACAGGTAAATACACAATAAATTGGATTTTCACATACCAGCAATGAAAAATTAGTAACTGGAATTTTTAAAATACCATTTACAATAACATCAAAGTATTTAATCTGGCGGATGAATTTAATAAAACAGATGCAAGATGTACAGTGAAAACTACAAAACATTGCTAAAACAATGTAATGAAGAGCTAAATAATTACACAATATGTCAATTTCCATGAATTGGAAGACTCAATCAATATGGTTAAGTTATCAATTCTTAAATTGCACTACAGACATGAATAAAATCCCAGGAAAAATGTCAAGAGGATTTTCTGTGGAAATTAAGATCATTCTAAAATTCATATGAAAATCCAAAGGATCCAGCCTGGGTAACAAAGTAGGACCCCCTCTCTACAAAACATGAAAAAAAAAAAAAAAAAAGCCAGGCATGGTGGCCTGCACCTGTAGTCCCAGCTACTCAGGATGCTGACCTGGGAGGATTTCTTGAGCCCAGGAACTTGAGACTGCATTGATCCAGGATCATGTTGTTGGACTCCAGCCTGTGACAGAGCAAGACGCTGTCTCAAAAACAAGTAAACATTGTATTTGTGAGAGGTGTCAAATAGAAAGAAGGAAAGAAGGAAGGAAGAAAGAAACAAAAAGAAAAAGAGAGAGAGAAAAGGAAGGAAGGAAGGAAGGAAGGGAGAGAGGGAAGATAAAAGAATAGAAAACCTAAAGGAGTTAAAATAGTCTAAATTTTGAAAAAGAACAAAGTTATAGAACTTATACTATCTAAATTTGAGACTTACTATAAACCTGTTACAATTAAGATATGTGATATTGTAGTGGAGTGCAGTGGTTCACACCTGTAATTCTAGTGCTTTGGGAGGCTGAGGTAGGAGGATGCTCGAGTCCAGGAGTTTGAGACCAGCTAGGGCAACATACCGAGACTCCATCTCTATAAAATAAAATAAAATGTTATGTGACATAACATCTGAAAGGCTGAGGTGAGCAGATCACTTGAGCCCAGGAGTTCCAGACCAGCCTGGGGAACATGGCAAAAGCCTGTCTCTAAAAAATTAAAATATTAGCTGGGCATAGTGGTGCGTGCCTGTAGTCTCAGTTACCTGGGAATCTAAGGTGGAAGAATCACCTGAGTCCAGAAGGTTGACGCTACAGTAAGCCATGATTCCACCACTGTACTTCCACTTGGGTGACAGAGTGAGATCCTATCTCAATAAATAAATAAGAGAGAAATACTCAGCAGTAAGATGAACTAATATTATACATGGCAATATGGATGAATTTCAAAAACATTATGCTATGAACAAGAAATCTAGATACGAAAGAGTGCATACTTGTGGTTACAGAATACATACATTTTGTCTAACCCCACATTCCATGGGGATTCTATTTTTGGAAATCAGGAAAGATAAAATAATGCTCAGATTTTTATATATATTACCAGAAATGTTTATTTCTGTAGGTTATTGGGAAGAATCTGCTTTCTGCTTCATTCAGGATGTTGACAGAATTTAGTTCCCTGTGGTTATGAAACTGTACTCCCTGTTTACTTGCTGGCTGTCACTCAGGGCCTGTTCTCAGCTCCAAGGGCTAGCTTACTTTCCTTGGCATGTGGCCCCTCTCCATTTGCAAAGTGAGCAAAGCTAGAATCTCTCTTGCATCGAATTCCTCTCATACTTCTAACCTCTTTTACTAGAAAGAGACTTGCCCTTTTTAAAGGCTCACCTGGACAGGTCAGGACCACCAAGTATAGTCTCTCCTTCTCTCTCTTTTTGACACAAGGTCTCACTCTGGTTGCCCAGGTCAGGATGCAGTGGTGCAATCTTGGCTCACTGTAGCCTCAACTTCCCAGGTTCAGGTGACTCTCCCATCTCAGCCTCCTGAGTACCTGGGATTACAGGCACACACCATTATGCCCGGCTAACTTTACTGTATTTTTAGTAAAGACAGGATTTCACTACGTTGCCCGGGCTGATCTCAAACTCCTGGACTCAAGCAATCTGCCTGCCTCAGCTTCCCAGCGTGCTGGGATTGCAGGCATGAGCCGCTGAGCCCAGCTATCCTTTTTCTTTTCCTTTCCTTCCCCTTTCCTTCTCCCCTCCCCTCCCCTGCCCTCCCCTCCCTTTCCTATCCTTTCCTTTCCCTTCTTTCCTTCTTTCTTTCTTTTCTCTCTTTCTCTCTTATTTCCTTCCCTGCCTCCCTCCCTCCCTCCCTTCCATTTATTTACTGTACTTTAGGTTCTGGGACACACGTGCAGAACGTGCAGGTTTGTTACATAAGTATACATGTGCCATGGTGGTGTGCTGCACTCATCAACCTGTCATTTACATTTTAAGCCCCGCATGCTTTAGGTATTTGTCCTAATGCTCTCCCTTCCCTTGTCCCCCACCGTAGTCTCTTTTTCTTAAAATCAACTGTACAATATATAACACAACCAAACCATGAAAGATCCCATCATATTTACAGGTCCCTTCCATGCTCTAGAGTAGGACTCCTTGAGGGGTGATTTTATAATTCTGCTACCACAATAAAGTTGGCATAAAACGTAGAGAGAAGTAATTAAGAGCAATTACAGCAAATCATTGTGCTGTGGAGCTGAATAACGGTCTATATTTGTTTTCATTTTGTTTTACTGAACTTTTGTGTGTGTGTGTTTTGTATTTTTGGCATATTGATCAATCACAAAAAGAATACTAAACTACTTTTATTAGTGAATGCAATTGTGTTTCACATTCACTTTCTATTTTATTAGTATCTATATACACAGGATTAACCTTTGTTACTTGCTTCTCTCCTCTGGAACATGATTATCTGGGGCAATTTCAAGAAGTAATTTCTGAAGTGGGGGCAATAAACAAATCAAGTTAAAATAAAAGAAAGTAGCAGTTTGACCTGACAAAAACAAGCAATGGGGAAAGGATTCCCTATTCAATAAATGGTGTTGGGAAAACGGGCTAGCCATATGCAGAAAGCTGAAACTGGACCCCCTCCTTACACCTTATACAAAAATTAACCCCACATAGATGAAAGACTTAAACTTAAGACATAAAACCATAAAACCCTAGAAGAAAACCTAGGTAAAACCAATCAGGACATAGGCATGGGCAAAGATTTCATGACTAAAACACCAAAACAATGACAATAGGGGCCAAAATAGACAAATGGGATCTAATTAAACTAAAGAGCTTCTTCACAGCAAAAGAAACTATCATCAGAGTGAACCGGCAACCTACGGAATGAGAGAAAATTTTTGCAATCTGTCAGTATGACATCTACAAAGAATTTACAAGAAATAACGCCATCAAAAAGTGGGTGAAGGATATGAACAGACACTTCTCAAAAGATGACATTTATGCAGCCAACGAACATATGAAAAAAGCTCATCATCACTGGTCATTGGAGAAATGCAACTCAAAACCACATTGAGATACCATCTCATGCCAGTTAGAATGGCCATCATTAAAAAGTCAGGAGACCACAGATGCTGGAGAGGGTGTGGAGAAAAAGGAATGCTTTTACACTGTTGGTGGAAGTGTAAATTAGTTCAGCCATTGTGGAAGATAGTGTGGCGATTCATCAAGGATCTAGAATGGAAAATACCATTTGACCAAGCAATCCCATTACTGGGTATATACCTAAAGGATTATAAATCATTCTACTATAAGGACACATGCACACGTATGTTTATTGCAGCACTGTTCACAATAGTAAAGACTTGGAACCAACACAAATGCCCATCAATGATAGATTGGATAAAGAAAATGTGGCACATATACACCATGGAATACTATGCAGCCACAAAAAGGATGAGTTCATGTCCTTTGCAGGGACATGGATGAAGCTGGAAACCATCATTCTCAGCAAACTAACACAAGAACAGAAAAGCAAACACTGCATGTTCTTACTCATAAGTGGGTGTTGAACAATGAGAACACATGGACACAGGGAGGGGAACATCACACAGCGGGGTCTGTTGAGGGGTTAGGGGATAGGGGAAGGAAAGTTTTAGGAGAAATACCTAATGTGGATGATGGATTAATGGGTGCAGCAAACCACCATGGCACTTGTATGCCTAAGAAACAAACCTGCACATTCTGCACATGTATTCCAGAACTTAAAGTATAATAATAATTTTAAAAACATGCTAAAAATGAAAGTACATATTCTGGGGGAAAAAATAGCAGTTTGAGAAATCCTTCCAAATTTTCCATTTAAAAAATCTGGCCACATAAGTGGTAAAAATAACAATAATAGCCATTGAATGTTTCTAAGCCACTGACACATTTCATCAGCACTGCTTATCTTCTATTTTCCCCTTGTTCAATGTCATCAATTGAATTGTCATAAAAATGTGATTATTACTGTTCAATTGCTCATCAGTTCAGGCTATGGAGATCTCCTAAAAACGGTAACCTATCTTGTGAGACATCACTGTTTGTTACTCGTGAAAAGTGTGGGATGTTTTGGATTGCAAATAGAAACAGTTTTCCTCTTTAACTGAACTCTTGAGATTGTAGTGAAATCATCCATGCCCTGAAGCATCATAATCGTTCCCATATGGACACATTCATTCAATACACGGTAATATTTGCATATTTAGATTATCCCTAGAAATAATTTGTCTCTGTTTTGGGAATCTTTGATGTCCAAACAGTTCTCAAGGGTATATAAGAGGATTTTAGCCCTTTTACCCACCTCCCCATTACAGCTCAGTTCCCTAGTGTTTTTCCTCCAAATGTTTTCAAGAAATGAGGTAATCTGGCTCTGAGGTTTCTAAATTCTAAATTCTGGCTCATTTTAGTTCAATCATTCCAGAGGTCCTAGTCTTGAAACAACTTCTCCTTTGTCCAATAAATAATAAGCTTAAGAAAAAAGCTTTCTAATAGGCCCATGATTCCCATGGCTATCTAGCCTGAAACTCTTGTTTGCAAATCTGCTACATTTTTGATGCATAGGAAATTTACAAATAATTCACAATTATGTTGAGTTAGAGCAGGTAGGGAGTTACCAGATAACTAAGATACGTTAAAAGTGACCTGTGGAACAAGTAGTAATTTTAAAACCTGTTCAGTTTTTTTGCTTTCTTTCTAATGATTACCTTAAGACCATATTGCACTCTTTGTTATATTTTTAGGTATTTAGATTTTTTTCCTTTATTGCTGATATTGTTATTGCTCTGTGAAGCAATGCTATTTTTATTCATCTGGTTCTATTCCTCTTTTGGCAAACTGACATTTTGTAAAATGGCATGAGAACAGTATCAACCACACTAAGTAGTAACTAACATTTATGAACCCTTCCTTCATGTCGAAGATAAAGCACTTTACATGTTTTATCTCATGTAACTCTCAAGACAACTTAAGAGGTAGGTATTTTATCATCTCCAGTATTTTATTAGGGAAGCTTCCCCCGAGATGGATTAGATAACTGTCCCTAAGTCACACATTGGCACCACAGAGTAGTTCTGATTACAGGTTGTGGTGCTTCTACACCTTCCTAATCTAAAATGCCAGTCAAGAAGTGACTTCTACTGTCATCTGCTGGTAGCTAGCCAAGTTGCTAAGCTTTTGCTCATGCTGTAGCTAAGAATCTGTACAAATTGGTGTTTGCAATGAGAGCTCTGCTCTGACACATGTTGTTGTTGCATGATGCCATCTACCATGCTAGTATTTAGAACAGTGCCTGACACCCAGTAGGCACTCAATATTTATGGAATAGAGATGCCAGGAGAGTATTTGTTGGTACAAGTTCTCAAGTTGTCCTGAAAGAACACAGAAGCTATCTCCACACGAAGCAATAATGCTACTTTTCTTTTTTCTTTTTTGAGATGGAGTCTTGCTCTGTTGCTCAGGCTAGAGTGAAGTGGTACAATCTTGGCTCACTGCAACTTCTGGCTCCTGGGGTCAAGCAATTCTTCTGTCTCAGCCTCCTGAGTAGCTGAAATTACAAGTGTGCGCCACCACACCTGGCTAATTTTTGTATTTTTAGGAGAGACAGGGTTTCACCATGTTGGCCAGGCTGGTCTCAAACTCCTGGCCTCAGGTGATCCACTCACCTCAACCTCCCAAAGTGCTGGGATCATAGGTGTAAGCCACCGCACCCGGCCTATGATGTTGTTTTTCAAGTGTTTACTTCGTTCACTGTGCGCCTGTACATTTACAATAAGCTTTGCATTTCATTGCTATAACATGGTTTATAAGTGGAGTCGCCCTCTTGTGTTTAAATTTAACTTTATCAGTTACACTGTATAGGCTTTAGAAGAAATCCTAGTTTCAGAACTGAGAAAGACCTAAACAATCCTGGCAAGTGTTTCCTAAACCTTGTTTGGAAAGATGGTGATTTTTAAAACGTGTTTTATAGATAAATAAGTTCCAGAAACAATATATTAGATAAATTTCCCTTATTTTTTGTTTTTTCACTGTAGAGCTTCTCAGAGTATTTAACGTGCCACTGTGCATTAGAAATCTTTGAGAAGGTTTATATGTAAAACTGTATTCGGCAGCTTGGGCTGCCATAAAAAAATACCATGGGCTGGAAGGCTTAAACAACAAAAATTACTTTTCTTACCATCTGGAGGTTGGAAGTCCAATATCTCAAGATCGAGGTGCCGACCAGTTAGTTTGCAGCGAAGGCTCTCTTCCTGGCTTGCACGTAGCTACCTTCTTGTTTGTCTTCTCATGGTCTTTCCTTGGAGGATGGGCTTGGAGAGAGTGAGGGGTGCTCTTCTTATGTTGCTTCTATTAATGACACTAATCCAATTGTATCAATTCTGCACCCTTATGACCTAATTCTACCTTAAATACTTCCTTAGTGGTTCCATCTCCAAATACAGCTACACAGGAGGTGAGGGCTTCAAAATATGAATTTGGGGGGACACATTCAGTCTACTTCCCAAATAGCACCTGATCACAGATTCTTTCTCATTTAGCTCCTATTAACATCCTAAGGGGCATTAGTATTTTGTGGAACTCACTTGGAAATTTCCAATATACTAAACTCCAGTTGCTACAGATGGAACCCAGTGAGAATAATTTGCCTAATATCATACAGCTAGCTATTGGCAAAGCTAGAACTCTTCCCTGAAGTATTTTTATCATGATATCATGTTTGTTCTATGTTATTTCTCCATATGAAAATAAACAATAGTACTGTCTTTGCAGAACTTTACAGTTATAAGGGGTATGTGAACTAACATTTATTGAGTGCTACTATGTGACTTCTCTACGCTCACCCATGCTAAGTGGGTTAAACATTCCAGACTTTACGACTATTGGATCTCACATCATGATTTAATAAATGCTTAAATAATAGTCTCCATAGTATGGGTCAGTGCGAGTCCAGCTCGAGAGATACATCTTGCTGATTTTCCATGTGTCAGGCGCATTGGCCTTTTTTCTTTTTCTTTCTTTCTTTTTTTTTTTTTTTTTTTTTTTTTGAGACAGAGTCTTGCTGTGTTGCCCAGGCTAGAGAGCAGTGGTTCAATAGCAGCTCACTGCAACCTCTGCCTCTCGGGTTCAAGTGATTCTCCTTCCTCAACCTCACAAGTAGCGGGGACTACAGGCACCCACCACCATGGCCAGCTGAATTTTTTTTTTTTTTTTAATTTTTAGTAGAGATGGGGGTTTCACTATGTTTTCCCGGCATATCTTAAACTCCTGACCTTGTGATCCGCCCACCTTGGCCTCCCAAAGTGCTGGGATTACAGGCATGAGAAAAAAATTTTTTCTTTTTAATTACGTTTTAAAAACGTTTAAACTGACAAATAATAATTGTACACATTCATTGGGGTATATAGTGATGTTTTGAAACATAATGTACAGTGATCAGATAAGGGTAATTAGCATATCCATCATCTGAAACAATAATTATTTCTTGGGTTGGAAATATTCCTCCTCCTCCTCTAGCTATTTGAAACTATATATTATCCACAGTGGTATAGAACACTAGAACTTACTCCTTCTATCTAGCTGTAATGTTGTCCTTTAACAAATCTTTCCCTGTCCTGCCCCCGACCCGCCCTCCCCAGCCTCTGTATCATCTGTCCTACTTTTCGCTTCTATGAGACCATTTTTTTAAGCTTCCACATGAGTGAGAACATGTGGTGTTTAACTTTCTGTTCCTGGCTTATTGCACTTAACATAATGTCCTCCAGTTCCAGCCACGCTCAGACTGACCTTTTGCTATGCTCTAGAAAGTTCCATGTGTTCTGCCCCAGAGTCTTCATAATGCCGTGTTTTTTTCTACTCTTCCTTTTTACTTCCCACCCTGCTCCCCTGCACGTCACATGCATAGAATTGTGTTAACCATGACTTTTGGGTTTTAATACACCACCATCCTTGATCCATTCGCGATACCATCTAATAATAAACACCATTCAACCCAACAGTCAGAATAAGTAACCTACGTGTGTCTTTCTTGTCTCATCCCATTGCATCTTCCTCAAATAATATTTTGATCCTAAATGTTTGCTTGTTTTTTGTTTTTTCTTCCCTAGCCCCCCCCCCCCACACACACCCCTCTATTGGTTACATGGTTTCCTTTTTCGTTTAAAGTCTATTATGTATGAATTCGTAGGGAATGGGTTCCAGAAGCTCAGGCTCCTTTCCATTGGTTCCTACACAGTGCTTCCCTGGGTGGAGCAGGCTAGAGCTTCCGTTAAACCCAGGGGCCTTTCTCTTTGGCTTCTTTCTTTTTCTAATCATTTTCCTGCCCGAATTTCAGGAAGCTACCTCGGCTCTTAGAGTGCTTAGTGTGCTCAATACGCACATGAATTCTCTTGGCAAAAATCTTGTCTTTAACTTGTTTGTTTACAACAATGCCAACAATGCCAACAGCACCCTGGGTGACATTGCAGACTCTTCCTGTTTTGCCATGATCACACTTGTGGGGCGTTCCTTTTTGAACAGTACCCATTCCCTTGATGTCTACAATATCACCTTCCTTAAATATTTGCATATATGTGGCCAAAGGAACAACTCCATGTTTTCTCAAAGGCCTGGAAAGCATGTATTCCGTGCCTTTCCTTTTTCCCTTTGTATTCGTCATTTCGGCAAATTACTGGAAGATGGTGGGTCTCGCCAAAAGGCTGGTTTTGTTTTTGGGTCACATTTTCTTGCTTCTCTTCATGAGAATCTTGGATTAGACGATGGACATTGTGAAGGTTATATTATTTAGTGTCTCGACTTTGTAATCACATCTGCTGCTGCTGAGGCACACATCACTAACCATCATGAGCAGGTAAGTTTTCTGCCAAATTAAAGAGATATCAAAAAACAATAGCAAACATCACCATTAGAATTGGCCCCCAATACGATCTTGGATACATATATTTTTGCATAAATACAGTTCAAATTTCCATAGCTGGAGTACAGCGGCATGATCTCGGCTCACTGCAACCTCTGCCTCCCAGCTTCAAGTGAGTCTCCTGTCTCAGCCTCCCGCATAGCTGGGATTACAGGCGCCCGCCACCACACCTGGCTAATTTTTTGTAGTTTTAGTAGGGACGGGGTTTCGCCATTTTTTACATCAGATGATGTGCCCGCCGCGGCCTCTCGAAGTGCTGGGAGTACAGGTATGACGCACCATGCCCGGCCTAAGTGGCTGTCTTTCATGTATTACATGATAATCTCAGAAACTGTCTGTGTGGCAAATTTATTTTACTTTCTGTATTTGGGGACAGTAGAGCTTAAAAGATATATATTTTTTTCTTCCAAAAAGATGGTGGAAGAACTAGTATTGAAATGAAAGAAGCTCCCGTGTCCCTCTCGCAGGACATGCCGTGGGGAAGTGGCTTGCTTCTTCAGTGCCCCACTACTCAACTCTCCAGGGGAGTATACAGAGGGACAGGTTGTGGGGCTGTGACCCCGTGGCAGTGCCTAAGGGGTGAATATTGACACCTCCTGAAGCCCCCGAGGGCGTGTTACAGAGTGCTGCCGTTCTCCTCTGCAGTCTATAGGCGGCTTGTGTTAACCAGCCCAATTAAGCCATCTACTTTACGGACGGAGAGCTGTCTGTCTCCCAGATTCTTGCCTTGGTGTATGGGTAGGTGGGCTTGGAGAACGAATACAAGGTTTTCAGCAGAACTCAGAGGGTGGAAAATGACAGAAGGGAATGGAGTGGTAAAGCCTTCCCCTGGAGTCAGGGCGTGCTCAACAGCCCGGGCTTCCTCAGACTGCCCTGGCCAAACCCTGGCTCCTTCTGCTGCTAGATAACTTGCCGGAGGCGTGCGGGTTTCTGTTGGTGCGTCCCTCCAGCAACGTGATCCTCTGGAAGACCAGCCGTCCGTGTGTCTGCTTTCCGCGGTACTGGGTTTTTTTTTCTTTGAGACGGAATTTGCCTCGTTGCCGAGGCTGAACTGCAGTGGCGCAATCTCCTGGGTTCAAGTGATTCTCCTGCCTCCGCCTCCCAAATAGCTGGTATTACAGCCCCTCGCCACCCGGCCCGGCTAATTTTTTTTTTTTTTTTTCCTAGTAGAGATGAAATTTCACCACGTTGGTCAAGCTAGTCTAGAAGGCCTGACCTCAGGTTAGCCCCCCCTTCCCCTCCCCCTCCCCCTCCCTCTCCCCCTCCCTCTCCCCCTCCCTCTCCCTCTCCCTCTCCCCCCCCTCCCCGTCCCTCTCCCTCTCCCCCTCCCCCTCCCCTTCCCCCGTCCCTCTCCCTGTCCCTCTCCCCAAGAGGCGGGGTGGGGAGGCCAGTTATAGGCACAGGGTGGGGGCGTGGCAGTCCAAGGTGGTCTTGGGAAACGCAGCATTTGGGCAGGAAAAAAAGATGCCTGTCCTCACCTAGGTCCGCGGGCCCAGGCCCAGGGGTGGAGCCCTAGCCGAGGACCACGCCCTCCTCTACCCAGCACTTCCTTTCGCCCTGTGGCATCATTTAAAGGGGCAGTGCGCTTCCCTTCTATATCAGTATTACAACTCAAAAAAAGTGCAATGACATTTTAAGATCATTAACAGTACAAACAAAAAATTACTAAAAGTGGACAGGAATGAATTAAAAATTATACCCAAAGGAGAGATCAGATTATTCACTATTTGAGAAGTAGCATTCCAGCAATTTAGAGGTGTCTTTTAGGCAAGAGAAATAGGTCTGTCCTGACTCTATTCCACTGTGTTAAATTACAAGGAAAAACTGGCAATTGTCTGTGGAGACTGACAATGGAGATGTGAGAACGTTGACAGTGGGGAGCTGACCTTCAAGAAACCTGATGCATTTTATGGCATTTCTTCTGCTGAGATTCCTCCTCTTCCATTCTCCATCTTTACCTTGTCATAATAATCTATCCATTATCTTCATTTAAATATAGAATTAGTGCTTGCCTAATTGGCTTTCCTGGAATCTAATTAGTTTTAAACATTTTCTCAACTTAATTTTTTGTATGTAAAAATGAAGATGGCATTGCAACAGAGTTGAGGTAATCATTTTCACAAGGAAATAATTTCCAGGGATTTACAGCCTGTACCTTGCATTCCTTTAATAACTGTGTTCACTAATTGTTAGAGCATGAAATGATAAACTCCATTTCTTTTTTTTGAACTCCAGATTACAGTCAAGGGAACATCCTTCTTCTTATACCCACCATAAAGAAAGACACAATAATCAATGGCTTGCCTGCCATCTAGTACAGAAAAACTTCATGGTAGTGAAAATATGATCCTTCACTACTAATTTGACTTCATTATTTGCAATCAACAGGCTCAAAGCCCAATCTTTTCACAGTTTATTTTGCTAGAGTATAAGATCTCCTCCTTGACATCAGCGACTTTGCTGCAATTATATCTACATGTCTTGGATTACAAATTTACAGCTTTTATTTCCTTTGCTCCTCCTGTGGCCCTTGAAGCAGGCATGCTTCATTACATGTGTGACATTTCCTTATTAAGCAAATATTTATGTATTTAGCAAATACAACACATCAGCACTCTTCTGGGCAATTAGCGCAGAGCAATATCAAAGACACAAAGGCCTGCACTGAAACTTTTATGTCCTATGTGTACGTAGCTTCTCTCCCAACCCTACCCACTGAGTGTATTTTGTCCACTAGATTCCCAAGCCTTTTTATGTGGAATAAGAGTATTGGGTAGAGAAAGAACTGCAGGCGCAAAGAAAGAAGGCCAACTGAGTCACTTGGAGAGGGACAGATCCAAAAGAGGAGAGAAAAGAGGATAACTGAACCACAGCATGGCCTGGAAATTGGGGAAAGTTTGGGACAGTCTGAAAAGAGGAAGGAGAGGATGGAGGCAGCCATGTGTGAGCGTTATAAGGAAGATGGGGAAATAGAAGTTTAAGAAAGTTCACGGTTTTACTTATGGCAATCTCCTTTGATGTTTATTGAAATAGTTTAATAATGATTTGAATTTTCAAGGTGTTTTTGGCTGTCAGATTGATGTTTCCCTGAATAAATCACTGTGTATGAGTGGTCCACAATGCTGCTCAATTTTAAATGGGCAGCACTGGTAGTTAGTGTTGCTTGGTAAGTTAACATCTAGTGAGACTATCTGATATATACTGGGTCTTCTTCTATGAGGGGCTGGAAGCTTCCCCCTGACAAACACACTGGTGGAAGAGGTATTGAACCTGGGGTCTGGAATCCTGAATGTTAATTCCAGCTTAAGCCATTTTATCTCAGACAAAGTCACCCAAGTCTCCCAGGATTACATTTCTTATGTAAAATGAAAGTCCACATTATTGATTTCTAAGGTTTCTTCCAGTTATAACTACATTCTTGATTACAATCCATGTTGAAGGATTAATAACCTAATTAATCACCTTTTGGTGGGTATACTGATATTGTAGTTTTCTTTTGTTACTTTTTTTTTTTTTTTTTTTTTTTTTAAAAAACAATGCTTTCTTCCAAAAAAGTGGATAATCTTTCTAAAACACAGGCCCAGTAAGAAAGATTTTAGGGGGCATAGATGCATCTTAGAGTTTCCAACATCACACTGCATAAAATAACTGCTTCCTCTGGTTTCTGTATGTGTTCCTTTGTCTCAGATCTTCAGAAAAGAAAGAAGAATATTGTTATGTACAAAATTTTTCTTCTTGGTGCCGCAAAGAAAAATTAGTACAGGGACAAAGGATCTCTCAGCAAAACAGTTCTTTTTACTTCCAGCAGAAAGGGTATTCCAGATAGCAATCTTGCTATGGGAGTACTATGAACAAAGGAAAGCAGACATATTTCTTACGCATTTGGGGTTGTCCTTACTGCTGTATCTGATCTCCACTGGCTGGAGACAGACCTCACAATCTAAATTAAAACCCGACTGGTTAATAACTTGGAACTTTTCTAAACAGATAAAGGCAATGGAGAGCAAAAAAAGGAAGTCCAAATAAGGAAGGGGCACAGGCTGTGAGCTGGGACAGGCTGTGAGCGCGTCCAGCACAGATACCTTGGTTGAAGTACAAGGACATAGAATGTACTATGTACCTGTAAGCATGTCTAACAGCTACACAGGATAGGGCTTCTAGCAAAAAGCAAGAAGACTTTTGAAGAAACTGTTTAAAACCAACGATTATTTCTAACACAAATTTTTCTTAAACAAGAAAGGACATTTTGAAGAGGAATTTTTTTACTTCCCACAAGTGTCAAGGATGAGAAGGGAACTGTAAAGGAAGGCACAACATTTCTCAGTCATCCAAGAGAGATAGAAATTGAGTATACAAATGTGTTCAACTCTCAACTGGCCAGTCACATGGTAGAGTCCCACTGTCAAACATGCTGGCTAAATTATAAATTCCAGGTGGACTTTTCCCTACCCTTTATCAGTATTCTGGGTAAGCTACAAGTTTATTGCCCTTACTCCTAGGGCCACTGCAGTTTGGGTGGAGGGACAGGTGGAGTGAGGACTGTATCAATTAGTGTGTGCTGTGTAACAATCAATCACAAAACCCCAGTAGCACAACAGAAAGTGTTTCTTGCTCACATGTCCAAGATCAGCTGGGGGCTAGCTGGGTCACTGTGCTTTTCCTGGCTAGGCTGCTTCAGTTATCGGGGGATTGGCTGGCTCTTGGCTGATTAGGCTAGGCAATATCATGAGACAACGTCATGAAGAAGTTCTAATGCTCCAAAATTAAAAAAAAAAAAAAGTCAAGTAAATATCCTCATTTAATATCAAACTGTCTTTGAGAACATGAAGAAGTCAGGGCGTATTTGGAAAAATCCTTTACAGTTTTGACTCCTGCTAAGACAGAAGTAGAAAACAACTTTGTAGTTCCCTTCACTTGCTAAAAAAGGTTATTTCAAGGAAGAAAAAAAAAGTACTTGAGAATATTAAAACATGAACTGTTCTGCTCTCTCTCATGCATGCATGCTTATAGTTGTCTGCAGAACAAGAAAATATCATTATTAGTGAAAATAATAGCTTGTAAATTAGCAAAGCTGGCAGTATCAACATCATGGAAATATCTGCTGATGAAAGAGTAAGCAAAATTTTCATTTTGTACTTTAATTACAGATACTATTCCTTAAAATTACTCATTAACAACTGTTGCCCTAAAGGAGATTCAGATCTGAAAGTAGCTTTTCTGCACTAAAATTCTTCAAGGGGCCTGTATGTATTAACAAGGCAGTTGCAAGCCATTTGGGCCAAACAAACCCATTCAAAGTTAGAAAAGCTCTAGGCTATTTCAAGTCAGAAAGAACATGTAATAGGAAAAAAAATCATGTAATAGAAAAAAAAATGATGGCCGGGCGCGGTGGCTCAAGCTTGTAATCCCAGCACTTTGGGAGGCCGAGGCGGGTGGATCACGAGGTCAAGAGATCGAGACCATCCTGGTCAACATGGTGAAACCCCGTCTCTACTAAAAATACAAAAAAATTAGCTGGGCATGGTGGCGCGTGCCTGTAATCCCAGCTACTCAGGAGGCTGAGGCAGGAGAATTGCCTGAACCCAGGAGGCCGAGGTTGCGGTGAGCCGAGATCGCGCCATTGCACTCCAGCCTGGGTAACAAGAGTGAAACTCTGTCTCAAAAAAAAAAAAAATAAAATAAAATAATAAAATAAAATAAAATGAGAAGGAAAGTATCTGAACCTAGTTAAATTTTTGAGCTCACCACTTACTGGCTATGTGCTATTTGTTAGAAGTAGAATTTTCTTTTTTTTTTTTTTTTTTTTTTTTTGAGACAGAGTTTCGCCCTTGTTACCAAGGCTGGAGTGCAATGGCGCGATCTCGGCTCACCGCAACCTCCGCCTCCTGGGTTCAGGCAATTCTCCTGCCTCAGCCTCCCGAGTAGCTGGGATTACAGGCACGTGCCACCATGCCCAGCTAATTTTTTGCACTTTTAGTAGAGACGGGGTTTCACCATGTTGACCAGGATGGTCTCGATCTCTCGACCTCGTGATCCACCCGCCTCGGCCTCCCAAAGTGCTGGGATTACAGGCTTGAGCCACCGCGCCCGGCAGAAGTAGAATTTTCAATACCGTAAAAGAAGTAGCACTCGAATATAAATTTCCTCAGCAAGGCAATTTACTTCTACAGAAGGGTGTGGCTCACAGATAAAACATGGTGAGTGCACACCTGGACAAGGAGGGGAAAGGGTACTTACGCCCTGACAGAGGTTGCCCCTACTGCTGTGTCATTCCCATATTGACTAGGGTTAGACCACATAATCCAGTCTAATGCTGGTTGGCTATTTTAAAGGGAGCAGGGTAAGAGCCGGAGTGGTGGGGTGGGTAGTTTTGTGGGAAGGATAGTTATGGGCAGGTCAGAGCAGGTAAGCAGGGGTTAAAGCAGGTGACCAGAGCAGGTGACCAGGATGAGTCAGGATGGGGTGGGGGAGCAAGGGAAGAGATGTGAACTACTGATTAGAACTGGTGCAAAATGTTGTTTACTGAAACTACAAGGAAGTTAAACTTTAGTGGATTAAGGAATAAGACAGCTGAACATACTGACATACTGATTCTTTGAAGAGAAACTTGGGAGTTCACTATATCTAACACACTGAAACCTCCACTGCAAAATTGTAACTGCCCAGAAGAAGATTCAGAGATGAAAGTTGCTTTTATGCACTAACATGCTTCATGGGGCTTGTATACATTAATACAGGTTTTATAGCAAAAGTCCCCACCCAAGTTCCTAGTCAGGTCTGTTTAGGCAAATGAAAGATTCAAGTTTGCTTTTGATTGATAGATACAGCTGAGGCCTCATGGGTCAATACAAATGATTCTTGATTGGTTCAGGTGAGCTCTGCAAATTCCAAAGTTGAACAGAGTTTTGGGTTTACTGGGAGCTCAGAGTACCCCAAGTGACCTCTAGTTAGCAACTGGCCCTTGACTTTATTTTAAATTCAGGCACAGTTAACCACTTGGGATCCAACTTGAAGGATTAGCTTTTTCAGGTTCTCATTTATTAATGACAACTTTGTATTTTTTAGTTACCTTTTTTTTTTTTTTTTTTTTTTTTTTTTTTGAGCCGGAGTTTTGCTCTTGTTACCCAGGCTGGAGTGCAATGGCGCGATCTCGGCTCACCGCAACCTCCGCCTCCTGGGTTCAGGCAATTCTCCTGTCTCAGCCTCCTGAGTAGCTGGGGTTACAGGCACGCACAACCATGCCCAGCTAATTTTTTGTATTTTTAGTAGAGACGGGGTTTCACTATGTTGACCAGGATGGTCTCGATCTCTTGACCTCGTGATCCACCCGCCCCGGCCTCCCAAAGTGCTGGGATTACAGGCTTGAGCCACCGCGCCCGGTCTAGTTACCTTCTTAATCAGTTATGACCAGCTTGGCTGGGGGCAGTGGCTCATACCTGTAATCCCAACACTTTGGGAGGCTGAGGCAAGTGGATCACCCAAGGTCAAGAGCTCAAGATCAGCCTGGCCAACATGGAGAAACCCTATCTCTACCGCTAATACAAAAATTAACTGAGTGTGGTGGTGCATGCCTATAATCCCAGCTATTTGGGAGGCTGAGGCAGGAGAATTGCTTGAACCCGGGAGGTGGAGGTTGCAGTGAACCAAGATTACGCCATTGCATCCCAGCCTGGATGACAAGAGCAAAACTCCATTCCCCCACTTCCCTGAGCAAACAAAAAATAAAAAATAAAATATGACCAGCTTGAATTCTCCCCATTGTGCCTTTGGAAGTTCATGGCCCTGGTCTGCAAGTCTCCCAGGTTGTTCCTAAGAACTTCATCTGTGGGGAAGATACAGAATAGAGACCTGGGGGAAAGTGAGAAGATCTTAGAGAACCAGGAGGGCAACATGGGCTCCTCACTGTCAACCAAAAAGTAAAACAAAATAAACAAAAATAAAAATTTCTTCAGTTAGAATAAGAAAGAAACACCTTTGAGTCCCAGAGCAGTGGAATTGGACCTAGCTTCATAACAGCAATCCAGGGAAACAGCAAGCTGTTGGAGGGGAGACTGTCATGTGTCACATTAGGTCTCCCTGGGACCCACGCATAGCAAAAAAGAATCTGAGAACAAATAGTCTCAAACAGCTCTTCCTCATCTGTCAAAATATAATGCCCATGTTCTTCTAGACATGGAAGCAAAATTGTACTCCCCCAGTTATTTGAGTGCAGATGGTAGCAAAATTGAGTGAGGGAATGTTGTACGCAGGTGGGCGGAGGGGGAGGGAAGGTTAGTTTGTGTGGAACCCTTGCTTGGTGCACACTTTGTGTTTTATTATAAATCTGTGCCATTCTGACTCAGCATTGATTATTACATGCACAGTGATAATAATCCACAGGCAAGCGTTAATATTGCTAATGATACTGCATTGCAGAGTGATTTTCTGAGAGCCATTCTCAGCTGCTGCATCAGGATTACAGCATTTGTGCAACTCCAAACTAAGGCAGGGGTAAAACAGCCAGCACTTGTTCAGTCAAAAAGAGCTGGCAGAGAGAGCAGCCTACAATTTGATCAAATATGCTTGTCACCAGGGGGCTGGCAGGCCTGGTTCACATGCTCAAGAGTTGGGGATGACCTTTCACAGATGTAGATTCTCAATATAAAAACCCTGGAGTCCAACACAGATAAATGAACAAAGTTTTGTAGCTGGCTGCGTCACGTTTTTGTCTCCATTTGAATAAGCATTTCTGGGCTTATTGTTGAGACACAACAAGTCGTTGTTGCAATCTCTTAAAGGACCAAACCAGCCAGCCCCATCTGTGATCTTAGGCTTGGATGTCCGAAGGATCGGTTTAACCAAAATTATTCACTTGTGCCAATTCATTTAAATACTTTCTGAAAATTTACCCCTTGGCTGTTTTGGACAAGAAAACTTCATTTTCAAATGTTTTGCCTAATATTTTTACCTTAACTGGGTACCCAAAAAGGTCTTCCAGACACAGAAGATCACTCGTAATAGTCAAAGACTCAAGTAAGTGACTCAGGAGAGAAGTGCCTGCTAGCAGTAGGACTGGACTATCTGATATATTCAATGGAACTTCTCCCTCTCTACTTCCCATCCTGCCTTTATCAGGAAGATGAAGAAAAAACTTGGTTTTATGAAAGCCTGACCCTTTGATTGCTGGCATGCTCAGGTTCACAGGAATCTTAAATGACTTAGTATTGGCCACAACTTTTATCTCCAGCAGATTTATAAACCACTGCAAGGCCATATTGCTAGTACTCAGCACATGCAAGTTTTAACCAGATACTTCCTTATATGGGTTCTCTGTTCTAGCCTTAACTTGCCGGGAGCCTTCCTCACTCTTGGTGTGATCCTCACTCTCCTCTCTCTTTTCCACACATCAAAACATTCTTACCTTTAAGCACACCTCAAAGCTCACTTCTTCCAGGAGTCAGTCCCTGATAATCAGATGGAAGTGGTCAGTTCCCCTCAGGAAATAAGACAGCTGCTCTGTGAAGAAAAGAGCATTAGATCAAGAATCAGAAGGGCTGAACCCAAATCCTAGCTTTGCTAAGAACTCACCGGGGGACTGTCTTAGTTCCCTAGAACTTCCCTCAGAAAGTATGACAAACTAGGTGGCTCTAAACACAGAAATTTATCATTTTACAGTTCTGGAGGCTGAAAATCTGAGAGTAAGTTGTTAGCAGGGCTGCTTCCTTCTGAGAGCTATGAGGGAGAAGCTGTTTCATGTCTCTCTCCCAGCTTCTGCTGGTTTGCTGGCAACTTTTGGTGTTCCTTGGCTAGTAAAAGTGATGCCCTGGTCTCTGCCTTCATCTTCACATGGCAATCCTCCATGTTTGCATGTCTGGCTCTGTATCCAAATGTCCACTTTTTATAAGGACACCATTCATATTGGATTAGGGGCTCATCCTATGGCAGTATGACTTCATCTTATCTAATTACATTGGCAATGATCCTATTTACAAATTGGTCATATTCTGGTACTGAGGGTTAGGACTTCAAGATATGAATTTGGAGAGTATGCAATTCAACCCCTAACAGGGTTCATAGGGAAAAAAAAAATCGCTCTTGGTTTCCTAACCCGTAAAATAGAGGTAAAGTAGAAATAACTATGCACCAAATCCTTGGAAGGATTAGTGTAGGTAGCTACCTAGCTCTGTGGTTCAGTGGATGCATATGTGAGATTCCATATCTTATTTTTATTTTCTGCTGTCTTGTTTTGCTTTTTACACCTCTATATGAGTGGAAGCAGAGAGGAGAGAAGACCGAAACATAATTGATGACTCTTCCCTGGGGGAAGTGGGGACGCCATAATGGCTTCCTTCAGCGCAGCACCAAGCTAAGCAAGGAGAAATACAGTCTATTGGAGGGATTGCAGTGCCAGATGACCCATCACAACTCGTGAGTTAATGTTTGAAAAGTGTAGTGGCTTTCCCT
Organism: Saimiri boliviensis; assembly: GCF_048565385.1. Lineage (NCBI taxonomy): Eukaryota > Metazoa > Chordata > Mammalia > Primates > Cebidae > Saimiri > Saimiri boliviensis. The sequence goes on from NC_133452.1 coordinate 163,660,604, forward strand.
CAGTTCTTCAGCGGCTGCCTGGAACACAGGATTCACTTCAGAGAAGTCAGTCATGAGATGTGGCAAGAAGAGTATGTCCTCTCCAAGCGCATGTTTATTTTACTCCAAATTTCATTTTAAGATGCATGTTTATGTAAAATGCCTGTACATTTCCTCTGGACCATCTGTTGTAGGAGTAATATGCAAGGGTCAAATTCAAGGGTGCTCTTTCCCTGCGGGCGTGGGTGGGCGTGGAGTCAGACCTACTCGATCTTGTTCCCCTCCACAGACAGGGAGTCCAAAACTTGCCTCTGCTGTCCTTCTCTGATCGTCTACCAATTGGCTTCCTTACTATTGTTGCACAACACTACACATAATTTTAAATTATATCACTCACGATTTCTTTTAGAAACCACACGGAAGACCATTCATAAAATTAGCCCTACTGAGATTCATACTGTTTCATTAAACGTTTCCAGTAAGTTTCTGATCTCATAGAACAGTCATAACTACAGATGTTATGTATTTTGGATACATGGTATAGGTGTTTGGTTTCTTTCAAGACAAACATGAAACTAGGAAAGTAGTGTATTCAGAACCGAGCTCCCTAGCTGGCTGATGACGAGCATGGGCAGTGGAGGAGCAAGCAAGTGAGCTCCCAGGCATTCAGCTCACTCAGCCCCACAGCCTCCCTTAGAGCGCTTTTCCATACTTGTGTCTTAAACAACGGGCACAAAGTGATGAATTCAGAATGGACACACAGTAGGTGCTTTTAAGCATGATTCCACCTGCCTCTAGCTATCACCATAAGGCCACACTAGCATAATTTTGTGGCAAATACAGAGCTTGGTCACAGAACTTTTGAGCAGGCAGGACTCAACAAGCAAAGCAGAGCGGAATTACGATTTATACTTGCAAAGCACCAAATAAAGTTCTTACAAACCTCATGAGAGATTCCTCCTTTTGTGCTTTAAAGGAGCAAGGAGAGGCCGGAAATGTCAAGACTTTGCTCAGGCGCCTCAGGAAGAAAGAAGCAGAGCCAGGACTCTCAAAGGGCTTCCGACTCAAAAGCCTTTTCTCTCATGAGCCACCGGCCATGTGTGGTGGGCAGAAGTGGCTCTTACTCTCTTCCATAGCTAACCACAGGAAACTCCCCAGGGCTGAGGGGAAGAATGCTCTGAGGGTCAGGAGGTGAGAGCTACCCTCACATAGTCCCATTCTGCAGGAAAGGGCAGAGCAGAGGCCAGCACTTCAATAAGAAGTGCTGAGAAGTGACTAGCACATCTTTCTCAAGCAAGACTCAATTAAGGGATAGCAAACCTTAGGACGGAAACTCTGGACTGCTCCATTAGCATGGAGACAGCCAAAGGACATCCAGGGTACTCTGCAACATTTTGCTCACAGAGATGGGGGTGCTGAAGGTGCTTACTTTAAACTGCAAAAAGGGACTGTTCTCTGCACTTTCCTTACTCTTTCCCATTCCCAAACTCACAGACTGTGATAAGCTATAGTCCCACTATTAGACTGTAATCCCCCGCAGGGCAAGATCTTTATATTTCATATTTCCAGAAACTCAAATTGAATCCAACATTGAATAGACTCTCAGCAAAGGAGCGTTAATGATGATGTTAGATTTCTCTAGATAGAGAAAGGATTTTCAACCCTGGCCCTTTTAGCATTTTCGAGCAGGTAATTTTTTGATTTGGGGAGTTGTCCCAAGTAAGATGTTTAGTAGCACCCCTGGCCTTGACCACGAGATGCCTGCCACCAGTTGTGACAACCAGAAACGCTTCCCAACATTGCTAAACATCCATTGGTAGCAAAAGCACCTTTGGTTGAGAATCACTGCTTTAGATGAAGAAATGAACTAACGTATCTGAGCCTGTCCTATGTGCTGGACGCTTTATTGATGTGGTCTCAGTTTGATCTTCACAATTACCCCGTGAGGTAGGTATTACCATGTACAGGTGAAGAGACCGAGGCAGAGAGATTAAGTAACTGGTTCAAGAACACTCAGCTTAGAAGTAGCAGAGCTGGGTTCTGAAGCAGGCCTGTCTGATTCCTATGCTGACAGGAGGCGGAAATAACAATCGAAACAAGATCTGTACAGTCATTTGTGGGTGTTCTATTACTGTTGTTCACATAATCATCATTCTCATGTTTTTTTCAGTTTACTAAAAGTTGAAGTCTGAATGGATATTTTAAGCACGGATTTCTATTTTTTCTCCATAGAACTATTAAATGCAGTATTCATAATTTCACTGTACATTTTCTCCAGCATCACTTGAGAAATGTATTAAAAGTCAGATTTATTTTCACATGGAACGACTACTGAGCTCCCCCTGGTGTTAGCTTAGATTATATTTGACTTTAAAGGAGCTAATGTGTGACTACAGTTTAAATTAATGAGAGCTTTCTCTAAGAGGAAGTTTAAAAAATTCAGCTGGCTCTCATTGACATTATAAAATTGCTTTATTCAGATTTTGCAAATATTCTATGTAAAGGCGTAATATAACTCAAGTTTAATAATGTTACAAAACAACTACTTTGAATTTGTTGTTTAAATTATTTTCTATGGACCCAGAGACATTTCTGAAGATGGAAGTAACTGGCAAAAACAAACATATATACAGTCATGAGCTGCATAACAGTGTTTTGCTCACTGCCAGACCACATATATAATGGTGGCCCCATATAACACCATATATTTACTGTGCCTTTTCTGTTTAGATGTTCAAATACTTACTGTTATGTTACAGTCACTCACAATGTTCACCACAGTAACATGCTGTACAGAAACCCAGGAGTCATAGGCTGTACCCTATAGCCTAGGTATGTAGCAGCCTCTACCATCTAAGTTTAAGTACATTCTGATGTTCACACAGTGAAATCACCTAACAATAAATTTCTTAGAATATGTATCCCTGTTGCTAAGCGATGTAGGGTAGATATGTACACACATACACATAAATGGAAATGTTCAGTCTCACTTTGACGAAAAGAAGTGCAAACTAAAATAATGTAGTTACCCTGGACTCTACCAAACTCATTTTTCTTAAATAACACCAAATTCTGTGAGGGCAAAATAAAATACAAATACTCTCATGCATTGCTAACGGCCTCTGGTACAATAATCTGGAATAGTAACAATATGCAGAAAAAGCCATAAAATCTATGTATTCTTTGACCCAATCATCCCATATCTAGAAATGGTTTAAACAAATACTTCAGAAGGAGAGAACACTATTTTTGCATAGATGTTCATTATAGCATTGATTATAATAATAAAATATTGGAAGCAGCCTAAGTAGATAACAATGATCAACCCACCCTGGCCTGGTGGCTCATGGCTGTAATCCCAGCACTTTGGGAGGCTGAGGCAAGTGGGTCACTTGAGGTCAGAGGTTCGAGACCAACCTGGCCAACATGGTGAAACCCTGTCTCTACTAAAAATACAAAAATTAGCCAGCATAGTGGCACGTACCTGTAATTCCAGCTATTAGTGAGGCTGAGGCAGGAGAAATGGGAGAACTGTTTGAACCCAGGAGGCAGAGGTTGCAGTGAGCAGGAGGTTGTGCCACTGCACTGTAGCCTGGGTGTCAGAATGAGACTCCATCTCAAAATAAATAAGGAAATAAATAAAGTATCCCCCACAAAATACCCCAAACAATGAAAGATGATATATTTAACTAAATTATGGTATAACCACTCTAGCATAGTAGCAGTTAAGGTGGGTTTTAGAGTCAGACTGTCTGGGTTGAAATGCTGGCTCCAGTGCTAGCTCTGTTGCTCCAAAGAAGTTTAATCCCTTCATCAGTGAAATGGGTATAATAGTAGCGCTAAGCTATAGGATTGTTTTGAGGATTAAACAAGATCAAAATGTGTGGTACAAAGTAAGTGCTCAGTGTCTGTCTTGATGCAGCTATTAAAATTGAGAATTACAAAATAAGAATTACAAAATTACATAACTACTTACAAATCTAATGCTATGATGTATTTAAAAAAAAAAAAACCATGGTATTGAAAGAGAAAAATATTCTCTATAAGCAAAAAGGTTGGTGGAAAAAATACAAAAATAGAATAAATATGTCAAAATGGGAAATGATTGATGCCTTTCTACTTTCAATTTTCTATATTACTATTATCATTTAAATAACTAAAAAGTAAGCAGCTGTAACTTAGAAAAAAGTATATTTATATATTCAACCAGTCATTAATCAGTGTCTTCTCTGTGTTTTAGGCACTGTGAAATTCGGCTGAACAATTAAAACATTCTCATAAAAAGCTTTATAGTTTTATAAATATAAAAAGCTTTATATTCAATAGAAGAGACAGGCACAAACAGTAACAACTTTAAATGGATTATGTGCAACCAGGTCACCAGACGGACATCTAAATGACTCTAAGATGGGGGGGAATGGTCAAGGAAAGCTTCACAAATGACATAATGCATGAGTGTATCCTTGAAGGACACATGGAAATGAATCAAATGAAGAAGGGCAAGAAGAACATTCTAGAAAAGTTACACAACTCATAATGACACAGGTGAATTAAAGCACAATGGGTTCAAGATGGCTGGGGAAGCAGATGAGAGATGTTAATCAGAGAAATGGCAAAGGGAGAGGTGTTATGTATGTCAGACTTGATGCTGGGTATGTGGGTGGTGAGTGACAATAAGGAACTTGGGCTCTAGGAGGACAGGATCTCATCTGATTTGTTCAGCACTGTCTCTTCAATGCTGGAAATATCTATCAAAGAAACACTGCAGGAGAAAGAAGACAACGTATGCATGTAGATGTTTGTTTCAGCATTGTATATAATAGTAAAAGGATTACAACTGTGCCTGGTACTTTGTAAGCCCTCAACTTTTGTGGAACAAATAATAAATCTATCACTCTAAATTTAGAGAAGAGGGCGAGGTGCAGTGGCTCACACCTATAATCCTTTTGGGAGGCCAAGGCAGGCAGATCACCTGAGACCAGACTGAACAACATATAGTGAAACCCGGTGTCTATTAAAAATACAAAAGCTGGGCATAGTGGCACATGCCTGTAGTCCCAGCTACTTGGGAAGTTGAGGCAGGAGAATGGCTTGAGTCCAGGAGGCGGAAGTTGCAGTGAGCCAAGATAGCGTGGCTGCGCTCCAGCCTCGGCAACAGAGCAAAACTCCATCTCTCAAAAAAAAAAAAAATTATTTTAAATAAGTAAATTTTAGGGAAAAGGACTCATAGGTCTCTTTAGGACTGTTAAGCATATAGATGACAATGACAATATTATGCACTTTAGAGACAGAGAGAAACAGGCATAGTAGTAGACTGAGACAGAGACAGAGACAGAGACAGAGACAGAGGTTTGTGGTTTTGCTACTTAACTCATGAATTATGCTTTAGTGTGCTTTTAACATTCTGATATGTGGTAGTCTTTTTCCAAGACAGACATATTAAAATATACACTATAATTGTGAATACATTCTTTCTTGTATATTTCTGCTGTTTGTTTTCTATAAATCTATTTTTGGGTGTTAACACAATGAAGAATAGTGTATTTACATAGATAATTTTTCTGCTTTTATTTTCAAATTATTTTTTCATTACATATTATCTCTGCTATTAATTTTGCAAAACAATTTCTTTGGGGAGACAATTTTGTCTGGAATATATTTTTTCCATTCTTTTTCTTCTAAATGTTCTGTGCCAACAAAGTTTAGGTATTTTATAATCAAGGTATAGCTGTGTTTTTTAAATCCTAGTCAAACACTGTCTTTTAAATGGGAAGTTTAATCGATCAACCTTCATTTTGATATTTGGACTCATTTTTAATATTTTACTTTGCATTCTAAGTTGTCATGCCAGTCCTTTTATGATTTCCTGCTTTCCACTGGACTCTGATTTTTTCATTATTATCAGAATATTATTTTTCTGAATATTCTTATTTTAGTGGTTACATTTAACATCATAAAATAAACACCTGACTTACATTTAACATCATGAAATATACACCTGACTCTTTTCTGAATATTATTATTTTAGTGGTTACATTTAAACTCATAAAATATACACCTGACTTAAGAAAATACAACAATCAGCATGTATATCCTTGTTATAAACAATACAAGGACATCAAAATGCTTTAGTTTGTTTCAGCTCATTTCATCTTCTTCAACTACTGTCCAGTGTTTTTGGTTCATTTTTTAAAAAATATTCTAATAAGTATGACTGTGAGGTGTTTTTTCCTTTTATACAACTAGTATATTTATTGAGATGGATTTATACTTTTACCTCTTCCTTTGGTAATATTGCTTCTTGTATCTCAATCTTTCTTCTGAGTTCAATCTTTTTAGTTCAGCACATTCTTTAGCATTAATTCTTCTAGGATGGATCTGTGAGTGGCAAAACTTTCTGGTCTTTGTCCAAAAATTATTTCACCTTTACACAAAAAAGTTCATCTGAGCACAGAATTTTAAATTGAGAGCTATTTTGCTTTAGAACTTCAAAGATATTATTCTATCGTTCTATGACTTCTGTGATTGCTGATGAGAAATCCATAGCAAAACTTTACTTCTACCCTCAGGATATTTTGGCTGGGCTTGAGAATTAAACTGACATAACACAGGTCAACCGGAGAAAAGCATACACATTTATTGAATGCAAGTTTTATGTGGCACAGGAGGCTTCATAAGGAAATGAAGACCCAAAGACAAAGAATGGAACACTTATATGAAGAATTTGACAAAGTGCAGTAAGTTGTGAAAATGTGACAAGCAAAGGGGCTTGGGTTAGGGTAATTAATTAGGTGGAGAAGTGATTGGAGAGATAAGGGTTGGTGTAACAAAGTTTATGTGTACAGATTTTCCTTGGCCTTAATTTTCTGTTGTTGATGAGAATAGTACTTTCCTTCTGGTACAGGGAGGACATCTTTCATTTCATGCTTTTAAGAAACAAAAGAAGTGTCTTTAACTCCAAACAGATAATATGTCAGAGTAACATATTTTGGAGTAGTGTGTTCTGAATTCCTTCAATGTGATTATTAATAAAAAGTAAAAGGAAAAAAATAGCATGTATTTGTCCAGTTGTTGCTAAACTGTTGTTAATAGCCAATATTTATTTATTTATTTATTTTTTGGGACGGAGTTTCGCTCTTGTTACCCAGGCTGGAGTGCAATGGCGCGATCTCGGCTCACCGCAACCTCCGCCTCCTGGGTTCAAGCAATTCTCCTGCCTCAGCCTCCTGAGTAGCTGGGATTACAGGCACGTGCCACCATGCCCAGCTAATTTTTTGTATTTTTAGTAGAGACGGGGTTTCACCATGTTGACCAGGATGGTCTCGATCTCTCGACCTCGTGATCCACCCGCCTCGGCCTCCCAAAGTGCTGGGATTACAGGCTTGAGCCACCGCACCCGGCTTCCAATATTTATTTTTAATTAACAACTCTTAACAATCTTGGAATTGCACAAATCACATTAAAACCGCCATAGGCATTAGAAAGTGTCATATTAGCCTGGTTACAATAAAAAGCAAGTCGGCTGGGCGTGCTTGCTAACACCTGTGATGATGGGCGGCTCCCAACCCGCCTGCGGGTCTCCCTGCCTCCCCAGCCAGCCCCTGACTGTCAACTCGCTCTCTCCCGCCTGCCTGCCACTTCCCCGGAGGTCCGGGGCCCCATTGTGGAAGACCGCCGCGGCAACCCCAATCCCCTGGGCGGGCGTCTAAGGTTCTCTCCCCCACACGGAGTGGGCCCGAAGCTCCGGAGCTAGGCGGAGGCGGCGGCGGAGGCGGCGTCTGGCCGGCTTCTCCAGGGGCCCCTCCGATGCCGCCCGCGGGCCTCCCCGTTTCCCCAGCCAGCCCCTGCCTATCAGCTGGCTTTGTCCCGCCGGCCTGTTGCTTCCCCTGGGACCCGGGGCCGCCCCGTGGAGGCTCGCCGCGGAAGCCGCAGCCCCCTCGGCTGGTGCCTAGGGCCCCACCCGGAACGGGACCGGAGCGTGGGAGCTAGGCAGGGGCGGAGTCTGGCCAGCCCCTTGAGAAAGAACCGGGGAGCCAGCTTGCTGGGAGCTTTAGGCCTCTGCGCGCCTCCCTGCCGCCCAAGCCGACCCTTTTCAGCTCCCTCTCTCCTGCCGGCCTGCCGCTTCCCCTGGGGCCCTGGGCAACCCCGAGGAGGCCCGCGCGGCAGCCCCAGGCCCCCTGGGCGGGCGCCTAAGGACCTCACCCCACGCGGAGCGGGCCCAGAGCGGAGCTCCAGAGATAGGCAGGGGCCGCGTCTGGCGGCTTCTGAGGGGCGGGAGAAAGGGCCAGGGAGAGCCGACTTGCTTGGGGCTTTGGGCCCCCAACCCCCTCCAAAGCCGCCTCTAGGCCTCCCTACGACCCCAGCTGTTCCCTACCAGCTCACTCTCTCTCGCCTCGCTGCTTCTTGCCCTGGGGCCCGGGGCCGCCCCGTGGAGGCCCGCCGCGGCAGCCCCAAACCTTGGCCGGCGCCTGAAACCTTCGCCCCAAACCTCCTCGGCCGGCGCCTGAAACCTTCGCCCCAAACCTCCTCGGCCGGCGCCTGAAACCCTCGCCCCAACCCGGAGCGGGCTTGGAGCTCCGGAGCTAGACAGGGGCCGGGTCTGGCCGGGCCCTCGAGAGGAGAGAGAACCCAGGAGAGCTGGCTTGCTGGGGGCTTTGGGCCCCCGCCCCTCCCAAGCCGCTTGTGGGCTTCCCGGCCGCCCAGCCACCCCCTATCAGCTGGCTTTGTCCCGCCGGCCTGCCGCTTCCCCAGAGGCCCGTGGCCTGCCCGTGTTGGCCCGCCCCGGCAGCCCCAGGCTCCCTGGGCCAACGCCTAAGGCACTCACCCCCACATGGAGCGGGCCCGAAACTCCGGAGCTAGGCAGGGGCCAGGTCTGACCGGCTTCTGGAGGGGAGAGAGGGCCTTGCTTGGCGCTTTGGGCTCCCGGCCCGTTCCAAGCCGCCTCTAGGCCTCCCTGCCTTTTCAGCCATCCCCAGACTATCAGCTCGCTTTCTCCCCATGAGGCCCTGGGCCTGCCCCACTTCCCCTTGGCCGGTGCCTGTAGCCCTCATCCCCACCCAGTAATCCCAGGACTTTGGTAAGGCCGAGGTGTGTGGTCAGGAGTTCGAGACCAACCTGGCCAACATGGTGAAACCCCCATCTCTAACTAAAAATACAAACATTAGCCAGACGTGATGGTACACGACTGTAATCCCAGTTACTCAGGAGGGTGAGATAGGAAAATCACAGTGAGCTGAGATGGGGCCACTGTCCTCCAGTCTGGGCGACAGAGGAAGACTGTCTCCAAAAAAAAAAAAAAAAAAAAAGGTTAATATCACCATTTTATTTATTATCACTCATAACCATTAGGCAATGCATTTAGACAAGAAAGTCAGCTATTTAAAACAACAGGAAAAAATTCTATGAATTATTCTGCCTACCTGGAAAATCAGAGAGGAAAAAAGATGAACAGAAATGACAGAATTTGATAAGGAAATACAAATCAGTCCAAAAATAAAAAATGTTTTGTCTTTAAAACATGGTCAATAAGAAAACATAATAAAAGAAACCTAAATATTTCCCCAAAATACAGAAATAAAAAAGAAGACCTAGAGATAAACTCTATGAAATGTGTGAAAATTCTATAAGGAAAATCAGAAACTTACATACGTAAGTTTTTTTGAAAAGTCAAGGGACATGTCTCCTTTAACATGTATTTACAATTTTTCATACATCTTATTGTATTTAAATATTTAGTTTAATGTAATTTTAATAGGCTTGCATTAGAACTGGAAATGAAAGTATATTGTGCATTCGGAATAAAAGAACACTGGCTCTCTCCTGTAAAGTCAAGTCCCTCTTCCTCTGCCTTTCCATACTCTGTGTTTCGGCAAGTCTGGGGAGTTAAGTGCCACTTACTTGATGAAGTATCTACAGTAATTACTTGCAATTCATCTGTATAGATTTGTCTTATATATCCCGATTTTGTTTCACATTGGCCAGGTTTTAAATATTACCCAGTTTTATTCAACATATAGTTGCCATTTCTGTTTTCAGAAATCAAGTTTTTGCCTTGCGAATTGCATCCCTTATTCAATCTTTATGCAGGTTAATTCAAGATTGACTTTGAACTTGATTGTCCTTACTCGGCATGTTTTATTTTATAGAACTTTTTAACTTTCTCCATACCTGCTTCTATATATGCCTTATTCTGTGTAGATATTGTTTAGCAGTGACTTTTTTTGAGGTAAAGTCAACTGTTGAATATCATACAGTAATTTTTCGTTATTTGCAGCGTTACTAAACGGGTTTTGCGTTTCAATTTCTCTTGGTGTTCACAGCACAAAAAGCTAACACAATTGTGCCTCTTTTTAGTAGTCAAAACTTTTGAAACCATTACTGTTCCAAATTTCTAAACCTCAAATTATGTTAGGCCTTTTAGTCTCATTCCTGCCTGACACTAGTATCTCACCATCACATATGGTATAAGGTTTCTTAACATTCTTACATTTTAGGAACCTATTCTTTAACAAAATGCCGTGAAGCCACAGGTATCAAATGTTTATCCAAATTTTATTATTTTACTTACATGCCACATATGAGTATATTTCGTGAGACTGCCTATTTGAAATTTTCTAAAATGCGCTTTAACCAGCCATACTGATGTTTTCTGAACTTAAAACTGGAAGGTTACACACCTCTCCTGCTTGCAATCCAATCTTCACTTCCATACATAACCCGTAACTGACATAACTAGTTTGAAATACAGCCTCGCTCATGTCACCCAGACTGGAGTGCAGTGGCGTGATCTTGCCTTACTGTAACTGCAGCCACCCAACAACTCCCACCGCAACTTCGCAAGTAGCTGGAACGACAGGCCTGCACCACCAGGCCTGGCTAATTTCTGTGGGGACAGAGTCCCAACTATGTTAAACTAGATTTAAGCCACCTTCCCCACTTCGACCTCAAGTGCAAGTTCTGGCAACTGAGAGCCACCACATCTAGTGAGATCTGTATAATTCTAAAGCTTAAGTACCCCTAAAACATCAAACTAATGGTCGACCCAATGCTCCAGGGAAATTCCTTCATACTTCTGACAGGTGCTTGCTAAGATGGCTGCTTTATGACAGCAGTAGTATGTTTAGTGCACAGCGTTTTTTGATACAGTAGGTGGCTCTGAAAAGAGCCTTTTGTTTCTTGACTTGGGTCACAGATGTACCAAACAATCCGGAGAAATTACTTGCTTTGAGATTTATGGTGGTGACTCTCAGTCTTCTTGGGCAGCAGTACCGCTTGAATGTTGGGCAGGACTCCGCCCTGTGCAATCGTCACGCCACCCAACAGCTTATTGAGCTCCTCGTCATTGCGAATAGCTAGCTGCAGGTGTCGGGGAATAATGCGAGTTTTTTTGTTATCGCGAGACGCATTGCCAGCCAGTTCAAGGATCTCTGCGGTTAGATACTCCAACACTGCCGCCAGGTATACTGGCGCGCCGGCCCCTATGCGCTCTGCATAGTGGCCCTTGCGAAGCAAGCGGTGGATTCGACCTACGGGAAACTGCAAGCCCGCCCTAGAAGAGCGGGACTTGGCCTTCGCTCGTACTTTTCCTCCCTGCTTCCCGCGTCCAGACATTCCTTCACAGCGAAATTGCAGCAACGGAAAAATTATGCGCTGAGGGGCACTACGGGGCCTATTTATAGTCTAACTGAGGTTGACATTTGCTCGCTGATTGGCTGATGATCATTCTACCCAATCAGAGAGTCTCACTAGAAACGCCTTATTTGCATTCACGCCACTTCCCATTGTCCAATCAGATTTTAGATACCCAACAGGCCGTTAGGGGACAGTGCCTATAAATACCGCAGTTTTGCGTCTCTGGAGTTACCCGTTTACTGGGCGTGCTTCGGAGAGACGGTGCTGTGCAGAAAAGAGCTGTAACACGCTAAAAGAGCTGTTAACACTCTAAAAGAGCTGCTTAACACCGAAGAGCCGTTAACACTCTAGAAGTGTGCGGTCAGCCATGCCGGAGTTATCTTCCAAAGGAGCCACCATTTCCAAGAAAGGCTTCAAAAAGGCGGTTGTGAAAACACAGAAAAAAGAGGGCAAGAAGCGGAAGAGGACCCGCAAGGAGAGCTATTCTATTTACATCTACAAGGTGCTGAAGCAGGTCCATCCGGACACTGGCATATCTTCCAAAGCCATGAGCATTATGAATTCCTTCGTCACTGACATCTTTGAGCGTATAGCGAGCGAGGCATCACGCTTAGCTCACTACAACAAGCGCTCCACCATTACTTCCAGAGAGATTCAGACAGCAGTGCGTCTGCTGCTGCCGGGAGAGCTGGCCAAGCATGCCGTGTCCGAGGGCACCAAGGCCGTGACTAAGTACACCAGCTCGAAATAAGTCTGCCTAGTAAACGGAACCCAAAGGCTCTTTTCAGAGCCACTCAAACACACTGAAAGACCTGTGCACTTAATAGCTGGGCAGTGGCTCACACTTAATCCCAGCACTCACTTTGGGAGGGTGGTGTGGCTGGTGAATGATCTGAGGCCAATTAGCTGGGCATGGTGGCGGGGACTTGTAATCTCCGCTAATACGAAGGCTGAGGTAGAATCACTTAAGCGTGGGAGGGGGCGTTGAGTCGAGATCGACATTGCTACTCCATCCCGGGCGACAGACTCCGTCTCAAAAGGTGGACACGGGGCCGGCGGCTTAGGCCTCTAATCCCAGCCCTTCGGGAGACCCAGGTAGGCGGATCATGAGGTCAGGAGTTTGAGACCAGCCTGGGTCGACATGGTAAAACCTCATCTTTACTGAAAGTACAAAAAAATTACCTGGGCGTGATAGTGCCTGTAATCCCAGCTACTCGGGAGGTTTGAGGCAAAAGAATTGCTTGAGCCCGGGAGGCAGAAGTTACAGTGAGCAAAGATCGCTCTACTGTATTCCAGCCCGAGTGACAGTGCGTCTCAAAAAGTGGGTGGGACGGGTAGGCCAACTAGTTAAAAGACTGGTAGTTTTGTCTAAGCCATGTGCTGACTGACACTGGTAAGTTTAAGGTTAGCAGTACATCTGTAAAGGTGAAAGCGCAACGACGTAGACAACTTGGACAGTGATTCCAAATTTTAAGACCCTACAAAAGGAATAGTTGGGAGGGAGGTCGTTTTTGTGTCATAGGTAAGTCAAGATATGGAAATGATTTGGGGAACTCTGGAGAACCCACTAGTCTGGTTAGCAGGATTGAAATGAATTTAAAGTGTTCTGTAATTTTCTTCACTTTATAACGGTTTCATTGTGTTACTGGACTTTGGACTACATTTATAAGAGCTGACAAGCATTAAACTAATATGAGCTGCCTTGAAAACAGATCAAATAGTACCTGGAAACCTGTGGTTAACTGGAATTCTCAGTTTAACTCATGTTTATTTAACTTTTATCAATGGAATTTTGGATGCCTATATGCTTTAAACAGTACCATTTAATAGGATATATCAATGTACAACAAGACCTATTAAGTGCTTCCACACTTGTGTGCACAGTAAGGCAGCCCCTACACAACCCCTGCATGCTTTAGCTGGGAAATCTTCCAAGGAGGTGACAAGTGGGAGGGGAAGAGGCATCTTTGCCCACCTTGTATTGGCAATGGGATCATCTGTAATCGGGGATTCCTGCTTTTCTAACACCCTGGAAAACAGCAGGTATCACACAGCTGCCGAATAAACTTGTCAAGTTTGTGACCACTGTCAATAGGCTACCCTGATTACCCAAGGACTTTTAGGATTATCTGGGCAATCGATAAGTAGTAATACAAGCAAATAAAAACTCTTTTCAGACCAAACCTCATGTAGCTTTTATATCAGATGTATTTTTGGCTGCAAATAACAGGAAATGCTAGCCGGACTTGTTGAGATAGTAAGCAATGCCACCAAATAGAACACTTAGAGGCAGAGAAGTTCCACTAATAGGATGATCACAGCCCTGGCTCCACTGCCCTGCAGTCTTGCCTCTGTTCTCTATACTCTGACTCTGACATCATGCTGGTCACACAATTCCAAGTGTTCACCCAGACAGGATAGGATAAAGTAAAAGCAGGAAAAGTCAGTCTTTTCTACTGGGTCTTGGGGTCTTCCCAGAGGATCCCATTCCTCTCCATATTCTAGAACTGAGCCTAGTTCAGGTGCTGCCTGGGTCATTCACCTACAGAAGACCACGGGATGGGTGTGAACTGATCACCCACTTTAATATATATTTGGCATTTTAAAGAGTTAAATATAATTCTGGGTATTTTGTTTTTGTTATTGTAAATGAGGTGGTAACTATTCATTTTTAAAATATTTTTTGTTAAATAACACCACTTTCTGTGCATTATTTTTTAAATATCCTACTACTTCACTGAATTGACTTATTTTCCTATTGGTTTCCTGGTATATTTTCTTGGATATTACATATTTGCAATACAGGTTGAGCATCTGTAATCCAAAAAGCTCCAAAATTCAAAACTTTCATTGCACTATGGATTTCTTTGCAAGTCTATCTAATCCTATACACATTAATATAAATTTCTTTTTTTTTTCTTTTTAAAGACAGGGTCTCACCATGTTGGTGAGGCTGGTCTTGAACTCTGGACCTCAGGTGATCCACCTGCCTCGGCCTCCAAAGTGCTTGGATTATAGGTGTCAGCCACCATGACCAGCCCATTAATATAAATTTCTAAATGCATTCAATAAAATATAAATTTAGTACTATTAATAAAATAACAGATTGAAAGAGTTTTCAAAATATTTTTTAAAATGTGTGACACAGTAATATTTGTGCTTCAAATAAGATAGAAAATGGTCAATTTTAGTGCATACATTATGGAAAACAGTACAAAATTTCCTCAAAAAATTAAAAATAGAACTACCATATAATCCAGCAATCCTACTAGGTATATATTGAAAGAAAATAAAATCTGTTTCTCAAAGAGGTATCTCTACTCTCATATTAATTGCAGAATTCTTCTTAATAGACAAGATATAGAAAGAATCTAAATGTCCATCAGCAGATGAATGGATAAAGAAATGTGGCGTATATGCATAATAGAAGACTATTCAGTCTTACAAAAGAAAAGGAATCCTGCCATTTGCAGGAACATGAATGAACCTGGAGGTTAAGTGAAATGAGTGAGGCACAGAAAGACAAATACTGTATGATCTAATAAGTGGAATTTTAAAAAGTTGAACTCTTAGAAGTAGAGTGCAGAGTGTTGGTTACCCGGGGCTGCAGTTGGGGATTAGTGGGATGATACTGGTCAAAGGTTATGAAATTTCACTTAGGAGGAGTAAGTTCAAGAACTCTATTGTACAACATGGTGATTATAGTTGGTGACAATATATTGTATCCTTGAAAATTATAAAGCATAGATTTTAAGTGTTTTCATAACAAGTATGTGGGGTAATGCATATGTTAATTAGATTGATTGAACCATTCGAGAATGTATACATATTTCAAAACATGTTGTACACAGCACATAATTTTTATTTGTCAATTTAAAAAATGAAAATAGTTGGGTGGACAGTGAATTTTAGGGAGGCAAGATTAAGTGCAGCAATACTGATTAGAAACTGTAATCCAGGGGAGACATCATGAGTATGCAGACGCAAATGGTAGCAGTGAAGATAGTGAATAATCAGACAACAGAAACATGTAGGAAGTAAAATTACCATATCATGAGAGATTGAAGTGGATGAAGGTTAGACTACCAGGGAAAAAATACATTTTGGGCTTGGACAACCATGTGAATAGGGTGGTACTCATGGATATATGGAACACAGTTCAGAAATACTTCTGTTGGGATTGACTGGAAATCCCTGGGGAGAGAATTCTTAAGTGGCTAAGCAAGATAAGAACTGTTACATTGAATAAAACAGTTAACTCTTCTGGAGTTCACAAGAGATGCAGAAGCCTTGGGCTTTGGAACTCAAATCCTGGCAGTTCAAGGGCAGTTAGCTTGATCACTTTTTTATGATATGTGAGAAAAGGAGCCTGAAAAGCACGAGATGCTGCAAAGAAAGCTATTCCGTTTACATCTACAAGGTGCTGAGACAGATCCACCTGAACTTGGTGGATGTTAGGCACACATTATGGCCAAAGCCAAGAGAAAGCAAACAGCCTATTGCTCAACGCCAGACTTCCCTAAGTGGGGAGCTCCAGGCCTCTTTTACGGTCATGATACAGGGTTTGAAACAGAAAATGTTGTAGACAAAATGGCAAGCTTTATTTCCCCATAGCAGTGTCCACAGGAAGAATATCCCTATGAACCCAGGATTATGGGAGCTCCCTTTGAATTGCTTCAGCTGTGAGACTAGCTTTCACCAAAACTGCTGCAGATAGTTAATGCTAAGTTTAGAGTTAAAGACAATGGTGTTTGCCTAATCTATCAGTCTGGCAATGAGGCATACTCATAAAACAGCCTACAGCCCTATTAGAAACTTCACAGTGCCTCTTTTTTTTTTTTTTTTTTTTTTTTGAGATGGAGTTTCACTCGTTACCCAGGCTGGAGTGCAATGGCGCAATCTCGGCTCAGTACAACCTCCGCCTCCTGGGTTTAGGCAATTCTCCTGCCTCAACCTCCCGAGTAGCTGGGATTACAGGCACGCGCCACCATGCCCAGCTAATGTTTTGTATTTTTTTTAGTAGAGACGGGGTTTCACCATGTTGACCAGGATGGTCTCGATCTCTTGACCTCGTGATCCACCCACCTCGGCCTCCCAAAGTGCTGGGATTACAGGCTTGAGCCACCGCGCCCGGCCCACAGTGGCTCTTAAAAGAGCCTTTGGTTTGTGGAGCTCATCTGCTGGTTAGGTCATGTTTTACTTGGAGCTGGTGCACTTGGTGACGGCCTTGGTGCCCTCTAACACTGCGTGTTTGGCTAGTTACCCGGGCAGCAGCAGGCGCACGGCCATCTGGATCTCCCTGGAGGTGATGGTTGAGCACTTGTCATAATGCGCCAGGCGGGAAGCCTCGTTGGCAATGCGCTCAAAATTGTCAGTAACAAAAGAATTCATAATACTGATAGCCTTGGAAGAGATTTCAGTGTGGGGGTGAACCTGCTTCAGCACCTTGTAGATGTAAATAGAATAGTTGCCTTTGCGGCTTTTCTTGCGCTTTTTGCCTGCCTCATTTTGAGTTTTAGCCACTGCCTTCTTGAAGCCCGTTTTGGAAATGGTAGTGCTCTCTGAAGTAAAGTCTGGCATGTTTATTCTACAAGTTCTATGGTAGGCCAGTAACTGACGTTTGACAGGAGCGAAGTGTGGTATTTATAGGCACGGCCTCAACCTGCGTCATTTGCATCCAACATCTGATTGGATAATAGAGTGTGTACCTAAATAAGGCCATAGCGGTAAGGTTCTCTGATTGGATAGAGGGCTATCCGCCAATCAATCAGATAATAAGCCACAATCTGCCATCAGACTAGAAATACGTTGAGGACGTTTTAACGGCTTTTTCCCTTCTAAGTTTTATTTTTGAGCTATGTCTTAGACGAGGGAAGCTGGAGGGAAAGTCACGCGCTGGAGCACAATCCCGTTCATTCAGAGAGGGCCTACAGTTTCCTGTGGGCGTGGTCCACCGGCTGCTCAGAGAGGGCAACCATGGGTTGGGGCCCGCGCGCAGGCGTACCCAGCAGCGGTACTGGAGTATCTGGCCGCCGGCATCCTAGCGTTGTCAGGCAACACGGTCCTCCACAAGAAGACCCTCATCGTCCCTCGCCATCCTCAGCTGGTCATCCGTAACGACTAGGAGCTCAACCAGCTTCTGGGCCGAGTGACAACGGCTTAGGGTGGCGTCTTGCTCAACATCCAGGCTGTGCTGCTGTCCCAGAAGGTTGGAAGCCACTACCACAAAGACCAGTGTGAGTATCTATGCAAGTTGTAAAGGCCAGTGAGTGGTTTGAATGTCTAATGTATAGAAGAAAAAAAACAAAAAAACCCAAAGCTGAAATCAAAGGCTCTTTTCAGAGCCACTCAATTTCTGAGAAAGAGCTAGTTTACAGAAGGATTACAAAATGCTGTTTCTCCAACAATAAACTTAATTGACTACAGCTTTCCTAAACAATTCTGGTTATTAGAGTATCAAAAGTAGTTTGCTTTAATGCTTGGTAGTATTTGACGCGGAACTTGATGTTTTTGGGTGGAATTGTTTCAGCACCTACTTCAGGCAGGCAGGGCAATCATCTTAGCAGGTTCCTGGAAGGGGAAATGCCATCTTTCTTGGGAAAATGAACAAATTAGGACATTATTGTGAAAACCTATGTAATTCCTGAGAAAAATAATGTGAAGATGGAAAATCTTATTTCAGGGGTTGTATTTTAGTTAGGATGTCGAATTCGAGTAAAAGAAGCAAAGGAAGAAGCTTTCAGCACGACTCTTGCTGGGAGAGCATACCTGTAATGAGATCAGTCAAGGAATGGGCATATCTAAACATATTCCTAGGCTACATGTTTTCTTCTACCAAAGAATTTCCTTCCCGGAATTCTAGGATGGTTGTATGTGAAGAAGACCGTAGCCATGATAAAAGGTACATACAGTTACTTGATACCTTATTTATGTTAAAGTGCTTAATATCCTATATTAAAGTTTATATTTATAAGGTTTATAACTCACACACTAAGATACAAACCTATAATTAGGCTTTGGTTTGGAATATAAAGGACACACTATGATATAAATACTTAAGTTTGTGAGTATAAAGATATAAATATTAATATTTTAGTATGTGGGTTATATCTCAAACCAAAGCCTAATACCGTGTGTGTGTGTGTGTGTGTGTGCGTGTGTGTGTGTGTGTGTGTGTGTCAGAGTCTTGCCCTGTCACCCAGGCTGAAGTGCAGTGGCATAATCTCGGCTCACTGCAACTTCTGTCTCCTTGGTTCAAGTAATTCTCCTGCCTCAGCCTCCCAAGTAGCTGGGATTACAGGTGCACACCACCACACCCGGCGAATTTTTGTATTTTCAGTAGAGACGGGGTTTCACCATGTTGGCCAGGCTGGTTTTGAACTCCTGATCTCAGGTGATCTGCCTGCCTTGGGGTCCCAAAGTGCTGGGATAACAGGCATGAGTCGCCGCACCTGGCCTCATATCCTTTTGATGGTGAAATAGAGTGCTGTGTCAAGGCAGCTTTCTTTCATCAATTATTCAGAAGTACGTAGTAGGCACTGAATTCTAACCACTGAAAATGAGTGAAAATATCCTGTTGCTCCTTTAGTATACTCCCTGTTGGTACATACCCACAGTACAACAAAAAATAGTAAAGCAGCCAAATACAAAATTACAGTACAAAAATGAACTTAGGAAAATTCTCCAAACACAAAGCAAAACCAAAATCTGCAAATTTATAGCTACAAAAATCCCTTTAAAATCCACAAAGTTAAAAAAAATTTTTTTTTAAGATGGAGTTTCATTTTTGTGCAATGGCGCCTTCTTGGCTCACTGCAACCTCCACCTCTCAGGTTCAAGTGATTCTCCTGCCTCAGCCTCCCAAGTAGCTGGGATTACAGGTGCCTGCCACCACACCTGGCTAATTTTGTATTTTTGGTAGAGATGGGGTTTCACCATGTTGGTCAGGCTGATCTCGAACTCCTGATCTCAGGTGATTTGCCTGCCTGGGGCTCCCAAAGTGCTGGGATTACAAGTGTGAGCCTCTTCCTCCAGCCAAAAATTATTTTCCTCATAATGCTTGTGTCCAGAAAATTATTACCTAAACCTATAGAATTAAATAGATAGAAGAGCCATTTGTTGAAAACAATTATTAAACTTCCTGGGAACTTAATTTAAATAGAAATATCTAGGGATTGTTTTAAGGTTTCAAGGACATAGTTTAAAAAAACCTATGTTAACATATTTGAAAATATTGAAAAAGTGTAAGAGTTTCTGTAAAAACAAAGTGCTTAATTTAAACCTAGAAAACAGTGAGTACTAAGATAAATGGAGGAAAAAGAAAGAGGTCACCAGTGAGCTAACATCTTCAAATATCAGCTTCTTTTTAAACATTTAAGAAAAGGATAACTCTATAGCTAATGAAATGGTTTCAAATTATTACAGAAATCTTTTTTTAATATTTAAGAAAACATATTCTTTATAAATTTTATGTGTTAAGTTCTGGGGTACATGTGCAGAACGTGCATGTTTGTTATATAGGTATACACGTGCTGTGGTGGTTTGCTGCACCCGTCCCCTGTCATACATTAGGTGTTTCTCCTAATGTTATCCTTTTCCAATCCCCGCCCCCTGCTATTCCTCCCCTACCCTCCCCACCCCTCGGCAGGCTCTGGTGTGTGATGTTCCCCTCCCTGTGTCCATGTTCTCATTATTCAGCACCCACTTATGCTACTAAGTTCAGCACATTCTCAGTTATAGGTAAGTATACACACATCTTCCATTAAATATGAACAACCAGCTCTGGTAGCCAATTAAAACGTCAACAACGATAAACCAGGATCCATCTATGAGTGGAGTAAGAAGCAAACCTATTGACTAAAGGAAAAATAAATCTGAAACAGAGTAGATGTTTAAAAGGCATTTGTTAATATGTTTTTGTTTGTTTGTTTGTTTGTTTTTTTTTTTGAGACGGAGTTTTCGTTCTTGTTACCCAGGCTGGAGTGCAATGGCGTGATCTCGGCTCACCGCAACCTCCACCTCCTGGGTTCAGGCAATTCTCATGCCTCAGCCTCCTGAGTAGCTGGGATTACAGGCACGTACCACCATGCCCAGCTAATTTTTTGTATTTTTAGTAGAGACGGGGTTTCACCATGTTGACCAGGATGGTCTCGATCTCTCGACCTCGTGATCCACCCTCCTCGGCCTCCCAAAGTGCTGGGATTACAGGTTTGAGCCACCGTGCCCGGCCTGTTAATATGTTTTGATGGATAATCTTTGCTTCTTAGTGGAATACTAGTAGTTACTGTTAGAGGACTTTTAAAATCACTGTTATTTACTAATGTTCTTGATGATTAGACAAATCTTGAAAAAGTTCTTGATGATTAGACAAATCTTTAAAAAGTGTATTAAAGGCTGGGCATGGTGTCTCGCACCTGTAATCCCAGCAATTGGGGAAGCCAAGGAGGGCGGATCACAAGGTCAGTAGATGGAGACCATCCTGGCCAGCATGGTGAAACACTGTCTCTACTAAAAATACAAAAATTAGCTGGGTGTGGTGGTGTTTTCCTCTAGTCCCAACTACTCAAGTGGCTGAAGCAGGAGAATCACTTGAACTGGGGAAGTGGAGGATGCAGTGAGCTGAGATTGTGCCACTGCACTCTAGCCTGGTGACAGAGCGAGACTCCATCTCAAAAATAAAGTGGGGGGCAGGATATTAAAAAGATTCTCTTACACTAGTAGAAAGAAAATAAAATCAAGTGTAAGTAATGTCTGCAGGGTAATGCCACAATTAACTGAGAAATAATTACATTGGAAATCAACAGTTCTGCTCAAAGCCATCCACCCTTTCAGAGACGGAACTATGATTAAGTTTCAAAACATATCATTTCAGTAACTCATTTATGTTCAATATAGTACTTGCAGCTTATTCAAAATGATGGCATTAATCTGTCATCCTCAGTTCATGAAAACTGTATTATATGAGAAGGGATTTTAATAAGTAAAACAGAACATTTTTGGTGAGTGTTAGCTGTTTTTAATTTGCAAATTCAGAAAGCCATAGTAAACATTTACTAAAGGAAATGACAATATTCTACTGTGATTATACTGTGGAAAGGAGGGGAATGTAGGGGGATAAAAGACAAATGAAATTGAGAGTGAGGAAGGACACATAGTACTTGGTGTTAAAGCCCAGAAGGGAAATAAGTACATCTGATTACTCTCTAAAGTGGGTGAATGAGGAGCAGAGGGATTAAGTGAGCAATCAGGCTCTACTGCAGTCTGTTCTGCAAAAGATCAAACAAGGGAACCGTCTTACTGCTGTAACATATTACAAACGCCTAATCTGGAAACATCAGCATTGACAGAATTTTTTTTTTTTTTTTTTTTTTTTTTGAGACGGAGTTTCGCTCTTGTTACCCAGGCTGGAGTGCAATGGCGCGATCTCGGCTCACCGCAACCTCCGCCTCCTGGGTTCAAGCAATTCTCCTGCCCCAGCCTCCTGAGTAGCTGGGATTACAGGCACGCACCACCATGCCCAGCTAATTTTTTGTATTTTTAGTAGAGACGGGGTTTCACCATGTTGACCAGGATGGTCTCGATCTCTCGACCTTGTGATCCACCCGCCTCGGCCTCCCAAAGTGCTGGGATTACAGGCTTGAGCCACCACGCCCGGCTGACAGAATTTAAGTACCCAAACTGTACAGCAGAGCTAAAAGCTTTTTCACTTTTTTTTTTTTTTTTTACTACAACAAACATTAAGAAATATCTTTTATTGCATGACCAAAGTCACAGTTAGGGAAACATGCATATACCAAGAGCTAAAACAAAAGTTTCCAAGAACAATAGGCTGTCATGGAAGCATTCTGAGATTACTTTCTGAATTACTGTGTTGTGTTCTGTGGTTTTCTTGTGTTTTCTATTTCACAAATGGTTCCTGATTTGTTTTTCCGAACAAGATTGGGATGATGGAAAAGATCAATCAGGGCAGTCCATTCAGGACTCAGGTTTAGTCAATAAAGGAACTGCACTCACTGGAGTACCATGATTGGTTCAAAGGGTGGGAGCACCACCCAAGCTGAGCCAGTAAGAATCTTCCCTGATATTTTCAGACCTGGGGATTGAAGAGACACATTAATAGGGATGCAGGACAAACAGAAAATTTTAGAAAGTTAATCCAGAGCTGGCAGTGGCTGAATCTTTTGCTCTTGGAGCACTTTAAAAAATAAAGGTGACATTGGAATAAATATTTCTGTGGCTGTTGAAAAAGGTGGTGGGGTGGGGTGGTAGGAGGAATGTCTGTGTATCTTAGATTCCACACTCTTGAGGATTTCAGTCTCAGCAGCATTTTTTTCTAGTCTACGGTTATCCCAGAAGAGAACTGTTAATCGGCCCCACTCTTTCCCCCTTAATTTATCTCAATAGTGAGTTTCTTTTGTAAGCACACCTGTCTGACAAATCTAAGCAAAAATTTTCAACTTGACACAACAAAAACCCCATCTCAAAATCATAGTCAATTAAATGTGTTTGGTCTTTAACCATGGCCCCATATCCCAGTACTCTTTTTGATGAGATTAAATGGCATTGTTCTTAAGGGTGTGCCATAAGGGATAAATGGAGATAAGGAAGAAGCATGAAATTAAGCTAAAAGATGGAATTTTTCTTTTTCCTCTAATACTGTAAAGGAATTAAAAGACAAACTTAAAGCCAAACAAGGGGTATGGCTGGTACTTTGAGAAGATTTTTGAGTCCTCAGAACATTTTAACCCCCTTCCATGAGGTCATTAACCCATTCTTTCCTTCTGTTGTTAAGAACCCATATCAAACCAGTGGGATGGGCAGGTCTGATTCTGTTTCTTCTGTTATACTACGATTCTTTTGAAATCCTGAAATTTATCATAACTGGACATATTTAACTAAATTTGTTCTCAAGGTCTTTCTATACAGTAAAAATAAAATTAATCCTTATTATCTTTTCCATCTTAAGTTGTACAGAATTACAAGATCCAGCTAAACTCATTATGAAATCAGCTTTGCAAAAATTACAACAGTGAGAAAATTATGACAGTGGAAGAAATCTGACCTAACCAATTTTATCTTGCTAGATCTTGTTAGATCTTACCTAATAACCTCCAAGCTGCCCTGGGTCATTTCTGGGTATAGGCCAAGCTAACTTTGGGAGAAATTTAGTTTATAATTTAAATTATAATAGCCCTTCCCAAGAAACTAAACCACCTTTGTAAAACTAATGAAAGCCTACCAGATTAGAAGGATGAGAAGGGTCTGAATTTGTAGTTAAAGCATTATTCCATTACCAGCCATTATTCTATAGGTGACAAGATATACAACTTCTCAAATTTGTGAATAATGTCATTAGTGTAGAATCTAAGATTAGCTTTTTGAGATGTCTTTTCAGGATTTTGCATGACTGGATGTCCCCACCAGACCCATGACCCAACTCAGCTGGTCCTATGGCTACCACTCAGAAGTGGACTCAGCTTCAGGAAGACCATTTTCCCCACCTCTATGATTGTATCGTCAGCCAATCAGCTGCACCCATTCCCTAGACCCCTGCTTGCCAAACTACCTTTGAAAAACCCTAGCCTCCAAATTTTCAGGGAGGTTAGACCAGAGTAATAATAAAATTCTGGTTTCCCTTCTAGCCTACTTTACATGTATTAAATAGTTTCTCTGTTGCAATTTCCTTGTATTGATAAATTGGCTTTATCTGGGCAGCAGGCAAAAATAACTCATTGGGTGGTTAAAACTGCTATTACAACCAGTAATACATGCCCATCATATGGCACCCAAATAATGTGATTCTGGAAATATGTTACTGCCTTCCAATGAAATATAACAATGTTACAGGTCACTGACAGTTTCTCCCTTTAAAATTATGATAGCAAAATGAGGAATTCCTTCAAAAGAGTCTTCTCTACCCTTGTTACTTCAGAGAAACATAAGTCCTACATTACATAAAGTGTCTTATTTCTAACATGTTTCTTCTGATTCTCGTTAATCCTAGCCATACAGATTCTACTCAGACTCTAGATTAGTATCTAAGATCAGGAGAAAGGCAAAATGTTCACTCACAATTAAATTCAACTGTATATTGGAAGTACTTGCTAGTACAATAAGGCAAGAAAAATAAAGGCATAGGGATCTGAGAGAAAATAAAACTCCCTATATTCACAGATGACATGACATGACATGATTGTTTACGTGAAAAATCACAAGAAATCTTTTTAAAAAGTGCCAGATAAAGGAACTAGAATATCTAAAAATAATTTTGAAAAAGAAGAAAGTAGTAGGGATCACTGTAACTAAATTCAGTACTTATTATATAATATAGTAATCAATACTGTGTAGTAATAACAGGATAGATGAATGGAACAGAAGAGAGAACACACAGATAGCTCTACACAAGTATGATCAACTGAGTTTCGACAAAGATTAAAAAGCAATTTAATGAAGGAAAGATGCTTTTGCAATAGCTGATGCACAAAAATATGTATCTTTACTTAAACCTTACACCTTGCACAAAATTAAGTCATATAGATGATAAATTTAAACATGAAAAATGTAAAACTATAAACCTTTTAGAAAAAATATCTAGGAGAAAAGTCTTGATTCTAGAAGTATACAAAAAGTTCTTAGATGTGAAATCAAAACAATCTGGAAAAGAAAAAAAAGTAAAAGGTTTTGTTTTGTGAAAGTCTCCATGAAGCAAAAAAGACAAGCTGCAGACTTACAGAATACATTTGCCAACCATATATTTGACAAAATACTTGATTTACATTAATATAAAGAATTTTCAAATCTCAACAGTAAAAAACCAAATTATCTCAGTAAAAAATGGACAATATTCATGAAGAGACATTTCACCACCAAGGAGATAAAAAAGACAAACACATGAGGAGATGTTTAACATTAATGCTTATTAGGAAAGTATAAATTAAGACTAGGATGAGATATCACTACACACCTATTGGGCAGCTAAAAAAAAAGTTGTTAACATCAAATAATGGCATGAATATGGAAAAATTTGATCTCCCATACAGCGCTGGTAAAACTATAAAATGGACAGATCACCTTGGGAAATATTTTGCTGTGAAAAATCAAAACATATACTTACTACATGATATAGTATTCCCACTGTTAGAAATAGCTGCTTGATGCTGCAAAGAAAAATTAGCATTGAGACAAAGGCGCTTTCAGCAACACAATTTTTACTTCCTGGACTGTAGGAAGGGTACTCTTACTAGCCATCTTGCCAATAAGAGTACAGTGAACAAAGGAAAACACACAAATTTATCTGCTATGCATTTGGGGTTGTCCTTACTGCTGTGTCTGATCTCCAGTGGCTGGAGCCAGACCTCACAATCTTAAAACTTTTCTAAGCAGGTAAAAGCAGTGGAGAGCTGGGACATGCCTGTGAGCATGTCCAGCCCAGATACTTTGGTTAACAAGTACAGAGAATGTACTATGTGCCTATAACCATGGCATGTCTAACAGCTACGTAGGATAGGGCTTAACAAAGTTGTTCTTTAACAAGAATTCTTATTCTTTAACGCTCTTATTCTTTAACAAGAAAGAAAACTTTAAAGAGGAAATTTTTTACTTCCCACACCCGCTGTGGAACATTCATTCAAAGAAATGAAAATGTATGTGCTTTAGTCAGTTTGGGCTGCTACAACAAAAATGCTATAGAGTGAGTGACTTAAATAAAAGTATTTTTCACAGATCTGAAGTCTGGGAAGTCTAAGATCGGGGGCTGGCCGATCTGGTCACTGGTGACAGCATTCTTCCTGGTTGTGGATAGCCTTCTTTTATCTTCATGTGGCAAACAGGGAAGAGAGATAGAAAACAAGCTTTCTGGATTCTCTTTCCGTAGGGCACTAATCTCATTCGTGAGGGCTCTACACTTATGACATAATCACATTCCCAAAACTCCACCTCTTAATACCATCACATAGGAAGTTAGAATTTCAACATATGAATTGAGGAGACAGGAGCAAATGAACTAAGGGACACAAACCTTCAGTCTACAATGTTATAGTCACACAAAAATCTTTATGGATATATCCATAGCAGATTGTTTTTTAATAGTTAAACCTTAGCAACATTAAAATGTTCTTTAATGAATGAATGTTTAAACACACTGTGGTATATTTATAACCTGAAATATTACTCAGCAACCAAAAAGATAAACTATTGGTAAACAGAACAAGTAAAATGGACTCCCAGGAAGTTGAGTAAAAATAAAGCAAATATCAAAAGATTTCATACTGTATGCTTTCGTTTAGATAACATTTCAAAATAAAGTCACAGGGATGAAGAATAATTTAATGGTTGCCAGGGGTTTGGGATAGTGAGGTGGCAGGGATAGCATGAGATGTGGTTATCAAGGTATAACATTAAGGAGACCTTTGTGATGTTGGAATTGTTCTGTACTTTGACTGTGGTGATGGTTACACAAATCTACACATGATAAAATTACATGGAACTATTCACACATTGTACCAATGTCACATGCCTGGTTTTCATATTGTGCTATAGTAATTAACATATGGCCATTGGGATAAAATTAATGAAGGATACAGGGCACCTCTGTATACTAGCCTTGCTACTTCCTGTGAATCTACAATTATTTCAAAGCAAAAAGTTAAAGAAAACCAGTCCCTTTTAGCTATGAGGTGACAGTATAACTCATATCCATTAGTTACTATGTAAAAAAGCCAGACATGGAGAAATTTGGGATCAAATAACATTATACAAATAAATTAAAATTTTATGAAGAGAAATGTAAAGTCACAGGCTAGAGCAGGAACTGACTGACATAAGGGAAGACAATGATCCTAAACCTCAGTTACTTGGAAAACTAATGTATGAGCCACATTCTCCAGACAATGCAAAAAACAGACAATACACCTGGATGTTTATAACAAGGCATAACAATGTTAAGCATCTACAAAGTCATTTTTAAAAAAAATTTTGGGTTTCTCAAATATTAGAAATTATTGATTTATATATATATAAAATTTGTTGGATTAAAACAGTTATATTGAACTTCTCACTTCATTAGGAAAAGAATAAATAACCATGGGGATGGTTTAAAATTACAAGAAAATACAAGTTGCAAAAAATTTAACCACCAAAGAATGGACTATATTGATGCAAGATACTGATGTTATTAATGAGCTCCTTTCGCAGAAAAGTGAGTTTATTCTCAGATTTTTATAAAGATAATTCTGCAAATGAAATGGCTCAAAAAATGAATCTCAATTCTAACACATTAAGAAAATATATAAGATATCTGCACTTCCATGTTAATTATAGCATTACTCACAATAGCCAAGATATGGAATAAACCTAAGTGTCCATCAGTGCATGACTGGATTTTAAAAATGCACTATATATACACAGTGAAATACTGTTCAGCCTTAAAAAAGGAAGTCCAGTCATTAGCAACAACATGGATGAACCAGAAGGATGTTAAGTGAAATGAGACAGACATACAAAAATATCACGTTATCAGTCATATGTGGGAGTTAAAAAAGTTGATCTCATGGACATAGAAAGTAAAATTATATTTACCAGCGACTGTGAAAGGTTGGTGTTGGAAATGGGTTTGTAACGTCAGGAAAAATCCACATCGAGACAATGGATGACTCAGCAAGTCTAGTTTCCTTCTTGCGGGAAGGGTGAAACTCGCCAGCAGTCTTGCCATGAGAGCACACCTGAACAAGGAGACAGGGACATTTATAACTTTCATAACCTGATGCAATTGCCCTACTGCTGTGTCCAGTTTCCATCGGCCAAAATGGGACCTCACATTCTATGCTTGACCAGATTGGCTAAAAAGTTGGAACTTTTCTAAAACTTGGAAATTTTCTGAACAAGTAAAGGCAGAAGAGAATAAAGGAAAGAGGAAGTAACTTGAGGAATGCTTAGAGAAACAAAAACATTTCCAAATAAGGAAGGAGAATAAGCTAGGACCTAAGACTTGCCTGGGCTTGTCCAGGCATGTCAGGGCAAATATCTAGGTTAAAGTACAAGAACTAAGAAAACGGGATGCACTTATTTGTTTATTATGACTAACAGCTGCTTAGGTTATTAGCAAAAGCTTTAAAGTAAATTAACCTTTGAAGAAACTGTTATTTATTCATAATGAACTAAGAGGAAAGCTTTGAAAAGGAACCTTTCATTTATTTTCATTTCCTACATTGGGGAGGTGGTGGGGAATTAAGTGAGATTGGTTAAAGGGTAGAAAACAGAAGGAATAAGTTCTAGTGTTTGATACCACAGTAGGGTGACTATAGTTAACAATCGCTTATTATATACTTCAAAATAGCTAGAATATTTGTAATGTTCCCGACACAGAGAAATGATCAACATTTGAGGTGATGGATATCCTAATTACCCTAATTTGATAATTGCACATTGAATGCATGTATCAAAATATCACATTGTTAAAGTATACAAAATATGGCTGGGCACTGTGGCTCACACCTGTAATTCCAGCACTTTAGGAGGCTGAGGCAGGTGGATCATCTAAGGTCAGGAGTATGAGACCAGCCTGGCCAACATGGTGAAATCCTGCCTTTACTGAAAATAGAAAAACTAACTGGGTGTGGTGATGGGTGCTTGTAATCCCAGCTACTGGGGAGGCTGAGGCCGGAGAATTGCTTGAACCCAGAAGGTGGATGTTGCCATGAGTCCAAATCATGCCACTGCACTCCATTCTGGGTGACAGGGCATGACTGTCTCAACAACAAGAACAACAAAAGTACAAAAATACAAAATTAAAACAATTAGCCCAGCATGGTTGTGCACTCCTGTAATCCCAGCTACTCGAGTGGCTGAGGCATGAGAATCCTTTGAACCTGGGAGGGAGAGGTTGCAGTGAGTGGAGATCATGCCACAACAGAGTGAGACTCTGTCTCAAAAACAACAAAAAAGTATTCAAAATATCACATTGTTGAAATATGCACTTGGCCAACACACAAAATGGACTACCTGTAACAAACTGAGGCTCTTAAACTTCAAACAGAATCAAAGGGCCATAGCTGGGTGAGGGAGTGTTCAAGTACTCTGTGTTCTCAGAAAACTGTTATAAAACTATTACAAACCTCCCTTTCTATAATCAGGCCAAACCAGTCATTGTTGATGCCGAGATAAAACTGTAGCCACAGCCTCTCTGAAACCACTCCCAAGACTGAAAGAATCATCTGACAGACTTCTTGGCTTGGAAGCCAACCAATCAGTGTTTAGCTCTCGTAGCCAATCAGAGTTCAGCTGTATCAGGGCTTGACTGTATTGACTAATCAGAACTCAGTTACATTGACCAATCATAACTAAGTGAAGATTTAAATTCTTTATTTGCGTAAGTGGGCCTGACTAGGAACCTGGGCAGGAAACTTTTGTTATGAAATTGAAACCTACTGGGATATGGTGACTCATGCCTATAATCCTATCACTTAGGGAAGTCAAGGAGGGAGGATGGCTTTAGATCAGGAGTTGAGGACCAGCCTGCTGAACATACTGAACTGCTGTTTAAAAAAAAAAAATAGCTCGGTTTGGTGGCATGTGCCTGTAATCCTAGTTATCTGGGAGGCCAAGGCTGGAAGAGAAATAGGCTCACTCATACAGCTGCTGGTGGAAGTGTACAATGATATAACACATATGGTAGGAAATTAGCTGGGTATGGTGGCACACAACTGTCTTTACTGAAAATAGAAAAACTACTCACACTACTTTACTGAAAATAGAAAAACTACACACTACTCAAGAGACTGAGGTGGCAGAATCCCTTCAGCCCAGGAGTTCAAGGCTGCAGTTAGCTGTGATCCTGCCACTGCACTGGGCAACAGAGGGAAACCCCATTTCTCAAAAAATAATAAAGTAAAAACATAAAGTATAAATTTTGTGGGGAATTTAGTAAAACCTATCAAAATAACATATGCCTTAACCATGGACCTAGGAATTCTAATAATCTACCCTGAAAATCCACATATATGAAGCAACAAAGATATACAAGGTTGTACATGCAAATTATTTCTAATATAAAAAATTGGAAATAATGTTAAGGTCTATCCACAGGGGAAAAGCTGAGTAATGTCTAGAACAGACTCACAGCAGAACACCTGGGAAGCCATGAAAATGAATGAGAATCATCTTCATGTGTTGCTACAGAAATCTCCATGATATATTTGAAGTTTTTTTGTTTTTTTTTTTAAAGGTGAAAAAACTGTATTTTTTTTAAGGACTACTTTTTTTTTTTTTTTTTTTAGACGGAGTTTCGCTCTTGTTACCCAGGCTGGAGTGCAATGGCGCGATCTCGGCTCACCGCAACCTCCGCCTCCTGGGTTCAGGCAATTCTCCTGCCTCAGCCTCCTGAGTAGCTGGGATTACAGGCACGCGCCACCATGCCCAGCTAATTTTTTGTATTTTTAGTAGAGACGGGGTTTCACCATGTTGACCAGGATGGTCTCGATCTCTTGACCTCGTGATCCACCCGCCTCGGCCTCCCAAAGTGCTGGGATTACAGGCGTGAGCCACCGCGCCCGGCCGAGGACTACTTTTTTGTAAAGAGGAGGAACAATTTAAACCATGTTAATGATTTAGAGATTCAAGACATAAACTTAAATCACAAGGAAAATAAGCAAACTCTGACACTGAAAGCAAACTGAAATGAATGAAACAAATTGTATTTTGTATTGATAACATGACTACACAGAGAATAGATTACTTCCAACAACTTTTGAATACAGTTCTCTGATGATACATTCTTTATGAGACACCTTATATTTCTTCCAGAAACTTAAAAAAAAAAAAACAAAAAACTTTCTAGGTTTTCTAAACCAATTCAAAGCATAGAAAAATAGCATCTTCTATGTAATTCTATGAGCTAGTGTTACCATGAAATCAAAACTAGATGAAGGAAATGCAAGACAACCTGAAGCTAATCTCAACCACTAGAGTAGATGCAGAAGTCCTAAACAGAATAATATAAAATTAAATTAGGTAGTTTATTAAGAAAAAATATATTGTGAAAGTACTTGGTTTATGCTTGCAATGCCAGTATACTTAAGATCTTAAATGTCATCCACGTTAAACAAGTGCTACTGAGCACGCACATGTGACAGCTGCTGTTTCTGGCCTGGAAAAATTAGGTAATGTTTCAAGGAGTTTATGTGTGATAAAATGGACAAATAAACCAGATACTTTCAGAAAATCTTAAGTGTGAAACAAAGCTGTTGCTATAGCAGATATCTATATATATATATATATAGATATATATAGATATAGATATATATAGATATATATATACACAAAAGTTGATGTGAACTACTGGGTTGAGCGTATGGTTCTGACTGGAGGGAGAAGAGGGTGAGAAAAGTTTCCCAAGGAGAAGAATGTTTGAGTCGGATTTGGAAAAGGGTGTCACTAACTGCCATGCAGAAAAAAGGGCAAGGTCCATTCAGGAACATAGAAGAGAGTCATCAAAGGCACTAAGGCGTGGCCAGCCTTGGCTTCTTTGAGTAATAAAGACTAATCTAATATGACTAGAGAACATGGACATACAGTGGGGAGATATGACTGGATGGCAGCTTGAGGTCAGTTGACACAAACCTCTGTGTGGCATGCCAAGGAGATTGGAACCTCTGATTAAAGTAGACATCCAGGGCTTCTGAGTACAGGAGTGAAATGGTCAGAAGTGTGAGTAATCAAGAAACTGGTGGCATCAATGTGGATGCATTGTAATGGGGACGTGGAGAAGCATAAGGAAACACACCTATCCAGTTTGCTTGAGACAGAAATTTGGGATTCTCTTAAGTAGTTACTTAAGAGGCTTAATCTTAATCTCTATAAGCAGTCACCAATGTAGACTTACACACAAGGACCAAGTGTTAAAATTGCAGGAATTTTGCAAGCTGGTTGTTAACCACCACCATTATTAAAAATTAAATTATATAAAATTTCAATTATGTTAAAATTAGAAAGGTGAAAATACAGTATCTTTTACTATTTGCTCTCCATGCCGTTGAGGTGATTTGTGTCAATTCTATTTGAATGGTATGCTATTGTGCATCTCTTTCTGCATTCACCAACGTGTGGGTAGTTGGAAATCAGCCTGGTGGACATTCTCACACCATGAAATCAACAAACACTATAAACTAGGACTTTATTTTTGATTGTCTTGACGTAAGAAAATATTCAAGAAAATGTTAATAATATAGATTAAACTTAAAAGTGTGACGTATCTGTAACTATTACATTCTGAATAGCCCCAAATATTAAGGAAATATTATTTCAGTATTCAAAACCTATTAGCCAATTCAGCAAGTAGCTGTACATGCCACTGACATCTGAGCAAAGTTTTGACATACTTTCATTTTCCTTCAATTTTTTTTTTGAAACATGAAATAAAAGAACATAACCAACATTTAAGTCAGGACTACACCCGTTAGTTAATGTGTGAGTGACTTCTGTGATCAAACATAGTAATCAAGCAGTTTTCATTCTGATTTTGTGACACTATTTTTGGTAATAAAATTATAAAAATGGATAAAATTTTTATAAGAAATAGTAATTTTTCTAAAGTTACAGGACTAAATTGAAAATCAAGGAAGCAGTTTAGCTTAAAATTTATTTCTCAAATTATATACAGAAATTTTAACAGATGTTTTTACATTAGCCTGCAAGTAGTTCCATGGATTTTATTAACATATATATGTATGGATATAGTTGTGTAAATGTTTTGTGTGTGATATGTGTATATTTACTTTTAGAGACAGTTGTGAAAAATGTACCGGCACATAACTATCTACAAACTATACATTTGAGAAAGGCCTCCAGATGAAATACATGTACAGAGGACAATGAGAGAGAAAGGAATACTTGCAATATATTAACATTTACTTGGTCTTTGGTCTAAAATTCAAACATGTTTCCTGATGAGAGTAAGGCCAGATCATGACAGTAAGGCAAGAACACCTTTTCCCTTCACTAAAAAAGATAGAGAAAAAGTAAAACTTGCTCAGTCTTTGCGCTACAGACTTTCCTAAGTTGGAGGCCTTTTCTTAGCCTTCAGGTCTGTCTATTTCAGACTTGCAGAGTAATGAATCATCAAAGTAACAAAAACAGATCATCTGGGCTCTTTCTAGAAGGGACTAATCCATTATTCACAATACTCTGATATTATGGCTGAAAGGTCTGAGGGACAAAAACCATGAGGGCTTCATCGGGGCATTTATTAGTTGTCTCTTCAGAGCTTCTCCCTTATGTGAAAAATTCATCATATTTCATCTGTAAAGTTCAGCCAACAAATTCTCATAGGCTTTCTAGAAAAAGTGCCATTGCACAAGATTGCTTCAGAAGTCTTTAAAGACATACTTGGAAGTAAATTCACTTATTTGACTTAAAAGACAGAGAGAATAACTCATGAGCAGATTTTGCAATCCTAACAATAAATAGTATTAGCTGTTATCAATCTAGTGAACTTAAATGTTTACTGCAGCTTCAAATAATAAATTCAACAAAAATGAATCAAAAATGAATGAATTCAACAAAAATATAGGTGAGACATGATGCAAACAACAAAACATGTCTTATCTATATTAACTCATCAGATTAACTGTATGATTCATAAATAGCATATATATATGAAAAGCATATAAATATGGTAACCAGTGGCATATAAATATGGAAACCATAGTTAATCACAGCTCTTATTTTTAAAACTTAGTTGCTCTGAAAAATCTTTGGTTTCGATGATCCTTAAACAGCTTATTTTCAGGTGGAATCTTTGATGACTGCCTCATGGAGCTCCTCTTCAGAATGCATGGATGTCCATGATTCCAGTATAACCACATTTATAAAGGTAATTAACCAGGTATTCAAAAGAGATAAAATATTACATTCCTGACAATAGCTGCTAAAATGCGTTACTAATGCTAGATATGGGTGAAAACTCTTAATAAACTGGGAATAATGGGATAAATTCTAAAAACTGTTGAATGGATACATCCCCAAAGAAGGCCCAGCATCCTAAGTTCAGTAGTAAGATAGTTTTATTACCGTTAGAATCAGAAACCTGCAACAAAAAAAAAAAAAGAAAAAAAAAAAATCAAATGTTTATCACCACCATATGCCTTGTGGTAGAATATTAGACAAATATCAACAAGGGTGGAGCTGAGTAACCAGTGAGAAATGGTATGACAGAATTGATGGTATGCCACTCGGGAGGTTAGGTTATAAGACATAATGCAACTTCTTTTACTCATAAAATAGGAAACAGAGCCAACAAAGCAACTGACTGATTCATCAGCTGTAGACTGGCAATAAAAAGAGATACTTTGTCACAACTCTTATTTTATAAGTTCACAGTATGCTAAAAAGTATCTTTGATTGTAACAACAGGGGCCTCTCAAAGCAGTTCACCAAGAATATCACCAACAGAGAAACTCCAGATGTTTAAGGCTGCAGAGAGGATGCCAATATCAAAGTGAGGCTACTTTGGCACCTCCTACAGGTAGCAGAGCAACCAACCCAATGTATTTCTGCAGCAACATTGCCATTCTTTCAGGTTAGGGCCTTCAGGGAGCTATTCTAGGGTAAAGGAGCAAAGTGCAATTGTTCTGGCATTCTGATAACAGCACAGTTCCTGAGAAAGAAGAATAAATATGTAGATCATGGTAGATCCATGGGGAAATCTTACTTTAGGGCTTCCATTTCAGCAATATAAGAGTAGATTTAAATGCTGGTTGGATCAGAAACAATGAAAGGAAGTATGTAAACTTGTAGCCTCCAGCTCAACTGTCTGGTTGGAGAGTATGACTCTAGGATATTAGTAAATCAGCCAGCAAATAACACTACACCTCCAAAGCTGCACAAATTCTTCCAGTATCTTCCAGCCAGAAATATTCTTCCAAGAAACCTACTGTTATGGACAGAATATTTGAGTCTCCCTCAAATTCTTGTTAAAATCCTAACCCCTAATGTGATGAGATTAGGAGGTGATTAGGTTATGAGGCTGGATTGCTCATGAATGGGATTAGTGCCCTTATAAGAAGAGATATGAAAGCATGTTTTCTCTGTTCTTCACCACTGGAGGATACAACTTTCTGCAGTTGGAGAAGATAGCCATTTGCAAACCAGGAAGTGGGCCCTCATCAGATACTGAGTCTGGTGGTATTTTGGGCTTCTTGGACTTCAGAATTGTGAGAAATACATTTCTGCTGCTTAAGCCACCCAGTCTATGGTATTCTATTATAGCAGTCCAAACTGACTAACATGCCAAGGATATATTGACATTTGGAAATCTATAGCATGGAATTTATAATTCCAAGCCAAAAGATTCAAAAAAGTGAATTCAAAAAATTCAAAATTTGCTAGATGGGCATATGTGTATATTTGTTATTTATTTTAAAATGCTTACTAAAACAAGAATAACATTATTCTTAATATATGGACAAATATACCTTAACCTAAACCCCAATGTCTTGTTTGATGGTGAAATGTCAGTACCATGTCCATGGCAGTCAGGAACACAAAAGGTCTCAGATTGGTGTTACTGAACAGAGGCAAACACAAAATCTCTCTGGAGAAACAATCTCTCAGTCCATGGCAGGGTTAGCTGAAGTAAAACTCACTAAATATGAGCTCACAATCTGAAACTACACAATACATCTGAAACAATCTCATGTGAGCAAGAGTCAGGAGAACACAAAATGATTGAACATCTTTCCCCAGATTTTCAGATAATAAAATATCATAAGAAATTATAGAAACTAGGAAAACAGATACATAAAACAGCAATAAACTATTTATAGAGACTAGACAGAAAAGGGGAAAAATGGGAGGGGACAAATAAAATCTAAAAAAATGAAGTCATTGAAAATACAACTCAATACAAGTGAGTTTACTACCAAATTAGACACTGCTTAGTTCCTGAACTGCATACAGGTAATGGCTTAAACAAATAGAATTTTATTTTTCCAATTTATAGGCAGTTCAGAACTGGTATACCAGTTCAATAAAGCCAGAAAGACCCAAGTTTTTTTATTTTTCTACCCGATCCCATGGTAGAATATCATTCAAAGATACTTGCTGCCTTCCTCACAGGGAGGATCATGCTTCTTGGCTGCATTAATGTCCATCTGGATCATGTGACTTACTTTGATCAATGTAATTTAATCAAAACTAACATGTTTCCACCATAAGTTTTCCCACATAGTCTCTCTTTTCTATGCCACGAGACTGTCAGCAATGTTTCAGATGGAAGTGGCCCGTACGTATGCCTGGTATCAACATGAAGATGTTGTGGATCAGAGCTGCTGCTGGCTTGTGTTAAATATGTACCTTAGAGCAGGAAATAAAATTACATTGTATGCCACTAATTAAGGCTTCATCTCTTACCACAGCATAACTTTGCCTTTTCTAACCAAAACAGAAATTAATGCAAGGCATAGCATAAGGTGTTGCCATAGACTAAAAACAAAATAAAACAAGGCACTGCCTTTTCTTGGGCATTGGCTTCAGCGATGGGATAGGAGCAAAAAGGAAACCGTTATTAGAGTTTAGAAGGGCAGTAGTACTCAATTTTCACAGGTGAAACATTTAGAAAACTTTAGAAATTAATTTATAGGTAATTTCCTTATTGAGCTTATTATTTTTGGTGAAGTTCTTGGCATAATCAATGTAAATGGTGTGATTTACTATTGACTATGTTTCACAAAGTATAATAAAACAAGACATAATCTCAAAAAGTAATTAGCTAGTTTGAAAATCAGAATGAAGGAAATTGAGAGAAACTAAAAACTCTAGACATACTGAGTTGAAAGACACTATTTCTGAGCTACAAACAGTTAAAGAAAAAACGGAGAAATGATTTAAGTAAGAAAGTCCTTTTAAAGCTTGGCGTTGTGCAAGTATCAAATCAAGGTGGTAACCATCCATAAATTGTTAAAAAAATATCTGAATGGACTAAGATTATGTTCTATAAATAACTTCAGTTGGCAAATGGCTCAAAATAATGAAGCAAAGGTGATGGCTTTTCTATTGAAGCCTGATAGGCTCAAATTAACTCAAGTCAGAGAGTGAGACAAAAAGAGAGAGAGAGAGAAAGAAAGAGAGAATATCAAATCTCAAAAAGAGCAGTGGGTATAACTATTGGCACAAGTAAGCATTTACATAGGAAACTGGTAAGATTTCAAGCGACATAACAGGACAGGACTACTAACCTGGATAAAGGAGGCTGTGACTCATCAAGGGCTATGCCACTTTGCGGGGAGAGGGTGAAAAGGAAGGACTGGCCAGAGCACGGAGCCAAGACCCATAAAAAATAATGTCCTGGGGGCATTACTCATGGTGTGCAGAGCCACAGATTAATGAGGGACTATCTCATGTGGGTAGATAGGAGGAAGACTGCAATGCCTACCTACATGATTTCAGATTTCTTGGAACTACAAACACTGTGTGGTTCTTCTATCTGCAATTATCTTTTCTGTGTCCTAGCATGACCCATTGGGTGTGCATGGGTGTGTAGGGGAAGCAGACGCCTTGTCTTGTTAGTTTATGAGTTTCTG
This sequence comes from Saimiri boliviensis, assembly GCF_048565385.1. NCBI lineage: Eukaryota > Metazoa > Chordata > Mammalia > Primates > Cebidae > Saimiri > Saimiri boliviensis. Next base: position 163,698,784 of record NC_133452.1, read on the forward strand.
GAGCAAGAAAAGCCATATTCAACCTGATGAGATAATATCATAAAATTGTCAACATCAGGCCTGAAGCTGTCATTAAATGAGACTTAGAGTTGGCTTTTCATAGGATGGGAGTAAGTATATTTTGTGTGCAGAAAGGATAGTTAACTAAATACTTTTGAACTAAAGATTGGACAATGATAGCTTTACTGTTCAAAAATTTTCCCTGGCCTTCCCTTGGAAAGAATTATATTCTTTTTTTTTAATTTTAAAAAATTTATTTATTATACTTTAAGCTCTGAGGTACAGGTGTAGAATGTGCAGGTTTGTTACATAGGTATACACATGCCATGGTGGTTTGCTGCATCTATGGATGAGTTTGTTTGTTTTTTTCTTGTAAATCTGTTTTAGTTCTTTGCAGCTTCTGGTATTAACCCTTTGCCAGATGGGTAGATTGCAAAAATTATTTCCCATTCTGTTGCTTGCCGATTCACTCTAATGACTGTTTCTTTTGCTGTGCAGAAGCTGTGGACATTGATTAGGTCCCATTTGTCTATTTTGGCTTTTGTTGTCAATACTACTGGTGTTTTAGTCTTGAAGTCCTTGCCTATGCCTATGTCCTGAATGATTTTGCCTAGGTTTTCTTCTAGAGTTTTTATGGTGTTAGGTCTTAGGTTTAAGTTTTTAATCCATCTGGAGTTAATTTTAGTGTAAGGTGTCAGGAAGGGGTCCAGTTTCTACTTTCTGCACACTGCTAGCCAGTTTTCCCAACACCATTTATTAAACAGAGAATGGAATGAATTATATTTCTCTATCTTGGTTCTGTTGGGCTTGGCCATCTGACTTGCTCTGCCCAATGAAATAAGAGTGGAGGTCACACCTAGGCAAAATCTTTAAGAGCCAGCACTTGGCTCACCATGATTTCTCTTTTACTTCTTCCACAAGACCATCTGTGTTCCAAATAAAGCCTGATTTGTCAAACTGGGCCCAGAAGTGAGGAAAACATGGTGAGAAGGTGTTGCCAAGACACCATGGTCATGAATTATGAACAGTACATAAAACTTTGTTTTTATAAGCAACTGAGATTTTTGGGTCATTTGTTATCGCAGTGTGACTTAGCTTATCCTGACTGATACAGTCATCAGCGGTTTCTTAGCTTTCATCTTGACTCTTGTCTCATGAGCATCAGACACTTGCCACACCTCTAGATCTGATATCCACTGTTAAGCCAGGGAAAAAGAAAAAAGAAAAAAAGATGAGACACAGGTGTACTTCTTTTTATGCATCAATGGCCAGAAATGTGTAGGCCCCATTTGTCTCAAGGAAGCCACAACAATGAAGTTTTTGTTTCTATAGTCCTTAGAGTAGATACTAGCTAGGGCACAGAAACTTGGATATGTAGTTTGAGTTGGCCCATTAATAGTGCCTGCCACATCTACTGCTGCTTCTCCCCACAGAGCATGTGCTGTTTATTGGCTATAATACAATCAAGCGATGCTTAGCGATGGGAATAAGTTCTGAGAAATGTGCCGTTCGGCAATTGTTGTGTGGATGTCACAGAGCACACTTACACAGACCTAGACGATACAGCCTGCTGTATACCTAGGTTACGTCGTCTAGCCTATTGCTCCTAGGCTACAAACCTGTACCACGTTACTGTACTGAATATGGCAGGCAATTAAAACAGAGCAATATTTGAGAATCTGAACACATCTAAACATAGAAAAAGTACAGTGAAAAGATAAAAAAGTAGTACGTCTAGGACACTTGTCATAAATGGAGCTTGCAGGACTGGAAGTTACTCTGGGTGAGGCAGAGTGAATGTGAAGGCCCAGGACGTGCCTGTACACTGCTGTAGACTTTGTAAACACTGCAGTTAAGCTACACGAAGTTCATTAAAAAATTTCTCTTTCTTCAATAATAAATTCTAGCTTGCTATTTCATTGTTACTTTATAAACTTTCAGATGCCTTTGAACTTGTTGATTCTTGTAATAAGTTGAAACACAAACACATTGTACTGCTGTACAAAAATATTTTCTTTATACCCTTATTCTATAAGCTTTGATCTATTTTCAGTTTTTAAAAATAAAAAAAAATTATTAAAACTAGGACACAAATACACAAGATAGCCTACACTGACACAAAATCAAGACTGTATTAGAAGCTTCTTGGAAAACATATTTTCAAGTGTTTTACTTTTCTAATAACATTTATAAAACACTTGCAATGAACTTGCAGGGTTGGGCATCACTGACGGGAGCAACTGCAAGTGTAAAGGCCTTGAACTTCTGGGAGAATGCAGAACTGGTTGGAATTTAGTGAGGGAATAGCAGCCAGGCAGAGGTCAGTAAGGTTGGCATGTCCAAGGTGATGTAGGGTATCGGTGCACCTTCAGGAAGGTCAATTTTCTCTCTTTTGTCCTAAGTTTTCTGGGAAGGCTCTGGAAGACTTTTACACCAGTAAGTAACATGATCATATTTACATTTCCAACATTCTGCCCACTATGTGTAGATGGATTAAAAGAGAGAAAGTGGAAACAGTGGGGCCAGGTAAATAATCATTTTATTTACCCTGGTGATAGATGAATGTGATAAGAATGGAGGAAATAATAATAATGAAAAGAGATGAAGGTGGAACTGATAGAACATGCTGTTGAGATGAACGTTGAGGGAAAGTATAGAATGAAGGCTGTTTTTGGCAAGATTAACAGGGTAATGGTGATGCCATTAACCAAGATGGGGGATCTTGGGGCTGGAGTAGGGTTGGAGGGAGATTCAGGAGTTCTGCTTTTGGTCATAAGACTGAGATACCTGATGGATATTCAGGAGAGATGGAGGCAGCTGCAGCTCAGAGAAGAGGTCAGAATTGGGCATGTAAGGAAAGGGGACTCTCTGGGATCTCCTTGGGAGTGAGTTTAGATAGGGAGGAAGTTCAAGGACAGAGTCTTGGGCACACCAACATTAGAAACCAGAGAAAAGATACAGATTCAGCAAAGCATATTGAGAAGGAACAACCAATGAGACATGAGGAAAATCAGGTCTGAATGAATCAAATGAAACAAGGCATCAAGAAGGAACGAGTTATGGAATCTGTCAAGCACCGACAGATGAGGCCTGGGAAGTGGCCACTGGATTTGCTGGCAGAGAGGCTAGTGATGGCTTTGCTAAGAGCTGTCTTGTTGCCGATGGATTCATGAGAAAATTAGAGGTAGGGAAATAGAATGCAAATATGTATGAATCTTCTCAAATGTTTTGCCACACAAGGGAGGAGTTAATTTTCACAGAAAACTCAATGGCCTGTTTGCAAAAAGTTATAATCAGAAAACCACAAAAATCACTCAAGTTAACCAAAATGTATTAAATCTCTCCTCTGTGGAAAGCTCAGTTCTATTAGACAGGAACATGGTGGAAGAGGGACTCAAAAGGGACAAAATGTACCCCACCTCCATGAAGATTATAATAACTCTGAGAGACCCCAGAAGAGGACAGTGCTGTCAGTAAGGTTTGTGGGGTGTCAGGATCCTTATAAGAAGGGAAATTGATTCTGATTAATGATGAAGGAAGAGGTAGGTGACCTCAGCTGACTTGAAGCATGAGGAAGATTTAATGAGCTTGGTTTGCTTATCAATCAAAGAATAAAATGTAAAGTTAAAAATTAAACCACTGAGCTAATAAAATCCTCCCAGCTGGTAACATAAGGGCTAAAGGTTTTGGGTAATCATTTATCTCCTGGAATTAGACAACTGCAAAGAGCAGAGAAAAATTTATTTGAAAAGAATGAGGAGTCTGCATTCTTCCTCCCTCAGGTTAGTTGACTTTCAAACTTTTACCCTTAATATTCTGCTTTTGAGATGATGGGAATGGGTCATTTTCCCTTACAGAGCAGCTTAATTTGCTGGTTTGGGGCAGAGATTGTGGGAGTGGAGAAGAGAATGCCTGTGTCTTGAAATAATTCTGGTAAGTGAGAAAGGATGTTGCCTTAAGAGTTCTGGAACTACAGGGAATAAACTCAAGAGAATAAAATTTACTAGAAGTATAGCTGAACAGAAACAGACAGACAGACACACAGACTCACAGACAGACAGACACACACAAACACACACACACACACACACACACACAGAGACAGAGAGAGAGTGTGTGGGAGAAAGAGAGGGAGAGAGTTAAACTAAATGGTCTATTTGGACTGTTTTTGTGAAAGACATTAATTTTTTAAAACATTGATCAAATCTACACAAATCTACAATGAGACAGTAAGTGCCAATATTGAATTCTCACAGAGGAAGATTTTCATCAGGCCTAAAAAATTAATCAAAAATAAACTGTTCTATTTTGGTTCCAATGAATTTATGGGAAAGCAAAATAAATGAAATTTCATATGGCTTTGGGAAATAGTTAATGGTGAAGAGTTTAGGGCAGAGGACTTTATTTGTGAGCTGTGAATAAGAGCCACGAGCTGCTTCTTGTAAGGAGGAAAAATATTCAGTGCTGAGACCACATACGATGACACTTGAAATATTAATAGCTCTGCACAGCACCTTAAGGAAAAGTCTCATTCTACGGTAAACTGATTACACCAGAATCCAAAAAGAACAGACACAAGCAGTCTTGGCAAGCAAAAACTGATGAAAAACTGTTATAAGAATGGCTGGCCCAACTTCTTTGCTGGTTTTTCCTCATTTACCTGGTTTCAAAATAAATAGATAAGGCTGATGACTTCCAGGATTTTATTTCTACCAAGGCACTTCTGTTCTTAGCAATAGACCCACAGGCACAAAGCCTACCTGGCAATCTTCCCTGCTGGGTCTAACAGGAATCTCAACCCCATCTATCCAAAATAAAGTTGTTGCTTTTCCTCTGAAACTTGCCTTCCCTGCTCATTTCCCCAACTTCTTTGAGTGCAACACCATTCACTTATTTGCTCAAGCCATGAGTCTAGAAGTCCCTGATGATTCTCCCCTTTCTGTCCTCCCCATATCCACCTCATTAGCAAGTCTTAGTGGCTTATCTCCAAAACAGGTCCTGAATGTGGTATTTTTCACCACAGCCAGCCTAGCCCATCCACTATCAACACTTGTACAGGTGAAGAAACAGCTTCTCGTTGAGTCTCTTAGTTCTCAATATTGTCCTTTATAGCCCATGTGCCACACAGTGGCCACAGTAAATCCCGTCTCTTTATCAGGCCTCTGGCCCCTGGCCACTCCTTTGATCTCATCTCCTACCATCCACCTCCTTGTTCACTCTGCACTGCCATGTTTGACTCCCTCCTGCCTCGAAAAATGTGACCAACTTGCTGATTCCTTTGCCCAGCACTGCCTCCTTCTCAGTGTTCCCATTTCAGCTCAAACATAACCATTTCTCACAACCACACGAGGTAAAGTGGTTAGGCTCGGCAGAGTGCTTGCCCTCTTCTCCTGATGCTAGTGACCTAGTTGCTGTCAGTGCTAGTCTTTTGTTTTTTTCATACCATGTGGCATTCCTACTTCTTTCTTTTCCTGGGTGCCCCTCCTGGGAAGTAACTTTCTCGAGGGCATACCGTCTGTGCCTGCGTCCCTTGCCCCACAACAGCGCTGTCCTCCCTTCACCCTCGGCTGTCTGTTCCCACTGCTCTCATTAATGCCAGCAAAGACCATCATCGCCCGTTACTGAAAAAACTGGTGATTGATTTTGGATTATAGTAAGTACAAGGAGAGGACAATTTAATGAGAACGAAGTCTTTCAGTAATGCAAGAAAAGGAGCTATGAAAGCACAACATTGCATTCACTGATTCAATAAATGTTTACTGAATCAATGAATGAACTGATGGCCAGTGAACTCTTAGGCATTGAAATGCTAGAAGAGTATGGGTATAGCCTGTGGGAAAACGTATTACCCTGAAAAGCTATGTCTTTAGTTCTTATGACTGATATTATTTTTTCAATTCAACTAATTGCCCTGAGGTGTGAACAGAAATGATAAGCAAATTATTTTTCTAGTAGACTATTCAGTCGCCTCATTTTACCAAGTTTATTTTCAGAGTTACCAAAATCATTCCATTTGCCAATGACAATTTGTTTGGATTTCCGTTTAATTTTGAGTGTGTTTTCAAATTCCAGTGCAGACTAGAGGGCTCCATGATCTAAGATCTGTGGTTTTGAATGACATCATTGAGGCATCTTCTCTGTCAGTTGCTCACTTACCACTTTTGGTGGTGACATTATGTAACATTTCCACTTATCTTTAAGCACAATAGCACCAAGGGATCAGCTCTGTTTTCTTTTATATTAATAGGAGCAGTACTTCACAGAGAGCAAGGGGAAAATGATTTCATTTCACTAGCACCTGCTGCTTATCCCTTTACATCTGCTTGGTACTGTAACTTCTCTGATCATTTTCAGATAGTAACAGGTTTATTGCTGATGTATAGCCTCCAAATAATCTCATTTTGTAATTAATAGGTCCAGTCCAGTGAAAACCAGAACATTCCAAACTTGATCTAAAAGTAAACTGTCAGGCCGGGCGCGGTGGCTCAAGCCTGTAATCCCAGAACTTTGGGAGGCCGAGGCGGGTGGATCACGAGGTCAAGAGATCGAGACCATCCTGGTCAACATGGTGAAACCTCGTCTCTACTAAAAATACAAAAATTGGCTGGGCATGGTGGTGCATGCCTGTAATCCCAGCTACGCAGGAGGCTGAGGTAGGAGAATCGCCTGAACCCAGGAGGCGGAGGTTGCGGTGAGCCGAGATCGAGCCATTGCACTCCAGCCTGGGTAACGAGCGAAACTCCATCTCAAAAAATAAATAAATAAATAAATAAATAAATAAATAAATAAATAAATAAAAGTAAACTGTCTCCCCTTGCCCCTGCACCACTGCTCCAAATTGGGTTTGGGGAGGGAAGGGGTCATTTGGTTGGCATCTTGTTCCCTTTCTCTGTGAGCTCCTCCTCTCACCTCTCTTGCTAGCTGTGACTTCTGATCTTTCCAGAGTTGGTGGGTAGGGACTTAGAAATAAGAGGCAGGGAGTGTCTATCTTAGCTGGAACTCTTGTGACCTGGCATGGATGGTCTCTGGGTTGGATGAATGTTCAATGCTGAATCCTTTATTTTACCCCAATGGGAATATCCACCAGTCCTCCCATGTCATGGATGATTTGTGTTCACTAACTCAGCAGTTAGGGTTCCTTTCTCAGGTGTTGGGCATCTGGCAGTCGGCCCCTGCTTTTGGGGTCATGTGGCCTCTCCAGGCAGTTCTCATTTTAAGAGATTGTAAACTGGATTTCAACGGAATCATCCATAGCTGGTTCACAAGGGGACTGCTGGTCTCCACCTGTGCCTCTTCACCCATGCTGCTGTGGAGGTATGACAACCTCCAGTGTGGTGTAGATGTCGGCTGTGTTCTGCAGTCTCAGACCAAGAGTCAACACCTCATGCCCTTAGACTCTGAGGCATGCGTCACTCACCTGCACACACACACACTCACATACACATAGGGGACATGTGTCAAGTTCCCTGAATGACCCCCTTGCAGGCAGTTCCTATCATTTGACTTGAAGCGACAGGACAGTGCCCTCCTCCTTTCTTTCCTGGAGCGAGGGTGATGCCTGATGGAGAATATCAGCAACTGTCTCTAAAGAAATTCTCACCTTCTTTATCTCCGCCTATTGATGTCCCTGAACTTTATTTTTAACTATAGTAATAATTCAAATGACATTATTGTTGTAACACATTTAAACACTAAAGACAAAGTTCAAGAGCATGGCCATTCCTGCCCTCCCCATTCCTTTGCACAGATAGTTTCTATTTCTTCCTGGTTTCATGTTTCTAGGAATATATTATCCATCTCCTCTAGGTTTTCTAGTTTATGCACATAAAGGTGTTTATAGCAGTCTTGAATGGTCTTTTGTATTTCTATGGTATCAGTTATAAAATCTCCCGTTTTGTTTCTAATTGAGCTTATTTGGACCTTCTCTTTTTTTTCCTTGGTTAATCTCCATGATGGTCTGTCAGTTTTATTTATCTTTTCAAAGAACCAGCTTTTTGTTTCATTTATCTTTGTATTTTTTGTTTGTTTCAATTTCCACTTAGTTCTGCTCTGATCTTGGTTATTTCTTCTGCTGGGTTTGGATTTGGTTTGTTCTTGTTTTTCTAGTTCCTTGAGATGTGAACTTAGATTGTCTATTTGTGCTCTTTCAGACTTTTCCATGTAGGCATTTGATAGTGTGAACTTTGCTCTGAGCCCCGCTTTTGTTGTGTCCCAAGGGTTTTCATAGGTTGTGTCACTGTTGTCGTTCAGTTCAAAGAATTTTTAAATTTTCATCTTGATTTCATTGTTGAGCCAATAATCATTCAGGAGCAGGTTATTTCATTTCCATGTATTTGGACTGCTTTAAGAGTTCCTTTTGGGATTGATTTCTGGTTTTATTCCTCTGTGCTGAGGTAGTACTGTGCTGAGGTAGTACAATCAAAATCAAATTTTGATTGCCTTAAATTGGTTGAGATTTGTTTTGTGGCCTATCATATGGTCTGTCTTGGAGAATGTTGTATGCGCTGATGAATAGAGTGTATATTCTGCATTTGTTGGGTAGATTGTTCTGTAATTATCTGTTAAATCCATTTGTTCTAGGGTATAGATTAAGTCCATTGTTTCTTTGTTGGCTTTCTGTCTTGATGACCTGTCTGGTGCTATCAGTGAAGTCCCCCATTATTATTGTGTTGCTGTCTATTTCATTTCTTAGGTCTAGTAGTAATTGCTTTATAAATTTAAGAGCTCCAGTGTTAGGTGCATATATATTTAGAATTGTGATATTTTCCTGTTGAACTAGTCCTTTTGTCATATAATGTCTCACTTCATCTTTTTCAACTGCTGTTGCTTTTAAGTTTGTTTTGTCTGATATAAGAATAGCTACTCCTGCTTGCTTTTGGTGTCCATTTGCATGGAATATCTTTTCCCACCTCTTTGCCTTAAGGTTATGTGAATCCTTATGTGTTAGGTGAATCTCTTGAAGACTATAGATACTTGGTTGTTTACCTGTCTTTTAAATCTTTATATACTTTTATATATGTATCCAATTCTTTGATGACTGTATAGTATTACTGAAAATATCTGCATTTAACTATGCAAATATTAAATAATCATTAGTTAGCCCCTGACTTTTTGCTTTCACAAGTATTGCTTTAAGGAGTGTCCTGAAACATACTATTCTGTGTGGCTGTGCCCATTAGTCTCTGGTACACACCATGAAGCAGCAATACCGAGTGGAAGGGTGCAGCTTGCCTCCCACAAACAATAACTGATTTCCCTAAATTTTTGCCTAAGCTTGGTGATAACAGTCTTTTAAAACATTGATGAAAACTAATAGGCAAGAAAGAATAGGATCCTGTTTTTTTTTTTTTTTTTTTTTTTCTTTTTTGAGACGGAGTCTTGCTCTGTTACTAGTCTGGAGTGCAAAGGAGTCATCTCGATTCACTGCAACCTCTGACTCCCGGGTTCAAGCGATTCTCTTGTCTCAGCCTGCCGAGTAGCTAGGATTACAGGCACATGCCACCACCCCTAGCTAATTTTTGTATTTTTAGTAAAGACGGGGTTTCGCCATGTTGACCAGGATTGTCTCAATCTCCTGACCTCATGATCTGCCCACCTCACTCTCCCAAAGTGTTGGGATTACGGGAGTGAGCCACCGTGCCTGGCTGGATTCTTTGAGTATCTATGTTCTTGATAGTGAAGTGAAGCACATTTCCCCATGTTTGTTCTTCATCTATGCTTATATATTGTTCCAATAGTTTCCTACTTTTTACCAATTTACTGTCTTTTTAAAGTTAGCTTGAAGAAGTTATAAAAATCCATATTTGATAGAATGCTATAATTAATTTCTCTTCTATCAGTGATCTTTTATTATATGTAAGTTTTGTTCTTTTTGTGTGCTGTAGTATCCTTAAACATGTTTAGGTGTAGCTTTCATTTCATTTCTGTAGCTTAAGACTCATTGTGATTCCTGAATCTGAGAAATCTTGTGGTTTCATCTATTCTGAAAAATTCCTATTTGTTTTTTTCTAAAGCATTCCTTTTTCTCAATTCTCTTGATTTTCTTCTCCTAGAAGTCCTATTCAATCCAACATCTATTGGACCTTTTCACTCAATTTTCCAGGTTATTAACTTCGCTGTCATCCCTCATCTTCTCACTGAGCTTTGTTCTGTATAATTTACATAGTTCTTTACCTTTCATTTTACTAATTCTTTCATTAGCTATGTCTAGTCACTTAGTTTCAGATTTTAATGCCTAAATTGTTTTTTTTTGTATTTCAGGTAGTCTCTTTTTTAAATCTGCCTATTCTTTTGGGTATCTTTTTATGTTTTAGAGTCCATATTTTATTTCTTCAATTATTTAAAGCATACTTAGATAATGTCTTTGTCAGTTTATTCTATTTTTGGAAGTTCTCGGCAGTTTAATTTTGCCATGCATTGAGTCTAAAAACTTGTTTTGGATGGGTCACTTCCTTGAGTGTTTATAATTTTTTTATTTTTAGCTCATAATATATAGAGCTTCATCTGCAGTAATTCTGTGTTATCTGTTTTGAGCAAATCAGACTGGGCTTGATTCTTTGCCCAGTTTTTTAGCTGGGGATGAGTTCTCAGACCATGAAGACAGTATGAATTCCAAACCTCAATTCTCCATACCCTAGTTATGAACTTTCACAATTTTCATGGGAGCCTCTTTATTTTCAAACCACAACTCGGGACACAGAGGTTTGTCGCTGTCTTATTGTTTAAATGGGAAGAGGCTTTTTAACCAAGTTTTGAACCCCTTTGAGGCATCCAACTCTATATTAGGATCTCTCTTACAATTGCCTTACTGGCATAGGCCTAAGCCTTCATCCTTAATCCCCACAGGGCCTTAGATCTCAGGCCCCCACATCACTGAAATTGATGCTTCTGTGCCCCAATCTCATGGTCACTGGAGTTAGCGCACATTTAACTCAATAGAGGTATTTCTTATTGTCTTTGCAGCTATGTAAAAGGATGTTTGCTATATTTTAGTTAATAAATATAGGTGTTTATAATAGTTTTTTGGGCAATTTAATTGACTGGAATCTTCTAAATGAAATTTCAAATAAAGTTGTCAAGTTTTCATGTTCATTTGATACTAGTATCAATTTAGAGACATGGGAACACAGAACTAGAAAGGATCTTACAATTTATCAAGGCAACCCAGGCCACATTCCTCACTTGTGAGATATAGACACTAGGAACCAGGGTAAACTGCGACCTTTCCAAGGCCAGCCAATTGGTTAGTGATAGAGCCAGGATGATAAATTAGTTTTAATGTACCCTAATGTAGAACTTTTCTTATGGAGCAACATTTGCTCCTAATTCTTAGAAAGAACTGGGGCAGTATCATATAAAATTCTCTCTGTATTTGCTTTTGCATTCTTTTATTTCAGTAAGTAAATGCCAGTCCCTGGGAAGACAGAACCAAAATGTCTGCCAGAGCAGATATCGAGGCTACAGTGGGGGACATTTCCAATGACAGCAAGTTAAACATGGCTCAAGAGGAGAGCTCCAGGAAAGGTAAATCTTGCACAGTAATCTGGTAGTAAATAAAACTAGGATCTATGGCACCTTGACTTCTCTTTTGTTGATACACATCATTTTTCTTGCTGTCACCAATTGCCAAGAATTCTATATAGCTATAAATTGTTATTGATAGTTATTTCATTTATCACAGGAAACTTTGAAGGTATATAAGACAGGCAGGTTTCATCACATATTTAGAGATGAAGGAAGAAAATCAGTGCAGATTCTAAGTAGGAAATAGAGACATCAACCTTGGCTTGTCTGATTCTAAGTCCAAGGCATGTCGCATTAGATCTCTTTGCTCTGTTAAATCCAGACCTGCTCCGACCCCAAAATGGGCTTTTCCTTTCTGCTATGTCATAGAAGTCACCTTTCTTCCTTCCTCTTATCTATATTACAACATTATGCTTTTTATCATATGCAGTAAGGGGAACTGTAGAACATCTTACTTTACCCTAAATGCTTAATGACTTATAACTATGTTATTCATTAATTCTTTTAAAGATATAGTCATTTCATAAGATAATGCCTTAAAAAAGAAAATCCCTAACCACTGTCAAATGCTTTGTAAGACTCAACATTTTAGCCAGTTTGTCTGTTAAGAATTATGTATGTCTTCAAGAAAAGAGATTTGTCCTGATCTCACCCATCACAGAAGAAATCAGGAAATGTGAATGTTAGTACTCATCCTACAACTAGCTAACATTTGTCCCTGAATAAATACTATTCCAATACTCTTGGCCGAAGGTCTCATTTGTTTCTAAGAATTTCAGAGTCTACTAGACTATACCATTGGCCAAATTATTTTATCCTGTCATTCTGTCTCTCCCTCAAAATCAGTAATATGAAGAACTTATGTGTAAAATTTTACTAAGGTGCAGTAGAGCATACTGGGTAAAAGTGCAGGTCAGAAATCAGAACGCTTGAGTTTGCCATCCTGATTCTGCCATTTATGAGCTCATTACTACCACTCACATGATGTCCCTTCCTCAGTACACCTTTTGGCAGTCATTGGAAAGTTCATTTAAAATTTGTCTAACATGGAACTCATGTGGTCTTTCTGGTTCCTTCTATAGTCTCCTAAAACATCTGGCCCACCATGCCACCCAGTTCTCTGGTGACCACCTGGGAGCTATAACAATATCGGACAACACCTTTGTAACTTACTTTACCCCAGCCTGTTGTTTCAAACGGCATCATGCTACTAACATTCATCCTTGTTTGGCAGTCTCAGCCTACCTAATAAGGCAGAACCTCAGCTACTCCTTCAAGCCTTACCTAGTTATTTTGTTGTATATCTAAGTATTTCTCACAAATGCTTAGGAATAAACCTTGCTGATTGCCTCGTCGGTTGGTGTCCAACATCACTTTTCCTCTCATCTCCTTCTCTGGCTCACGCTCACTAGGCATGGCTGGATCTTCTGTACCAGACTCCCAGGGCACTTCTGAGGCTTTCTCTGGGTACCAGTTCCCAAAGGCTACTGATGTTTTTGCTGTGCTTCTAAGATACTCAGAGAGCTGAATCCAGGTATTCCATGGGATATGGAGAAATGCCCCCTCCGGCATTACCTGGTCACCTGGTTACACAAAGGAACTGCTCCAATAACCCAGAAACCTTGAGGGAAAAATGCTGGGCCTTCAGGTTCTGCCTAAAGATCAGTAGTTTTTCTCTATCACGCTCAGTTAGGGATTTCTGGGGCTGGGTGGAAGACAGACATCACTTTGACCTTCTGATCCCCTTTTCCCCTAGAGGTCCACGAGCTTCTGTATCAGTCTGGGCTATATCACAAAATCCAAAGCAAATTTGGTATTTCTGAGAAGAAAGAAGATTAATATAGGGGACTAGAAGATTCCACAGATGTTGGAAGGTTAGGGAAGCAAAAGTCAGGTTGGTTAACTTTCCGAAAATCTGGGACATGACACTGCCAATGGTCTGAGCCATGTGCATCACGAAGTGGGCGATTTTCAGGATGCCCCAAAGTCACAGGCGGAAATCCCATGTCTAACATGACTGATCCTTGCTGACCCACCTGCAGCTGCCTCCAGAGCATAGTGGTTTCTCATTGAGTTCAGCCTCCCACATTGTACCAGAATGCCCTCATTTGTGGAATCTGAATGGAATCTGTTTGCACGGTAGTCTGAGGACTGTAGCTTCCAGATATTTGTCCCTTTGTTACTGTGAGGGCCACAGAGAGTGGGAAAGGCACTGAGAACAATATCAGGGACAGTATCCTTTCTCCCTATCAAAAGCCTGCAGGGAAGATATACTACCCACCTCGACGGGGAAGAATGCCATCTGAAGGACAATTTACAATAGCATCCCTTTCTGAAAGCCAGGGAAATGAATAAAACAAGTACAACACTTCGAGAAAGTACCTCCATCTAGGTTGAAACCAAGGAATTGTTCCTACCAATGACACACTACAAACTCCAGGTCTCACAGACAGATTTAATACAATTTGGAAGAAATTGAGAGAGGAGCCAAGAGCTGATCAAACTCCCATTCTTGAGGCATGGGGCAGTATTAGAGGAATAGCAAAGAGTTTGCTGTGGAGCTTCAGCCTGTGCTCCCCAGCTTGGAGTGGCAGTGACTAGAAGCAGGGCAGACCATAGGCCCTCCAGGGTCTGCAGTGCTGGGATGTGCCAGATGAATCGTGCATGGGCCCACATCCTGTGACTTTCCCCTCGCACTTCACTGGCCTTTCTGATCTGCAGTTTAGCATCAGAGGGCCAGTGCTACAAAGCAGAGGAAAATATGAGTGATTGGAGAAATCAGTTTGGAAATTTGGAATGGTTTCTTTCAAATTCTGCAATGTTATTGCAGATTTAAAATAGTAAAGTAGTTAGCTTCCCTTGAATTGGTGAGGGAATTTCCTACCTCTTCCTCCCCACCACCTGCTGCTACCAGCCCACCCACATATACCACCGCATCATAGCTGGGCCTCAAACCAGCATAGGTGACCCTGTGCAGGGGTTTTAAAATGTGAGAACAAAGTCACACACAACTGGCCTTTATAGTTCAAGGCTGTAGGGATGACTACAAGGGACTTACATAAATATGTTTGCACAAAGGAGAGAATAAGGTAAGGCATGTGTTAAATAAAAGAGAAATCAACATACACTTATGAAAGATAATAGTTCATTATAATAGCTGTCACATGAGTGCATGCCCTACATCAGGCACTGTTCTAAGCAGTCTGTATATATTAATTCATTGACTTCTCACAACAATCCTTCAGGGAAGGTACTACTAGCAACATCTCCATTTTATAGGAGCCTGCACTCAGGCTCAGAGGCACAAAAAGACAGCAGCTAGATTCAAACCAGCTGTTGTCACCCATTACATCACGCTGCTGTGCCTATGTTATTATGGGGAAATTGAGGAATATTTTCATCTTCAATTTCTTAAAGTTTTCAATAATGACAATAATAACAATAATTAAGCATACAGTGTAGGAAGTAAATCAACAGAAGAATATGGAAGAAGTCCCTAATAGAGATGAGAAACAAAACTAAGGAGGAAAATAATGTCACTGAGCCTATAACTTCAAGGAAATTATGTAGGAAAATGAAACAGACAACTTAAATGTAGAAAATAATGTGAACTCAAATCATGAAAAAATTGGATTAAAAAATGTATCTCAGAGCTGAGTCTTTGATTAAAAAATATGCCACTCATGGTAATAAAATGAACAATCCACTACTCAGATTAATCAGGCAGAGAGATTAAATAAAAGTAATTATCAGAAAATAGGAGACAGAAGCCTTGAAAATGTATAAGGTACTAATTATATGAAAAGTACCTAAGTAAATGATTTTCTAGGAATTATAATTTATAAGGATAAAAACTTCAATTATGTAATCATTATTTACTAAAATTTAGCATTTTAAATGTAATTTGATTATAATTTTCTAGAAATTATGATTTCTAGGAAGTAGACATTTTATTTTTATATTTGAATAAAGAAAAAATTATACATGTCAAAAAACACAAATGAAGAAAATTGTCAAAAAGTTATTCCTTTTAAAACAAACACAGAAACAAACAAATATATTCTGGTAGTTTCACTAGAAAAATTATATAAGATTTTTAAGGAGCAGAAAATGCCTATTTATCCTGTGCAAAAGAATTCCAAATAATTTATATAGCACCCCACCTTCTGAAGATGGAGCTGAGCTCCTTAATACTTAAGTGTGACTGGTGCATGTGACTTCCTCCAGAGTACATTTGTACATATTAATTCATACAAAAAATTAAAAAGAGAAAAAGAAAAAAGAGTAATTTTACAGTGGAGCAACCTGGAAAACACTACCTGAAGCCAGGGGACCAAGAGCAACTCAACAGTAAGAAGGCTTGTTGACAGTGTGTGGCCTTAATATGATGTGATAAACGTGGCAGTTTACTTCCATGGCCTTCCTCTAAGAAACACATAACCTCAGTCTAATCATGAGAAAAATATCAGAAAAATTTCAATTAAGGGACACTCCACAAAATACCTGACTGGTATGCTTCAAAACTGTCAAGGTCTTTAGACATTTTAGAACACAAGGTATTTAGAATACATTTTAAAAACACGGTTAAGTCTGAAAAAGTGTCATACACAAGAAGATTCCAAGGAGATGTGGCAACTAAACGTAATGTGGTTCTCTATATGGGATTCTGGAACAGAAAAAAGGACATTATGTAAAAACTAAGAAATGTGAATAAACTGTGGACTTTAGTTGTTAATAATATATCAATGTAGGCTTATTCATTGCAACAAATGCACCATAAGATGTTAATTATGGAGGAAATTTTGTGTGAGATATAGAGGAACTCCATAATTCTATACATCTAAAACTATTCTAAAATTAAAAATTTATTAAGAAAAAATGGCTATGTACCTAAAACATTTCAGATTATAGATTGACATGGAAGCTTATAACTTTTTTTTTTTTTGAGACAGAGTCTCACTCTGTCTCCCAGGCTGGAGTGCAGTGGCGTGATCTTGGCCTCTCCAGTGGCAGCTGCTGGTGGGCTGAGGCAAGAGAATCGGTGGTAGGCAGAAGTTGCAGAGGTGGGAATTACAGGTGCCTGCCACTGCGCTAGACTAATTTTTTATTTTTAGTAGAGATGGGGTTTCATCATCTTGGCCAAGCTGGTCTTGAACTCCTGACCTGGTGATATACCCCCCTCAGCCTACTAAAGTGCTGGGATTATAGATGTGAGCCACCACACCCAGCCATAACTTTTTTTTTTTTTTAAAACAAAGCTAGAATAGCAAAAAATAACACACACATATATACATAAACAACATATTAAGATCGACTATATATACTAAATAAAATTCTAGCTAAAACATTAGCAAAATACATCATGTTTTAAAATTTTTAAATAGCCTATTAAGAATAAGAAGAGATCATCCCAATAGTACAAAGATAGTAGGCTATTATAACTCTAATGAACTTACATAAACTTATTCAATTGTTATCACAGTGCCTTGAGGTAGACTCTACTATGAATCTCATTTTTCGGGCAAAATTTGGAGCCACAGAGAGCTCAGTACCTTGCCCAGAGCACACAGCTATAAGTAGAACACACAAGTTGGAATTGGAATGCAGGTATCTGATTTCAGGATTAAAATACATTTCATAAAACTTACATATTCCCATAAAACATATTTAAAAGTAGGAACAGAATAGTTTAATATAATTAAAGTACATGTCACACCAACAACTAGAGGCATACCTTATTGTGTAATATTTTGAAGCATTCGCAGTAAATGCAAATATAGCTGAAGTGTCCATTCTTACCATTTCTATTTAGTCCATTTTTTGAAAATGCCAGTGAATTAAATTACCTAGGAAAATGAAATACGTGTTGCAAATAGTAAACATAATCAACTATATTTTCCCATCATTTACATATGATTTGTCTTTATTTCTTTATTGAATCAAAACCTAATGGGGGAAAAACTGATGAAAATGATGGGGAAAAAAACTCAGTTACACAACAATAAAAAGTACTTTACAAAATTTGTGAAGGTCTTAACTATGAAATTCCACCTTGGACAGATTAAAAGACCAATACTCATACATGCGTAGGCTAGAAGACAATACTATAAATGTGGCAGTCGTTCTTATTTTAATCTGGCGTATCAATATGACTGATCAAAATTCCATTGTAGATTTTTGTGGACGGTGCATTGGCCGGCTTGGGGGTGGGAAACAAAATGCTCTTAAAGTTGAACCAAAGATAAGATCTGTCAATTTTCTAGCAAGAGCAATATTACACAAAAGGAAACCAGTTGTCCTTTCCAAGAGCATTTGCTCCCTTTCAGGAGCCAGAAAAATGACATCTTTATACCTTGTGATTATACATCACCTCTGGGATTTTTCTACAGGGAGAGTGCATGAACTCTTCCCTTTCAAACTAATGTATTTGGACTGAACCACAGGGATATCCCCAGAGCTCCAGTGGAACACTAGCAAATTTTGTGTAAGCATAGAATAGCAGTTTACTTCCATTAAGTATTAAATTGAAGTATTAAGATGAAGTTTAAATGATTCTAGGAGCTAACCATCGCCTATCTTTCAAGTTTCATCTCTCTCCAGTCTCAGACAAACTAATCTTCCATGTTTCCTGGTTACAAATGGCACTTCCAGCTTTCCCAGCTGCCCAAGCAGGGAACTTGGGAGTCATTTCCAGCCATTTTCTCTCTCTCACTGCCCATATCCAATCAGTCACTGCTTCCAGCCAATTTTTTCTCTAAATCAATTTCTTCCCATTCCCGTTCTAATCTTCTCATCCCAGAGTCCTGCCTGAAAAGCTCTCGCTTAATGCTTGTTCTGACCAACTCCCCACATTCTTCAAGTCTCTGTTTGAGGAATGCTTCTGAGGGAGCCACCTCCCCCATTACCTTCCAGGGGGACAGATGTCCACTGCACACCTACAGAGGAATGTCTGGTCTCCCTATATTTCTGCATTCCAGACTTAGGAGAAGTGGGAGAAAAGTATTCTGATTGTGACTTTGCATGCCCTTCTCCTCTCAGGCTTTTGTTCAGTCCGACATGGACTAGCCTTCATCTTGCAGCTGTGTAATTTTTCAATATGCACCCAACAAATGAATTTGAGCATTGCCATCCCGGCTATGGTGAATAACACAGCCCCTCCCAGCGAGCCCAATGCCTCCACAGAATGGCCCTCCACTGACTCCCAGGACTGGAATGAAACGCTAAAGCAATTTAAAGCAATGGTAAGTTTAATGAGACTCTGGACTCTTTCTTTGACTCAAATAATTTGACTTAAAGAGTTATCTTATAAAAGAGTAAGATTCATTTTTCCACTAAGATCTACTGAACATGTACCATGTGGCAGGAATGGCACAAGTGGGTAAGTATCAGGCCGAGCATGGTGGCTCACACCTGTAATCCTAGCACTTTGGGAGGCCAAGACATCTATACTAAAAATATGACAATCAGTCAGGCATGGTGGTAGGCACCTGTAATCCCAGCTCCTCTGGAGGCTGAGGCAGGAGAATTGCTTGAACTATGGAGGTGGAAGTTGCAGTGAGTGGAGATCGTGCCACTGCACTCCAGTCTGGGCGACAGAGCGAGACTTGGTCTAAAAAAAGAAAAGAATTAAAAAAAAAAACAAAACACTATAGTAAGTATCTAAGGGGATTGCATCCCTACTTAGTGTCTATGAGTGTAACCAGAGACTAAGATAGAATAAAGGAAACATTTTACCATTTAATAGACATAAATTCTTCCCCTACAAAGATGAAAATCACTATAAAATATGTTTCACAGATTTGTCTGCTTTCTCTTCCTTCCACATATTTTATTACCTTGCTTATGATACATTTTTCTTTATAGCCTTTGTTTCTTTACAGGCTCTCTTATATTTTTATTTTTTGGTTAATTGTGTCAGGGTGAGCAGAAAGAGTATGTTGGGCATATATTTAGGGGTTTTAAATATGTGATACTGGTATATTGGAGGAACTGGAGAGATCTAAAAGGAAAGAACTGCCAATTATTTTTTGCCTCTCAAGTCCAGACAATAAAAACTGTCAATTCTTCAGCTAAAGAAAAACAGTAACTCTCTTTGTCATCTAGGCCCCTGCATATGACTGGAGTCCTGAAATCCAGGGAATCATCCTCAGCTCCCTCAGCTATGGCTCACTCTTGGCTCCAATCCCCAGTGGCTATGTGGCCGGAATATTTGGAGCAAAGTATGTGGTTGGTGCTGGCTTGTTTATTTCCTCAGTCCTGACCCTCTTCATTCCACTGGCAGCTAATGCCGGAGTGGCCTTGCTCATTGTCCTCCGGATTGTACAAGGCATAGCCCAGGTACCAAGATATTTTCCAAGTATAAGTGGAATATAGGTTCCAGAATGACCTCAGATCTCCAAAAATGGAATTTCCCCCCCCCCAGGTTATGGTATCAACTGGTCAGTATTCAATTTGGGTCAAATGGGCTCCCCCACTGGAAAGGAGTCAACTCACCACCATTGCTGGATCAGGTAACTGATACCCTAATCCCCACCTTATATACACCATCCAAGAGAAGTCTGCAAAGTCCTCTCAACAGAACCAAGATCTTATCTATCAATCACTCTGTCTTCCTAGTCCTTGCTTTAAAGCACTACCCCATGCTGCATTTCTTGATCATAGCTGAATGACCTGAATGCTTACTGTGCACTAAATATTCTTGTGTTTTGCACATATTTTCATCTTATCCTCAAAACAATTTTATAAGTCAGCTATATGTAATTACTTCCATTTCACACATAAGGAATTTCAGATAAAAATAGACTAATAACTTGTCCAACATCACATAGTTACCAAGTGAAGGAGCAGGATTTGAACCTAGATAGTTTGGCTTGAAGCTCATACCTTCAATCACTGTGCAACTCAGCACTGAAGAAAGCACATAGAGCCCCACGACAGGTCCTCTCACCAGAACATCCTTGCCGCCTCTGTTCAGGGTCAATGCTGGGGTCCTTCATTGTTCTACTTGTCGGTGGTCTCCTCTCCCAGACCATAGGATGGCCTTACGTCTTCTATATCTTTGGTGAGTGTGCTTTCCAAATCTCAAATTTTTATGGCAGATAATTCTGTGATGCAATTTATCTATAGTTAACTAAATACTAATAGATATGTATATTGATATAGCTAAAGCTGGTAGTGTTCAGAGCCAACTATGTTTAACATTTATGTTTCAGCAGCCTGAGCTTATAGTTAGAATAATTTTATGACATTAGAGGCGTCATAACATTCCTTACCACTTCTAAATTTAACCTAAAGGACCTCAGAGCAAACAATTTCATAAGATGTTGAAAATGTTATCTTAGGGTGAGCGCAGTGGCTCAAGCCTATAAACCCAGCACTTTGGGAGGCTGAGGTGGGTGAATCACATGAGGTCAGGAGTTTGAGACCAGCTTGGTCAACATGGTGAAACCCCATCTTTACTAGAAATACAAAAATTAGCTGGGCATGATGGTATATGCCTGTAATCCCAGCTACTCAGGAGGCTGAGGTGGGAGAATCGCTTGAACCCAGGAGGCAGAGGTTGCAGTGGGCTGAGATCACACCATTGCACTCCAGCATGGGTGACAGAGTGAGACCTTGTCTCAAGGAAAAAAAAAAAAAAAAAAGAAAATGTTATCTTAGTCGTACTGCATTTTAGTCATGCTTTTTAATTTAATATATTCTTTTAAATTTCTCCAGTTACTATTATGGCAAAAACCACAATTACTTTTGAACCAACCTAATATAATAGCCAGAAAATTGTGTGACTGTGACTTAATCATAGGTAGAATACTTTTTAGAGTAGAGAATCAACCAGTGGAGCCTACAGGGCAGGGCAGATGATGTGAGGCTCAGGAGTGGACATAATACACAGACAGATGCTGCAGAAAGGTTCCAAAGACACATGAGAATTCAAGAGGCAGTATTTTACTACATTACAGTTTTACTTTCTTGGAGCTGTGGTTGGAATCCACCTAGCTGCTGTCAACTAAAGTTCGTTGAATTTTTGAAACATTCTCCAAAATCCCACCCCTAACTTGTTTATGGTAATTCCTTCTAGTCCCACTACTGTGTTCATTAGAGGACAGACATCTTTGATTAAGGGTTTTTGTAACATCATGTCAATATATTCACCAAAAAACATATGTAATGATTCCTTAGCACAGCACACCAACCTTCAAAGTTTCTATTATGAAAATTTTGGAAGGGCAGATTACAAAAATTATTCAAACAATGAGAAAATCTTACTGTGCTTATGGTTTTGAGAAACAGTAAGGAACATATACGCAATAGAAACCCACTTCATATTTGTTGAATAAATGTTAACATCCTCCGACCACAATGGGTAACATTATAATTTTCATATCTATCCCTCCCCACTTGATTAATTTCCTTGATGGCAAAATTGTGTCTTTGTCATTTTATATTCTCAAAATTTAGAAAAATGCCTGGTGTATGGTGGCTGCTGTATGATGTTTGTGAAGGAATTTGTAAATGACATGCTAGCCAAATAAAGAGCCCATAAGATTTCTTAAGATTCTAAAAAGGGAATCTGAAGATAGGCCATATTTCCACTCAATACTGATGATGTTAAATTCTCAACTCTGTAATAATATATGTATTAGAAAAAATATCTCTGCTGAGGATTAATTTTATTTCATGTCTAGAAATGGGGTAATCAATTTCACGTACTAAAGTACTGCTGCTCACTCTTATGTGCTTTGAGGAAGATAAGAGATAGATATGGAAAGGTTTAGCAATGAAAGGCACTCTGCAAAGCATAACTAGCAGGAGGGATGCTGACTGGTACATGAACAGTGAGGGCGTTTTCAAGCACGTGGGGCAAACACGCTACTAACTTGTAACAGTGTGCTGTAGCTTTAATAATAGTGCATTTCAAAAACCTCCCAAAATTCAGTGGCTTAAAACAATAATCCTTTATTCCCGTGGTTCTTTGTGGGACAGCTGGCCAGCTCCACTCTCTGTGTCTGTCATCTGCCTTGGACAATGGAGGGGCTTGAGCATGGTCTTCCAATAGTATTGGGCAAGACCCAAGAGAACAGATTTTAAAAAACATGCTTTTTAATGCTTAGGCTTGAAACTCCTTCATGCTATTGGCAAAAGCAAGTTGTGTGGCTGAGACCAAAGTCGAGTGGTGGGGAAGTACCCTCCCCCTGTGTGAGGGCCATGCAAGGGATAGATGGCAGAAAAAGTATAGTACTGAGACCAGTCATTCTGTCAACCACAGGATTCATCTTAGTGTGAAACTGAAAGAAGAACTTCAATCAATCCAGTGCTAATTGGATCCTCTTGTCCTAGGAGGAATTGGCTGTGCCTGTTGTCTTCTCTGGTTTCCTCTCATTTATGATGATCCCGTGAATCATCCCTTTATCAGTGCTGGTGAGAAGAGATACATTGTGTGTTCCTTGGCTCAGCAGGTACATTGAGGAATTTCTCTGACATTTCTCTGTGTCCCTCTAGATGTTTCAGAAATGAAGAGTGCAGTAGAGAGAGCTGTCTTCTGATGGAGGGGACATTGATGTGTGCTTTCTTCCAGGATTGTTCACCAGGCTGGTCTCTTCCCATTAGGGCTATGATTAAATCCTTACCGCTCTGGGCCATTTTAGTCTCTTATTTCTGTGAATACTGGCTTTTTTATACCATTATGGCATACACGCCAACGTACATCAGTTCCGTACTTCAAGCAAACCTCAGAGACGTAAGTACAGAGAAAGCTCATTCGAATCTTCTGTTTGCTTAAATGCTTAAATAAATAGAGCTCATCTATAATCCTGTCTCTCCCATGGTCACAAAATCAGGGGATTAGGACCGGGACCTCCACAGAGGAAATGCAATCTAGTTAATTTGGATTCTGATTGATCTAAATATGGTTTACTATTTGCTACAGCAGGATGATACATACGGTTCTAGGTCAGCTTGATATTCATATACTAACATATTTTCAGGGCCCTGTGCAGAAATTTTATACTCAATCCAATCAAAATTTGCAAACAAGACGGTCTGCTGGCAGCATCAATAATAAAGATTAACAAAATTTTGTTACTTTTTTTTTGAGACGGAGTCTCGCTCTTGTTACCCAGGCTGGAGTGCAATGGTGCGATCTTGGCTCACCGAAACCTCCGCCTCCTGGGTTCAAGCAATTCTCCTGCCTCGGCCTCCCGAGTAGCTGGGACTACAGGCGTGCGCCACCATGCCCAGCTAATTTTTTGTATTTTTAGTAGAGACGGAGTTTCACTATGTTGACCAGGATGGTCTCCATCTGTTGACCTCGTGATCCACCCGCCTCGGCCTCCCAAAGTGCTGGGATTACAGGCGTGAGCCACCGCGCCCGGCCCTGTTACTCTTTTAATCTCATTCTGTACTCAGGAAGAAGCCTTCTCATATTGATTGGGTTCCTCTGGTGAAAATATGCTAACTAGCCAACAGAGAGCTGACCTTCTTAGCAGTGGTCAGCATCTGCATGCAAGCAGGCTGCAGGCACTGAGATTAGAAAGCCCCAGGAGAGAGAGGCTCTGGGTCTTTTCAAAGAGGAGGAGGGCCAGCAGCAGGCAATTAAACCAGAACCTTAATCCTGGGGATCAGAAGATCAGATAAGCAAGATGCCAGTGCTGGGCGGTAGACTTCCTAAGGCTGGCTGTTGGGAATGATTTGTCTCTGGTGTAACGCTGGGTGGGCTTGACCCTCAGAGGCCAACGATGAGGAAGAGGAAGATGGGAGGTTGAATAGAAAAGACAAGTTGTGACCAGAAAGCAGAGCTTCCCAGTCCAGGAAGTCAAGAGACCTGGATTCTCATTGCCCTAAGGGTATTTTCTCACTAAGTCATGTAACCTGGACAGCCTTGGCTTACTCATCTGCAAAATGAACTACTTGAACCAGGTGAGAGCTAAATCCTTTCCACTGATTGGATTCTATACAACAGAGGAGTCTCTTTTTCATTGCGTTTTATTCTCTAGAATCTTAATTTAGAAGTTTAATTGATAACAAGGTTCAACATTTTAAAAAATATATTAAAAAATAGAGTGGGTTGGGCACAGTGGCTCATGTCTGTAATCCCAGCACTTTGGGAGGCCAAGGCAGGTGGATCACATCTGAGGTCAGGTGTTTGAGACCAGCCTGGCCAACATGATGAAAGCCCCGTCTCTACTAAAAATTTATAAAAATTAGCTAGGTGTGGTGGCAGGTGCCTATAGTCCCAGCTACTCTGGAGGCTCAAGTATGAGAATTGCTTGAGCTGGGGAGGCAGAGCTTGCAGTGAGCTGAGATAGTGCCATTGCACTCCAGCCTGGGCAACAAGAGTGAAACTCCGTCTTAAAAAAAAAAAAAAAAAAGAAAAATCTTTCTTTCCTTACTTTTTCTGATCTGCCTTTTTTTCCCAGCCCATTCCAGTGATAACTCTGTAAACTCTTTTTTCTTTTTCTTTTTTTTTTTTTGAGACGGAGTTTCACTCTTGTAACCCAGGCTGTAGTGCAATGGCGCGATCTCCGCTCACCGCAACCTCCACCTCCTGGGTTCAGGCAATTCTCCTGCCTCAGCCTCCTGAGTAGCTGGGATTACAGGCACGTGCCACCATGCCCAGCTAATTTTTTGTATTTTTTTAGTAGAGATGGGGTCTCACCATGTTGACCAGGATGGTCTCGATCTCTTGACCTCGTGATCCACCCGCCTTGGCCTCCCAAAGTGCTGGGATTATAGGCTTGAGCCACCGCGCCTGGCCCTTCTTTTTCTTTTTCCTTTTGAAATAGTGTCTTGCTCTGTTGCCCAGGCTGGAGTGCAGTGGTGCAATCCTGGGTCACTAAAGCTTCAATTTCCTAGGCTCAAGCAATCCTCTGACCTCAGTCTCCTGAGTAGCTGGGACCACAGGTGTGTATCACCATGCCTGGCTAAATCATTATTTTTTTTGTGTGGAGATGAGGTCTTGCTATATTGCCCAGGCTGGTCTCAAACTCCTGAGCTCAAGTGATTCTCTCACCTCAACCTCCTAAAGTGCTGTGATTACAGGTGTGAGCCACCATGCATGGCCTACTTTCTTATATATTATTTCCTTATGAGAATGCAAGCATACATGAATGTATATTCTTATTTTCCCAACTTTTTAAAATACAAAAGAGTATACTCTGCAATATGCCACTATGCTTATATACTAGGTTTTTGCCACTTAATATGTCATGGGAATCTTTTTATATCAGTACATGAGAACCTTGCTGAGCATTTGGATTGTTTTTCATCTTTGAGCAATGCTGCAGTGAAAACCTTGTTCATTTGTCATACATTTATGCAACTCTCTGTGGAGAAAATTTCTGCATATGAGATTATTTAGTCAAAGGGTAAATGCACTATAAACTTTCATATTTGTTATCAAATTGCCCTCAATAGAGCACCAGTAATATTTGTGAGAACCTGATTCTCCACAGTGTTAGCACAGAGCATGTAAACAAAAAGTGTGAGTGGGGGGGATGTTTTTGCCAATTTGATCCAAGAAAAATAGTATCTCACCATAGTTTTATTTTGTATTCATTCATTATGAGTAAGGTTGGAAACCTTTTTTGTTGTGTGTGTGTTTTTTTTTTTTTTTTTTTTTTGGGTTGGAAACCTTTTAACTGTTTAGGAGCCACTTATTTTTCCTTTTTCTGTAAATTGTCTGTTGTTATTCTTTGCCTATTTTTCTACTAGGTTTGGGTCTTTTAAATATTTATTTCTTTCCACATGATTTTTATATATAAGGAGAGCATTAGTTCTTTTTTTTTTTTTTGCAAGCTGAGCTATAAACATATACATACTAAAACTATATTGGCTCATTCCAGTAACATGGTATTTGTATTAAAAATGATGTGTATATAAAGAAAAGCCCCAAATGTGGACAGTCTGTCCAAGGCCGTCTTTGTGATGGTGGGCGTGGTAACGGCACATGCACCTGACCTAGTCTCTGGTCCTCAGAGTGGGATCCTGTCTGCCTTGCCGTTTGTTGTTGGATGTATCTGCATTATCCTTGGAGGTCTATTGGCAGACTTTCTTCTCTCCAGAAAAATCCTCAGACTCATCACCATCAGGAAACTTTTCACTGCCATTGGTAAGGGTGAGACTGGACATGGGTGAACGTGGGAAGCTCAGAGCAGCCTCCAATTTTACTCTGTTTATACTCCTACCCCAGGGGTTCTCTTTCCATCTGTGATCCTCGTATGTCTGCCCTGGGTCAGATCCAGCCACAGCATGACCATGACCTTCTTGGTGCTGTCTTCTGCCATCAGCAGCTTCTGTGAATCAGGAGCCCTTGTTAACTTCTTGGATATTGCTCCTCGGTAGGTACCTCTTTTGCCTCATCCTCTCAGAAACTCAGTTCAAGTCTATCAGCCCTAAACCTGCTCTGATGTGTAAGTATACTGTGGCAGGTACAACAGGTCACAGGAAGTGTCAGTACCAGCTCTACACCCTACAGGTCGCAGGAAGTGTCAGCACCAGCTCTACACCCTACATCTAAATAATCCCTGGAAGGGATGCAAAGCTGGTCAACCATTGTGAACTTAGTTTTTCCAGGTGTGAACAAGAGGAGTCAGTGGCCTTGCTCACAATCAAGTGAGGGAGACTCACACACATCCCTCTCTGTTGAGGATTGCAGCAGTTGCTCAGGGTGGGATCACTGAAAGATAGGGTATGCTCATGAAAATCTTCTTTAATAAAGACAAAGGACACAAGATTGCAGGAGAAAGATCTGTCTCTGATACAGTAAAAACAGAGTTGACTGAGACTTCCAAACATGGCTCCCAGGGTCCTGTTCCAGTCAACAGGACATCCTTCATCTTCAGATAATGAACCACCAAGAAATGTCATCTTAGGGGAGCCAACGTCTTATCCGATGAGGGTTCCTTTATACCCACAGAAGGTATAAAAGTTACAAGATCAGACTCAACAGTAGAAGCCAAAACAACAAGAACAACAAAAACCTTATAAGCCAGGTGCAGACCGTCCATGTGACCATCTGCATAAACGATGTTGCCAAGTTCATAGAGGTTACCCCCTTGGGAGTACCAATCCCTAGCACAGGATTACACTAATAATTAATCAGTACATTTCATCCGGGTTTCACCAAAGCTTACACAATTCCATCCATCCCCAGAGATAAGTACAGAGTTGCAACAGACCAGCTGAGATTAACCCTTTGTTTGCACAGGAATGTTTCCCTCCCTCTCTCAGGTACTGAGACTTTCAAACATAGGTATACTTCGGTATAGTAGAGTACCATCTCTCTCTCTCAGGTACACTGGTTTTCTCAAAGGACTGTTGCAAGTCTTTGCACACATAGCTGGAGCCATCTCTCCCACTGTTGCTGGATTTTTCATCAATCAGGTAAGGTCAAATGTTCTGATGAATATTCATAAGAGAAACCTATAGAAGCATGGTGTTTTCACATTTGCCCAGCCTTCTATCCTAGAAGATGCATTTTATCAAAATAAACCAACTTACATCATGACTTAAGCATTTCCTAAGAATCTTATTGGTATAAACTTTACATGAATAAAGAAGTATATGGCATTCTTCTTTTCTGCCATATACTTCATTTACTGGTGAAAAGCACTTACTGCCATATACCATTCACTTACTGGTGAAAAACCACATGGAAGTTAAAGGATGAATTTCCTGTGGTTTTGTACCAGTAAGTCAGAAAAATAAATGAATAATAACAAAGAAAGAGTATTCTTTATGAAATCAAGTCCCTTATCTTTTTTGAAGCTTCGACTCCCTTCTAGGCACTAACTAACACACTGTTGGGAAATGGTTGCTTAAAATGCAAAGTCTCAAACTGATCTTGTTTCTCTTGTCATTTATTGACTCATTCATTCAATAAATATTTGACATTAGTATGTGCCATGCACTATTTAAGTGAATCAAACACAATTCCTTCCCTTGTGAAACCTATATTGTAGAAAAGAAACAGAAAGAAATCTATGAAAGTAAAATATATGATATATTAAATGGTAGCACATGCTAAGAGGAAAACAGAGTACATAAAAGGGGGTGGATTTTCTATTTTAATTATGGTGATCAAGGAAGGACTCACTGAAAAAAGGAACATTTAAGCAAGGAGTGAAAAGAAGTGAAGATGTGAGACAAATAGATTTCTGGGGGAGGAGCATTCCAGCCAAGGAAATGCCCAATGCTCTGGCCTCATGGCAGAAATGCACCTGAGTATTCGAGGACCAACCAGGAAGCACATAGTCAGAGTGGAGGTAGGGGAGGGAGCAAGAGAACACAGAGCCAAAGCCTTTCTGAAGCAAGAGGGACAAGAACTGGGTTAACGTTCATAACTTGTGATTTTCTACCTACAGGATTCAGAGTTTGGTTGGAGAAATGTCTTCTTGCTTTCAGCTGCTGTTAACATATCGGGCCTGGCTTTCTACCTCATCTTCGGCCGAGCAGATGTGCAGGACTGGGCTAAAGAGCAGACAGTCACCCACCTCTGAGCAAACCAAGAGACGTGTTACATCCTGGTGCTTTGTTGCTTATTGTTTTCCCTCACAGACATTTCCCTTTCATGCCTGCTTGACTGATAAGCCATTAGCCAGACCCTGACTATGCAATCCTAAAGATTTTACCATGCCTGGAGATTTTACAGAGGAAGAAAACAGGCTATTGAACTGTAAGCTACCAAAAGCATAGGTGTGTTGAGATTTCTATGTGTTCTCCACTCTTCCACTGCTATCCTGGTAAAAGCATCAGGGGCTGGGGAAAATTTCTTTCCAAAGCAAAAGAGGAAGCCAGAACTTGGAACCAAGAACTGAGAATCACAAGGGTGTTGTGCCCAACATGCAGAAGATGAATCCTCTGAGCTGTCATCAAAAGAAAGCCCCAAACAACAGAAAGCATAGTGTTTTCCATTGTTGGTGAAAAATGTCAAGGAGGAAAGAACAATAATGGTTCCATCATGACAAAGAAAAAGAACGTGCCTGCAACGAATGGGAGTGAGACAGGACGCTTTAACTCTTTCAGACAGCTTGCATTCTGTGGATACCAGCTTGGGAATCAGAGTCGCTTCTGGAATATCTGTACTTCTAGAGTCAGCTTTTGGACAGTTACAGTCTTTCAGGCCATCTTCCTCTGGCCTACATCTGCTTTTTGGCTTGGTGCAGATCTTTGACATCTTAGTGAATAGACGTTGCCCAGTGTCTCTTCTAGCCCTTCCAACAGTTCTTCATGTATCACTGCTGCTGGACACTGACTCATGATGTCTGCCTTCATCTGCCCCTCTGACTACTGGAGTCCCATGCAGCATTCAGTAGGATTCAATTCAATGTGCAACCAGTCAACATTCACCTCCTTAACCTAAAATGTCTTCCAAAGATGTGTGTAAGACACACCCTGCCTTGACCTCACACCAAATGTCTGGAGAAGTGTATGTAGTGCTTTTATTAAAGTCCCTATATGGGCAGCATGAGGGATCATAAGATAGCAAAACCATTTCAACACTGAGAGTATTAATGCACACACACCTTGTGGGGATGGCAGAAATTAAAAGCATACACAGTATTAAGCAGAAGATAACTTTAATCAGTATCAAACAAGTGAATTATGTAATAACAACTGTAGAAATAATGTGAAAAGGCTCCTACCTTTTCACCCTATGGCCCAAGATAGTGTCTTCATCCACTAGTGTGGGATACAGGGAGGGTCTCATTTTTATATCTTTCCTTCTACTTGGAAGGGAGGCAGTAAGTGGAGAAAGAAAAAGAACTGAAGTGTTCTTGTCAGACCAGAGGAGAGAGGTCCTGCGTGTTTCCTGGCAGGACTATATGGCTTATGAAAGTGGATGATAAGTGCACTAATCTGAGTGTAAGGGAGGACCACCCCTACGAAGTTTCAGCTGAGCTGGGATCTGAAGGACAATAGTTAACTGGTGTGGGAGGCTGAGGGGAGAACATTCTAGGAAGAAAGAACAGCATAAGCAAAAGTTTCATGGAAGGAGGGAGCAACCAGGTATGGCCAGAGTACAGTGGATAAAGGAAGTATGGTTTGTGAGGAGGCTGTAGAAGAATCAAGGTCAGGCGCACACAGGATTCTGTGGGCTCAGTGAAGTGCATTGGTCTTTATTTTGAAATCAGTGGAAAGTGTCCTGGTTTTCAAAGGCTACTCTGCATGAGAGATCAGGTTGAAGCAGGAGGCTACTGTGTAGTCTAGGAGCCACAATGGCCCCTGGCATGAAGGGAATGGACATGGTGAGAGGTGAATGGGTTATTTGATTCAGGGAATAAACCTGGCAGACCTAATAACAAATGATAGAGTTGGGCTCAAAGAAGGATTTCAAAACAAACACGTCTAAGATTGTGAGAAGGTCCTAGCGACACAGAAAAGTTGCATATGCACAAAAACACAAAGCACTAATGGAAAGTTCCTGAGAAGGTTGGGACAAGGAGGAATTCTGTGACCTTCTGAAGCCCAGTTATGAAAATGATGAGAGATGGTGTAAGGACAGCTCCTGCCTTTTCACCCGATGGCCCAAGATCGTGTCTTCATCCACTAGTGTCAGATACAGGGAGGGTCTCATTTTTATATCTTTCCTCCTACTTGGAAGGGAGGCAGTAAGTGGAGAAAGAAAAAGATCTAAAGTGTTCTTGTCAGACCAGAGGAGAGAGGCCCTGCGTGTTTCCTGGCAGGACTATCACCACACTGTACCTCAGCTGCTTCATTTATCACAGTTTCCTCTACACATTCTGAATGGAAACTCCTAAAGCTCAGGAACCATGACATACATTATTTTGTAACATCTTTAACACAAAGAACAACAGTATCATATACAGTAAAAGCTATTGACACAGTATGAATCAACGAATGAACAACTCCAGAGTGGTGGGAGAACTATTAGGGGAGAAATGGATAGGAAGAAAAAAGACCACATTTTAATTTCATTCCATTTGTTTTCTGAGCACCAAATCATCTAAACGTATGGATTATCTTTTTTTTTTAATCTAAAATTTAGATGTTGAGAGACTGGGTCTGCTCCATATCATTTCTCCAGCAGTCATCAAGCCAACCCCAGGCTCTCATCAGTGACAATTAAGGTGCTGTCCACCAGGGCACAAGATCACTTGCTTGTTTCTGAGCCACTCCGTGTCTGTATTTATCCATCTCTTTTCCTTCTCTGGATCTGTTCGTTCTTTCTGATCTGTCACTTTTAGCTATTTCTGAAAATGAGTTACATTTCTCCCTGGGCCCAGCAGAGAAGGAGTTAACTTGTGCTGTTTCCCTAAAATGGGTCATCCTTAAATTATGGAAATCTCCTAAAATTGTGCACTGGCTCACATATCTACAATGAGGAACACTGAAAGTTGAAAACTGTGCAAAAAGTCTTTCATGAAGTCTTAGAATAAAATTTTATCTTGTGTGTGTTTATTAGTTTAACAATCATTTATAAAGCAACTGATGCAGAGAGAAAGGCAGAGATTAAACCACCACCCCCATTTAAAATTCAGATATGTTATATGTTACAGACAATACATGTTAAAAAACGATGCTCACAGGATATATGGGAGTGTAAAACCGGGTCCTAGGACTCCTCCTACCACCTTCATCCTGGTGCTGGTGACGGCCCTCAGCCTCAGCTTCGTGTGCTGATCCCTCTTCCCTTCAGTAAGAGGGAAGGTTGGTCCCAGGTTCTGCAAGTGCTCTGTTTCACACTAAGTTTGGTAAACAAAGAAAAAAATAGTGCACATAAATGTCATTGGTGAGTCCTTGTACCCGGAGGACATAAGAAAGCTTTTCAGCATTTCAAAAAGATGTTCTGGTCTATTATATTTTTCTTAAGTTGTCTTCCTTGCCTAAGTGATAGGTTATCCTAGGCATTCTTTTACACATCTCCCCTCTGGACGTAAAAATAAATATGGCTATCTATGCGAGTTTATCATCCTTCCTCTTCCCTATTCTCAACAGTCTTTATGTAAAAGATCCAAACAATTCTAACATTTTGCTAGGTCCAGGCACATGGTATGAAACCATACATCAGTTGCTCTATATCTATGTTGTATCCTGAGAACAAAACAAATCAAAACAAAGCGAAAAACACAGTGTATACCAGAGGGGCTTAACACTCAGGTAGTTTGATATTGCTGTTCTCCCTAATAAGAATATATTTTATCCCCAGTCATAATAAGGCATACCTTTTGTACTGTTACCAAATTCTTACTCTTTGTAAACAAACTTGTTACTAAGAAAATGAAAATAAAGTCCTCCTTTGTGGTCCTGCACCCACCACACTTTTTTTTGGACCCTACCCAAAAGTGTCACCAGTCCTTTCAAAGAACAATTACTGTCATCTGTGTTTACTGGGATAGTGAACTTTGGCAAGTTAGGTTGAAACTAGGCTTTACCTAGTTAGCAGGTGTCCAGATTAGCTCCTTTGATGTCATATTCTCCAAAACCTGAAAAGGGGGACTGGCCAAGGTTCTAAGATGGGGTGTCAATCCAGGGGCCTATCTAGAGTGACTCCAAGGCCACTGAATGCTTTAATTGGTTGACACAGAAAAAGACCTACAGGAGGTTAAAATACTGTCACAGTCCTGAAATTCTTTCCTGCCCATTGCCCATGTGGCTGTGATGGTGTCTGAAGGGAGAAACAGGCCTGTGAAGTGACTGAGTCTACTCACAGGTGCAAAGGTGGAGGGAACATTTCCTACTAGTCACGTGTCTATGCTCTGTCTCTGCCTTCGAGGAATAGAACTGTATTGTCTATTTCTCTTTACAAACCCAAACACATTCACCTAAATCTACTGTTAAAATCTATTTACATAGTGAACAAATGTGAATCCTTCAAGACAATTCTTCAAGATGGATCTCAGGTGGTTAATTGGGCCTAAATTTAAAATAGAGCCAAGAAGCAATTTTCTGATCAGGTAGGAGTCACATACATACTCTCAATTCCCTGAAAACCTGCATCCATTCATATCTGGGACTTCCAGCATTCACCTGAACCAAGCAATTGGAGCTCAGCAGCCTCAGTCAATCAATCAGGGTTCAGCTGTATTGACCAACCAGAACTCAGTTTTGCAATCCAATCAGAAATCAACTATGCAGACCAATCTCAACTAAATTTCTTTCAAGCTTTTATTTACATAAATGAACCTGATTAAAAACATAGGTGGGGCCAGACCCAGTGGCTCATCCCTATAATCCCTATAATACCAGCACTTTGGTAGGCCAAGGCAGGTGGATCACTTGAGGCAAGGAGTTAGAGACCAGTGTGGCCAGTATAGTGAAACCCCCGTCTCTACTAAAAATACTACTAAAACTACTACTAAAAATACAAAAGCTAGCCAAGCGTGGTGGCAAGCGCTTGTAATCCCAGCTACTAGGGAGGCTGAGGCAGGAGAATCACTTGAACCCTGGAGAAGGAGGTTGCAGTGAGCCAAGATCGAGCCACTGCACTCCAGCCCGGGTGAGAGAGCGAGTCTCTGTCTCCAAAACAAACAAACAAAAAACATGGGTGGGAGGGAACCTTTGCTATAAAAAACAGCCTTGCTTGGTGTGGTGGCTCAGTCTTAAATCCTGAAACTTTGAGAGACATAGGTAGAGGACTGCTTGAGGCTGAGAGTTTGTTACCAACCTGGGAAACATAAAGATCCCATTTCTATATAAATAATATTAAAAAAAATAGCAGGGCATGGTGGCGTGTGCCTAGTCCCAGCTACTCAGGAGGTTGAGGTGGGAGGATCACTTGAGCTCAGAAATTCAAGGCTGCAGTGAGCTGTGATGGTACCACTGCACTCCAGCCTGGGCAACAGAACAAGACTGACTGAAAAACAAAACAAAACAAAACAAAACAAAACAAAACAAAACAGAAAACTGAAACTTCCCTTCGTTCTTTGGAATCCACTTTCATTTTGTACCCTGGGTTTCCTCTCCACAGTTTGCAAACAATTCACTGGAATAAAGTCTCTTTCCTCCAAATTCCTATTCAGAAAACTGTTGTTCACATTCTTGGCATCAAAAGTGAGATTTGAAGCCCTGTCCTGAAACAAATCATGGGTGGGTGCCAGCAAGAGCCCCTTGAACTCAGTTGTCTTCTCAGTGGTGCCAGTAGGGAGGGAAGGGTTGAATAAGTCCTCTCAAATTCAGACCTCCCATGCTTTGGTTGAAGTCTCAGGCTTTATTCTTTCCCTGTAGGCCCCTCCATCCAGACTCCAGAGAGGATATTATTACCTGTTGGCCCCAGTTTGGAAGAGGGGAGCAGTTTTCCAGCTTTAGTAATTCCCTCTACCCAGACCCCAGATGGGACATTCCCTTTTGGCCTCAAGTTTAGTAGGGGATCTTTCTAGTTTCAACCAGTTTCCTCCAACTAGACCCCTGAGAGGACATTCCCTCTTAGGGACTGGCTCCAGGTTGGCTCCAAGTTTGCTGGAGGCTTTTCAAATTGCCTGCCTCTGACCATCCAACTCTATAGACCTTTCCAACTTGCCCTGGGTTTTGTGGGGGGCCTTCCCATTAGGACTTGGCCTGTCTATAAGGTTTTGTGGCAACACAGGCACTAAGGATAATGGAAGGGATGACTTAATCAGGTAAGTACAATGGGTAGCCTGTGTTTTAAGTTTTTTTTTTTTTTTTTTTTTTTTTTTGAGACGGAATTTCACTCTTGTTACCCAGGCTGGAGTGCAATGGCGCGATCTCCGCTCACCGCAACCTCCGCCTCCTGGGTTCAGGCAATTCTCCTGCCTCAGCCTCCTGAGTACTTGGAATTACAGGCACGCGCCACCATGCCCAGCTGATTTTTTTGTATTTTTAGTAGAGACGGGGTTTCACCATGTTGACCAGAATGGTCTCGATCTCTTGACCTCGTGATCCACCCGCCTGGGCCTCCCAAAGTGCTGGGATTACAGGCGTGTTGTAAGGTTTTCCCTGCTGATCAGCCACCTGCTGGGACTCCGGATGGCTTTATAAGCACAACTTATGGTCCGCTGAGTTGTAATTGGCTAGGTCTCTGAACAAAAATTACCCATGATAATCTTCAACTTTGCAGGGCCAAACAGGGCTCCTCTGAAATTCCAAAGCTTGCCATTCTGTGCACACAAAGAAAATACTGAACCTCTCAGAGACATTGGGAAGCCTTTATCAGTTGGCACTTTGAAAGTTGTAAACTGAATCAAGAGGCCACCATTGTCTCTCTGAAAGAAAATAATTCCAAATTGAGTGAGTGCCTTAATGAAATTGAAAGCGGGATTAGTGCCCGCAAGACTGAGACTAAAGCTGCAAAAAACCCTCTGGAAAAACCTTCTCCTGGGCCCTCTTTCCTGTTGTTCTGCCTGTCTTCTGCACCTTTTTTCCTTTTTCTTTTTTGCCACCTCTGCTTTATCTTTCACTCCCTCCTACCTCTTTTGCTTGTTCACCTGATTGTCTGAAAAGTTAGAGCACTGGCCAACACTGGGGCTACTCTATCTATCCTTAGCCCTGGCATGCTGTCAATGTTCCCTTCCTGCAGCCCTGAATTCCTTCAGATGTTTGGGGTAGCCAACCAGCCTATCATGGTCTCTAAATCTTTGCCTATCGCCTTCCAACTAGGACCCTTCCCTGGCAGTCAGTTTATTTACTTGTCCCATTGGCCTCTCCAAAATTACCAGGAAGAGACTTCTTAGAAACCTACTTAGAAACCATATTTCCTTCTCTCAAAAAGAGTAAATATGTTTGAGCTATCCTTACCTGAAGACTTTGCCACAGAAACAGCTTTTACCCAAATTCCCATCTATTTAGTTAACCTCAACAATGCTACCCATCCTGCTCTCCAAGAGGTACCCGAGAGTCTTAGGGCATAATCCAAAACTGATGTTGGTCACATGCATTCAGCACCTTTGATCAAGATTCAGGTAAACCGTAATAAGCGCCCCCGTCCACCATTAAGCTATATACCCTGAATCTGAGGCCCAGACTTGTATACAGACCAGAATGGACAACTTTACACAAAAGAAACTTGTCCCTTGCACCAGGCTTTGCAATACTCCTAGTCTCTCCATCTGTAAACCCAATGGTAGAGTACAGCATCTTTCCAGGATCTTAGGGCTATCAATAACATAGTCATTCCTAAATACCCAGTAGTTCCTGACTTTCATACCTTACTCTCTAATGTTCCCCTGAAAGCCAATACTCTTCAGCTGCTGACCTTGCTAGTGCATTCTTCAGTATACCTGTACATCCTGACAGCCAATATCTTTCCCATGGTTTTCCAAGTCTGTCAGTTTGATCATACCACTCTTTTATTACCTAAGACTAGCACTTGGTTCGACCACATTCTCTCTCTCTCTTGTCTGTAAATGGGTCTTTGAATTTTCTTGACCTCTCAGGAAATTGTGCTGCCACAAAGACTATGTTTTTGTCTCCAGTTACCATAGTCAAGAATTTTCCTATCCCTGTCTCAGGACATGAAAACAATGCAGGCATTTGCTTTCTGGATCAAATCATTGCTCCCATCACAATTATTAAAACCCCTGGAAGCATTATGTTTGCCTCCCAGGCGTAAAAGAGCTCTATCAATTATTGATTACTACCATAATGAAAACCCATAGGATTATAAAAATGATAGCTGTAGACACTCTCAAGGAAGTGATTTACCTGGGAAGATTAACCCCAGTGAAGGAGCTAGATTAGGAAGGTTTCTGGGATCGTGGTTTGGACTAGGTTCTGCTTGGAATGAATATATAGAGAAAAACATTTCTTGCACTGTTTACAGAATTGCCCACTCCACTGCCTGAGGAATAAAGGCATAACAGGTCCTGAGACTCCCTTGCTTGTGTGGTCCTGGACAACCACAGTGCTTTAGCCTATCTTCTCACTGTGCAAGATGGTGTTTGGGCTGTCACTAACACTCATCTGCACCTGAACAAATACTTCTAGTCAGGCTGAATTAGAAACATCTAAGATCCTCAAATCTTTGAAAAGCACATCCCTATCAAGTCTACTGCTGGACTGACTGGGTGAAATTTCCAATTTCTAGATCTTTTCAGCCGGCTTTCCTCAGGATAGGATCCCTTCTGTGTTCTACTCTGCAAGTCTTAATGATCTTTCATATATTTGGGCTATACATTTGACTCTCCTTTAAAATTGTTCTAAAGTTGTTAAAACAGTTGTTCTGTTTTAACAACTGTCTGCAAGAGACCTCCATCAGGATCATGTTTACCCAACATCCTTCACTTGCATAAAGGAACCGGATGAGAACCTGAGCAGGAACGCTTGCTATAAAACCAGAGCCTTTTTTTTTGACCTCTGAAACCTGTCTTAATTTCACACTGGAGGCTTCATTTCTCTGGTTTGCACACTGTTCACTACAGAAAAAATCTCTCTCCTCCAAATTCCTTTTAGAAAGCTTTTGTTCACAATACTAATACAAGGTAACACACAAATTTAAAAGAATTTATGACCACATATCTATACCTCTGCGTTTACATAACTTCTAACCAAGTGAGTTTTCATATCTTCATTATATAAACTACTGAAAAGCCTTACTCCAGCACAATAGATCCTCTGACAACTACACAATACACAAATTCTCATTTTCTGTAATGAAAGATGATCTTGTTCCCCTACCTCCAAACTATGGAGACACATGAAGTGAAATGCTGAGAAACATAAGTAATGTACAGAATTACGTCTCAGCCCCACAGTGGGCACCAACTGCCAAAGCCAGTGTTTAGCTCTGATCTTCCTCTTACTTGATATCTGGGAGGAACTGCACACTGGGCAGAACATGCTCCTTCTTGGTATAGCTCCTCTGCTATAGGCTTCATGAGGGCTCCCACTTGTCTGGCTTTCTTCCTACCTTACTGGTCACTTTCTTGCTTCCTTTTGTTTCTACCTTCTCTATCAGGTCCTTAAATATCAGCATGTCCTAGGGCTTGGTAACTGGGTCCTTCCTTCTGCATATACACATTTTCCCTAGGTTATCTCAACCACATGCTGATAATCCCAAACTGTTTCTCTCTCCTTTGGACCTCTTTACTGTGTTCAGATTTGTATGGCTGTCTATGGGATGTTTTCATGGGTTTTCTAAAAGCATCTCCAGTTTAACGTGGACAAAATCCTATCCCATCCTCCTCCCTGTCAAGGCTTCCGATCTCAGTCATAAACACTCTTTAATTGCTAAAGCCAAAATCTAAGTCCTATCCTTGTTTCTTCTCTTTCTGCGTAGTTTACAATCTCTTTGCCTTGTCTGGTCTGTTCTGCCTCCAGAACTCATGTGAATCTGGCTGCTTCTCACCATCTTTTCTGCCTCCATCCTAGTCCACTGTCAACATCTCTCACTTGAACCTCTGAAACAGCCTCTGCCCTGGTCTCCCTGCCTCTACTCTTGCTTCCCTAAAGTCCTTTCTCTAGAAGGTAGCAAGAATGATCTTTATAAATAATTGATCAGGAAAGTCACTCTTCTCAAAAGTATCCAATGGGTTTGATTATAAACACAATTGAATTCAAACCAAGCTTTTGCCATGACTTGGAAGCACTGCATTAACCTCTTAACCTTAATCACTTACACATTTCATCTCTCTTTACTCAGGAGATTCCAAATACCCTGCCCTCCATTCTCCCGCTTAGGAATACTGAGCTCACTCCCATTCCAGATTACTTTCCTTGCTTATTTTTTATGCTTGGAATACTCCTGCCCAGAGTATGCAAATTCACAGCCCCTAGATCAATAATTCCTGCTTTCTAATATTCATTCAGACAGTAGAGAATATATTTAAGTACTTTTACAGGTGCTGGGATAGAGCAGTGAGAGTTGGGTTCAATTGAGAGCAAATTTCTCCCTGCAGGTGACATTTGGGTTGAGACTTCGGTGATAAGAAAGAGAGGCACATTATTTTTTATGCTTGGAATACTCACTGACCAGCAAAAACAGCTCTCCTGAACACGCTCTATCACGCTACCCTATTTCATGTTCTTTTATCAGTGTCTGCTTAAATATGTCTGTTTAAATTATTCTGTTTAAATATAGCTATTTGTTTTCCCCCACCAAAATGTGAAGCTCTTTTAGCCACTTAAGTCCTGACGATATTGCTCACTGCTGTCTCAGCATCTACAAAAGTGCTTAAATATGTTTATTTACTATATGAATGAATATTAGAAAGCAGAGATTATTAATCTAGGGTCTGTAAATTTACATAGAAAAAAATCACATCTTTCTTTCCTTAACATCTGTCTAAAACTTAACATTTCCTTCCATTATGAATGTAGGCAACACAACACAGCAGTGGTAGTACTTTGATAGCAATAAAAATCACAGGTATTTTCCTCTGACCATTACAAGTGTGAACCATGAAAGAACAAATCCTTCAAGATGGATGCTGATTGGCTAACTGCTCCTAAATTCAAAATAGTTCCTAAATTCAAAATAGAGCCAAGCAGTCATTTGCTGATTAGAGGTCACACACTACTAGGAGTTCTCCTAACACCCACACATCTTCTTAACTTTGGGATGTTCATAGCTGCTTGTTTGTTTATGTGGCTGAACCAACAAACAGACTGTAGCCTGAGTTGATCATTCAGAACTCAGCAAGTATCATCCTCTCAGAACTAAGCAAGTCTGAATCCTGCATTTGCACAAATGAACCTGAGTGGGAACCTGGGCAGAAACTTTCTTTATACACCATAAACTCTCCTTTTGTTCTTTGGACTGCACCTTAAATTTGCCTCTCCCTAATTCACAAACTGTTCAATGGAATAGTCTCTTTCCTCTAAATTTCTTTTCAGAGAACTTTTATTCACACAATTATTACTAGTATCTCAAAATACTTTGTATTGTTCAATATTATTTTAAAACAAAAGCACTAATTAAAAAGGTTATGTTATCATAAACATGCATTTTAATATCTTGATAACTATTTCAAGATAATTAGTCTCCTTTAGAATCCTCTGCATTATATGCTGAGTTGTGTCCATTACACAAAAGAGATTGAGAAGCCTGCTGTAAAGGAACTACCACAAGCAGAATGCATGCCCCTTTATACAATTATTGTCCCTGGGATCCACTAAAATTAATTTAAAGAAGCAAGAATAGAATATTATAAAACCTAGAGAACTACCTCATACTCATATCAACAAGGACTATTATAAATTCAAAACACTGAGGGCCAAAATAAAGGGTGACATTAGAAATCTACTCACAGCTGCCTACTAAACTCACAAACTCAGCACATTCAGAGGGAAGAGAGAGGTGAAAACAAGTTCCAGGGCTGCGAAACGACTTCCTCCTGGGTGAGGCTGGGTAGGAGGCAGGGCACCTGGGAACCAATGGATCTTTGCAATCCTGGTGCCTCAGGCATATTGGCAATGGCTTCTAGGCTACAGGAGAAGGCCATAATTCTGCCTTTTCTTATCTTCCTCCAACTTCTAAAATTAAACGGCAAAGTTGTAAGGTAACCAACTTTGGAGCAATGTGTCAGTTTGTGAGTGACAGGTAAAATATTGCTGATTCCACGAACAGGCATGAATGGCTGACAGCCCTGAGGATGCAGGTTGTTGAAGAAACAACCATCAGCACAGCAAGACAAACAGCAAGGCCCAGAATACCTCCTGCACTATGGCACTGTCTATACTAGTGTCCCCAGGGCCCCTCTGTCGCCTAGCCTAATACCTAAAATGCAAGTTTAAAACTTCCACTGCCAGCCTGATCGAAAGATGCCAAGGGCAATCAGGTAAACAGAAAGGAGAATAGAGGAAATTCTATCCACATCATGTTTGGGAATTACAGGCTTACAT
The DNA here is from genome assembly GCF_048565385.1 of Saimiri boliviensis. NCBI lineage: Eukaryota > Metazoa > Chordata > Mammalia > Primates > Cebidae > Saimiri > Saimiri boliviensis. The sequence continues at coordinate 163,740,061 of NC_133452.1, forward strand.
AGAATTGGCCTAGAACCAAGAAAAAATATTAGAAAAATTGAATGTGTTTGATATTTTGAAAGGTGGGGGGAAGCAGGAAAGGAATATCGAATTTAGGTGAAAAAAATGAATACATTTTCAAAGAAGATTTTGAGAGCATAATCACAATGAAAATTTAAAATATTCTACAAACCCAAATTACTAGAAGCAGGCAAGGAGGCAGGGGGAGGAAAAGTACCAAAAAGATAAGAAGGATTTTTTAAGGGAACAGAAATAAGATGCCAGGAAATGAAGTTTATTTGTAATGACAATAAACATAGTTGACTTAAAGTCATCTATACAAAGAAGACAGGCTTCAAAGTGGGTGAAATAATTGAATCCAGCTATATAGACTCTGCAAGAAAAAACATTAAATAAAATGACTCAGGAAGGTTGAATTTAAATGCTATGCAAAAGTATTCCGGGGAATCTAAAATAAGCACACACCCACACCCACAATTTAAGTTTGCCATATCAATATCAGAAAGTATATTAAAAGTAAAAATTATGAAATGGAAAGGACTCATAAATTTATAAAGTCAAAAGTAAATTTCAAATTAAGATATACTCATCAAAATCTTTTTGAAATTATAA